>NC_140175.1:62177384-62619884 GCF_963971535.1 Notolepis coatsorum | reverse complement strand
GTGGTATAATGGTAAATGGTGCATTTATATAGCGCTTTTATCCAATTTATTTATTTGATTATTGTTTATATATTTCTCATATAAACACATTTGCAATCTTTATTTTGGCACATAGCAACTGTTGTCTCTTCCAACCAGTGGGTCGGTCTAATGTGCTGCCATCAGGTCTTCCTGATCACTTAACACAACACATCATGAGCATCTTATACCTCTCGCTGCCAGCACTGTAAGCCTATGGAGATGTTTACCTTCTTTGCAGGGCTATAACTTTTGAAATATTATAGCTATATCGACATTACTATGGCCCATTCAACATCGGGTATCTATCGTTCCCGATGTGGGAACGTTATATTTTCCCATTCATACATTGTCGTGTTAATACCTTCGAGAATATAAGTATGTTTTTAGAGTGTAGAGCAGTAATTCCTAGAACGCAAGTTATAGGCCCGACGCATATTGTAGCTGAGGGGTACAATTCCCTGACTGTATTGTTAGATATGATATTTAATACCACTACCTCATGTACTTTAACTTCTGGCCACCCAGTACAAGATATAAGTATGATGAACACTTTCCCACCTGATGAAACGAACCAACACAAATGGACCAAATCGAATATTTAATACAGCAAAGGGTGTACACAATATTCACTTAATTACATTTATGATTTGAAATGTTAAGTATGCACTTTTATGGCAAATGAGTATTCGTAGGTAAATCAACATTGAATGTCCAATCTCTGGTTGCGCAGGGAGTAAGTATACAACCTGGAATATTTAGGAAACGATAGCGATAGTACTTAAATAATTATAGCTGGATACACTAAGGGGGGGGGGGGGTCCCGCTGGTTGTAAGACAGTAGGAGGGGGGGGTTAGAGAAGTCGCTGGCGGTATCCCATCTGGCCGACGGTGTCTTGGGAGAATCCAAAGTCTTAGACCCAGTGCCCACAGAACCTCGGGCCGTAGACGAACACAGCTGGACCCTCTGTGGAACGGTATCTGCCGGTCCACAACGGAGAGACGTGGTGCGACCTCACGTGTAGAGCGCCGCCTCACCTGTAGTCCTCTCCGGGGGGTAATTCCAACACTCGATAGTGTTGGCCTTTATCCATGGAATAATCAAAGCACATAAAGCATAATCCAAGAGCCGTGGAAGGCTCGCCGTCGTCGGGTAGAGTAATCCAATATACAGGTCCAGTCGCTCTTGACCCGGAGCTCCTCGGATGCAATCACCACTAGGGGTCTGACCAGCCTGGATAAGCGTCCAGATAACGTCAGGAACGATGGGGGTACTGATAACTGTAGAACTCGAACCGAACGATGCACCATACATAAATAGACTATTATTAGCTTAATAGAATACGTCCAACTCGACGGTATGGTGCCAAACTATGACCATTCAACTATTAATCTACACGATATCTCAATGCCTATTCTGGGCCAAGTAGGCCCTACTACACCGCACGTGCTTCGTGGGGAGGCTTTTGCGTCTGTCACTCTGTTGGAGGGTAAAGAACTGGACTAAAAGAAAAGTTCTACTTTACGAGCGTCATATATATATGCGCTATGAACAAATAGTACCACACGTATTTCGCCCGGCATATTACTGCGCGGAACCGGGGGCTGCCTCGACATGTTAGGCGGCACGATTGAACTTGAACCTAGGGGTATGGCAACCTGGCGCCAGGTTCTAGTCCAATGGTAGAATGAAACTATTATGGGCTGTTTAGTAGAAACGGGGATATTCAATGCATATTGTACAAGGAATATACAGGGGATATCAAACGATATACAAATACAATTAAATATATATATATAAATAAATATACATATTCGGTTTAATCTGATCCTTCACAACAGCCGCCCCCTAATTAGTCCCACCTAATTAGCTAAGCAGAGACAGATTAACCGCACTGTCTTCCACTCAAGGTCCGCTGTAAGGTCAGTCAACTCACAAAGTCATAGGGTCATGGTCATCATCGATAGTATCTGGGAGTCGGGGCAGTTCTATGAGCCTCGCCACGGGCCGTGTGTAGGTGCGCCCTTGGACGAGTACTTCAGCTGCTCGGACCTTGCCATCGGCACCGGTGATCACTTTGCTTACGCGGCCAGCCGGCCACATAGCTCTGGGGAGTGACTGGTCAACTATCATGACGACTGTTCCTTCTGTCAAATTGTCTCTCTCTTTTACCCACTTCTGGCGGGTCTGTAGAGACGGTAGGTAGTGAAGTAGGAAGCTGCTCCAAAACTTGTCAGCTAGTACTTGGCTGTACCTCCACATTCTTCGGCCGTCCGCTTCTTCGGGCCTGTACATTGTCTGGGGTAGCGCGGGGTCCAGCCGCCCCATTAGGAGTGTGTTGGGGGTGACTGGGTCGACATCTGCTACATCACTGGAGACGTAACCGAGGGGTTTGGAGTTCAATACTCCCTCGATCTCCGTGAGGACTGTCATTAGGACTTCCTCTGCCACAGTCTGGGCTCCGAGTAGTAGAAGAAGTTCTGCTTCTTCGTAGTCAGCTGCTGACATGTCAGTGGTGGACTGAATCTCTGGGTGGTGCCGCAGGAATGTCCTTTGTTGCGCACTCTCTAGGGTAATGCAATCATCTATGTTCGGGTCTGTGGAGGCGACAGTGCTCAGTCCACAGAACATAGGCTTCTTGTTCTCAGCCTCCTCTCTACTTGCTTCCCTCGGGGTGGGCGTAGGCCAATCTCCTTCCGGGAGCTGGAGGAATGCTGGTCCGTCACTGTAGATGTTGTGACGGGTTAGGTCATCCAGGGACATTCCCCGGGTGATGACGTCAGCTGGGTTGTGTTTGGTATCCACATATCTCCAGCTTGCTTCTTCTGTTAGTTCCTGAATCTCGGTGACTCTGACTCCCACGAAGACTTTGTATCTGCATGAATCAGACTTAATCCATGTGAGTACTGTCGTGGAATCTGACCACAAGATTGTTCTATGCACCGGAATGGTGAGTTCACGTTGGATTAACGTGGCTAGATGCGCTCCTGCGAGGGCTGCGCAGAGCTCTAGACGTGGGATAGATTGTTGCTTACGTGGGGCTATCCTTGAGCGGGCCAGTATGAAAGCAGTGTGTATCTCTCCTCCCATCTCTTGGGCACGCAAATAAGCAACCGATCCGTAGGCTACTTCGGAGGCATCGCTGAAGACGTGTAGCTCAATCTCGCATGTCTCTGGCCTCACTGTGGATGGGAGGTAGCTGCGGCGTATGTTGACACCTGGGAGTGAGCGGAGTTCCGTCTCCCACTCTCTCCATGTTGAGGCAAGGTGTGCGGGTATTGGGTCGTCCCAGCCCTGGTCCTTGTCCCATAGTGCTCGTACAATCATCTTTGCCCTGGTGGTGTAAGGTAGAATACATCCCAGCGGGTCATATTGTCTGGCGAGTGTTCTGTACACACTCCGTCTGGTGGTCGGTATCGCCGCCGACCTTCCTTGCTCTGGAGCCAAGGGTTTGTGTCTATAGTGGAGCGAGTCTGTTTTGAAGCGCCAGACTAATCCTATTGTCATTTCTTGGGCTTCTCCTGGGATTGTCGCCATCCAGGTCTCGCTGCTGGCAGCCTTGTCTGCGGAGGAGAGGCTGCGCAATACGTGCGGGTCACTGCTGGCCCACTGCCTGAGATCAAAGCCTCCTTTGATTAGGGAGGCGCGTAACTTGATTAGGAGAGCCTCGGCTTCTTCTTGAGTCGAGACGCTTTGTAGACAGTTGTCTACGTAGAAACTGTTCTTCACACTGTGTTGGACCTCTTCATCTGCTGCTGGGTCCTCTGTGACGTGTTTCTGTAGTGCAAATGTAGCACAGCACGGGCTGCATGTGGTTCCGAAGGGGAGTACTTCCCACTGGTAGATGGATGGGTTCTCATCTCCGATCTTCTCTCTCCATAGGAACCGTAGCAGAGGCTTGTCCTCCTCTACTAGTCTCACTTGCAAGAACATCCCTTTTATATCCCTGCTTATAGCCACCTTGTCCTGGCGGAAGCGCAGTAGCACGCCTAGTAGGGAGGGGCCGAGTGTGGGGCCGGGCAAGAGCTCTTTATTCAGATTTTGGGATCCGATCTGGTAGCTGCAGTTAAACACAATGCGATCCTTGCCATTGTGATGGACCTTGTGATGCGGCACGTACCATGATTCGGTCGTCTGATCGGCCTCTTTAATGTCAATCTTTGTTACGTGTCCCGCTGTGATTAGCTTCTCAATCTCAGCTCGGTACACACTCTGTTGAGCGGGATCTTTGGCTAGGCGCCGCTCTGTGTTCAGTAGATAGCGCGCGCTCCGTGGCGTCTTTCTTTGCGTGAAAGGGGGGCATTCCCTCTCTCCTCAGGAGTGGAGTTGCGTATCTCATCACTCCGCCGACTGTGACTCTCTTTGTCCCCTGCTCGAGTAGGTGGATGGCGTAAATGTCTTCTTTAGAGCGAATGTCTTTCTTTTCGTTCTTAAAGGGCATTGTCTCTAGGGTCCATAGCCTCTCGACATGCTGCAGGAGAGTGGTGTCTTCTTCTGTCGTTCGGGAGTGGAAGCAGCTAGTGGCTGCGGTTCGGTTGAGAGATTTAGCGAGGGGGCCTTGTAATGTCCATCCTAAGCGGGTCTCGACGGCTGCAGGACAGCCTCGGGGACCGGTAGGGACCCGGTCAATCGGGACTATGAGTTCTGCATGGTCGGAGCCTATCAACAGGGTCGGGGTAGCGCCGTTTATGAGCGGGATAGGTAATTGGCGCAGGTGCACATATTTATCCATCAACTTGGTGACAGGGTAGGTGTACTGCGAGAGTCCTATTTCTTGGCTGGTGAAAGCATTTGTGATCTTGTACTGTCGCTCTGGCTGCCCGTTGGCTGCGATAGTGAAGGAGACATTCTCGCCCTGTATCGTCTTTAAATCTCTTCTTATTGTCCGAATCGTCATTTCGTTCTTGCTCCCCCGCAGTCCCAGTTGAGTCGCAGCGGAGGCGAGCAGAAGGGTCTTCTCTGACCCGTCATCAAGGACGGCGTAAGTGTCCATGACTTTATCCTGGTAGCTCAATGTCACACGGACTACCTTTAAGAGCACTTGAGCTCCGTTGCTGCTGGCGGGGTCAATGTACATGACACTTGCCTTGGTGCCGCTCCGTGGTGCAGGTGTAGGCCGTCTTCCGTTACTATCGTGTAGTATATCTAGATGGGCTCCATCGCACCGGCTGCACCTTTTCTTTAGGCGGCATTCGGCTGCCATGTGGGGCCGCGCACATCGATAACAGCGCCGGTTGGACTTTATCCATTGGCTCACTTCTTCTGCATTCATCTTTGTGAATGTGTCACATTGTGACAGCCAGTGTTCTTTCTCACAGTAGGGACACGCTATCTTCCACTTCTCCTTCCTCGAGGGGGTGCTGTGACTCTTACTGCTCGGTACTGACTCTGATTGGTGCATGACAGTCACCGATCTTCTTCCATCATTTATTCTCCTGGGTCCCTCTCTGGAGCTTGGCGTGCTCCGCCCGAAGGTGTCCAGTCGTAAGCTGCTGACCTCTCTCGCCAGGAAGTCGGCCAGATCAAGGAGGGATGGCTCGGGGCCGTCGGGATCTCGGTAGTCCCTCTGCCGCCGAAAGCGCTCCTGTCTTGCGGGTGGCAGCTTCTCCAAAATCCTCTCAACGTTAGAGTTGGCGTACAGCTCATGCCTGCCCTTCTCCCGTTGAGCTCCCAGCATCCCCACCAGGGACTGCACTTTGATTGACAGGTCATCTAGTGAGCGATTGTCTGTGGCTGGGGGTAGGCGGTCAATATGCCTTATCTCCTGGATTACGTAATCCCATATACGTCCATATCTTTGATCCAGCGCTGCAAGGGCCGCTGTGTATGGGGTCGAGGAGGTAGCATAGGCTAGCGCTATATTGTGTGCTCGCTGTACTTTCAGGTGCTTCAATAATATTGCATACTTGTGGCGTTCATCAATGACATCCGCCAGCATTGTCTCTAAGCACATCCGGAGCTCCGTGTACTGTGCTCGACTCTCATAGGCGAAGTCTGGGATTGATGGCGTGGCGTTGTATGACGCCGTGGATGGCGAATACATCGGCGAGCGTTGGGGGAGAGACCTCCTGGGCGAGTCCCCTCTTGCGCCTCGCTGTGGGCCGGTACTGGCAGGGTACCATGGCCCGCTGGTCCAGGTACTGTTCCTCGGGGCTGGTCGTGCGTCGTGCTCACCCGTAAATAGAGTCGGGGGTCTGTAGCGCAGCGCCGCGGGGGTATAGCCTGGACTGTATGGGACCTCCTGGTCCGGTGGAGTACTGTGCTGTCGTCGGGCTTGGTTCTCCTCTTCTCCCTCTTCTTCTTCTATCAAATCTTCCAGATCTTGTAATCATTTATTTAGCTTCTCCGCAGTGTAGGCCGCTCCTTCCTTGTAGCTGGGTCTCGCTTGGACCGGTATGGGAAGGGGGTCTGCGGGGGGTCTAGACTCGGTCTGTTGGTCAAGTTCAGGGTCGCTTGCTCGTTGCGGTGACGCTGCTCTTGACTGCTGTCTCGACGAGTTCCTTGAGCCCCTGGCGGAGGGAGAGGGAGTTGTCCTTTTGATCAGCTGCTCTATTAGTTGCGCTTGTAGTCTGTCGCGCTCTGCGTCTCTTTGGGCACCGGCAGCGGTGCGCTGGGCGTCGGCGCGGTCTCTTGCCATATTCTCTTCCATCTGGAAGCGTCTCATCTCCAGACTTGTGCGCTGTTCTTCGCTCCGTTGCTGTGCTTGGAGGTGTTCGCGCTCGCTGGTCGCCTGGGCTTGGAGACGTTCGCGCTCGCTAAGCGTCTGTGCTTGGAGCCGATCGCGTTCGGTAGAGGCTGTCAGGCTGACGAGGAACGCCTGTTGTAGTATCCTCTCCGCTTCGCTGGGGGAAGGCGGTAGTGGAGGTGAGCCGCTCCTGCGTGAACCGCTCCTGGGGGTACTCGTTGGGGAGTCCTGGAGCTCTAGTTCCTCGGCGCTCTCCTCTTCTTCTTCCGTGCAGAGTTCTCTCTCTGTAGGGTTGTCTTCCTCCCGGGGCGTGTCGGGGACTACTTCTTTAGTAGTGGCGGGGGGTAAAGGCATGTCAATTCCCTCCTGGTCTCCACCGTGGGCTTGGTCAGTTACATTAGGACCTACTAGGGCCTCTGTGGTCGGGGAAACCTGGTCGTTAAGGTCAGACATAATTTTACTTTCTACTTTTACTACGTTTACCGTTTGTCGAAGGCTAGGTAGTTGACTGACAGTGTAAGCCTCTAAGTACTGAGGTGTCTGTCGTCTGCGCCGCGGGCGTTCTAGGTTAGGAGGATCGTTTCGTGGAGTGTTCATCATAGGCCATTTCGATATTAATAACACTATATTAATATTACACTAGTTACCATCCGGCTCGAAGGACCAATTGTAGCTGAGGGGTACAATTCCCTGACTGTATTGTTAGATATGATATTTAATACCACTACCTCATGTACTTTAACTTCTGGCCACCCAGTACAAGATATAAGTATGATGAACACTTTCCCACCTGATGAAACGAACCAACACAAATGGACCAAATCGAATATTTAATACAGCAAAGGGTGTACACAATATTCACTTAATTACATTTATGATTTGAAATGTTAAGTATGCACTTTTATGGCAAATGAGTATTCGTAGGTAAATCAACATTGAATGTCCAATCTCTGGTTGCGCAGGGAGTAAGTATACAACCTGGAATATTTAGGAAACGATAGCGATAGTACTTAAATAATTATAGCTGGATACACTAAGGGGGGGGGGGGGGTCCCGCTGGTTGTAAGACAGTAGGAGGGGGGGGGTTAGAGAAGTCGCTGGCGGTATCCCATCTGGCCGACGGTGTCTTGGGAGAATCCAAAGTCTTAGACCCAGTGCCCACAGAACCTCGGGCCGTAGACGAACACAGCTGGACCCTCTGTGGAACGGTATCTGCCGGTCCACAACGGAGAGACGTGGTGCGACCTCACGTGTAGAGCGCCGCCTCACCTGTAGTCCTCTCCGGGGGGTAATTCCAACACTCGACAGTGTTGGCCTTTATCCATGGAATAATCAAAGCACATAAAGCATAATCCAAGAGCCGTGGAAGGCTCGCCGTCGTCGGGTAGAGTAATCCAATATACAGGTCCAGTCGCTCTTGACCCGGAGCTCCTCGGATGCAATCACCACTAGGGGTCTGACCAGCCTGGATAAGCGTCCAGATAACGTCAGGAACGATGGGGGTACTGATAACTGTAGAACTCGAACCGAACGATGCACCATACATAAATAGACTATTATTAGCTTAATAGAATACGTCCAACTCGACGGTATGGTGCCAAACTATGACCATTCAACTATTAATCTACACGATATCTCAATGCCTATTCTGGGCCAAGTAGGCCCTACTACACCGCACGTGCTTCGTGGGGAGGCTTTTGCGTCTGTCACTCTGTTGGAGGGTAAAGAACTGGACTAAAAGAAAAGTTCTACTTTACGAGCGTCATATATATATGCGCTATGAACAAATAGTACCACACGTATTTCGCCCGGCATATTACTGCGCGGAACCGGGGGCTGCCTCGACATGTTAGGCGGCACGATTGAACTTGAACCTAGGGGTATGGCAACCTGGCGCCAGGTTCTAGTCCAATGGTAGAATGAAACTATTATGGGCTGTTTAGTAGAAACGGGGATATTCAATGCATATTGTACAAGGAATATACAGGGGATATCAAACGATATACAATTACAATTAAATATATATATATAAATAAATATACATATTCGGTTTAATCTGATCCTTCACAACACATATTATACATAATCGATTGGCCAAAAAAAAAAAAGCCTCTTGCAGAGACAAGTCGCATTTCTTTCCTCTCTCCCTAGGCCTTCAAGGCCGTTCCTACCGCCACCTCTACTGCTCCATGGAGCCCGACGCTGCTATGCTCTGCTTCGTGCCGGTGGCCGGACTATACTCAAATCAACTCTAAATGGATCTAATCAGTGGATTGCATATTTTCTTCAAGAAGCAGAATAAGGCTAACCCTCTCTGCCTATTGGGACATCATAATCAGGCTACCAACTTGAAGACGTGGTCATTTTTGGATTATCGAAGCTTTTGGACTGCAATAAGAAGATTTTGGATCTGTTTACCGTGCACAGGATCTACCAAAATGAACTGATAAGACACTTGGACACATAATGCATTCAGTCATTTGGACGGAGTTGTTAAAACTCACTCCACTCAAATCAATAGAGTTATATTTCACTCTATTCAAATCAAATTTAAAGTGACGTGGCTGGGATAAATGGGCCAGTCAGTCAGCCAAAACAAATTCCTGGACCAAGGTCGAAACAGGGAGCTGCTGGAGTCGAAGGCCCTCTGGGAGATAAGAGTGGCGAGCGGCTTCCCCACCCGCAATCCCTACCTCCCCCACCCAGGACTTGGCTTGTGCACTCCCCCCCACCGCCCCCCCCCCCCCCCCCCCTTCCTCTGCATTGGCGCTGCACTGTCGGCTGCCTCGTGTGAGGGATCACTCCCCCCCCCCCCCTACAGCCCTGTAACAACCCCAACCCACTCCCCCCTCCTTCCGTAAATGGCGCTGCCTATGACGGCTGCCAGTCTGTTTGCGGTGGTGAATATGCATATGTTTGTCTCAAGGCTCTGTACCATTATTACTATCTAAAATGTAATAATTGTGGAATATTACTGTAATGAGCTGTATGTGTATGATCCAAGCGTCCTATGATCCTCATAGGAGCATAACAGAAAAAAGCATTCCATGTGAAGGTATTCTGTATCTTTGCATGTCAACTAATAAAGAAACTTGAAACTTGGCATTTCGTTCCTATACATGCTATATTAAAAAATTCAAATGCATATGATCGGTATACATTATGCTCCATCATGCGTGAAGGAAAGGGGGAGGGGGGTCGTTTATGATTCCTTGATTGTCAGTAACGGCTTTCTTTAGTACGACATCATACGTTGATCAGATGGATTGCAATGAAATAAATGGACAATCGAGCTGGAATTAACGTTAGATTCCTCTTACCTGTGGCCGATGAGTCTGGAGAAAAAATATTCCAATTATTTGACTTCCATCTGCTAGATCCATTCTCTGTTTGTACGACGCAATAAACACCGAAAGCATATTGATTCTTGCGTCTCGAAAGCGATCCAATGCACTAGAGTGTTTGTCTGGATCCACGTAACAAGAGAGCTCTAGCGAATAAAGGAAATAACGATCATAAAAACGAGTAAACTCGTTATTGCCGTTATTAGATTGGCGGCCAATAACGAGTATACTCGTTATTGGCGCAGAAACGGTTAAAGGGGACCTATTGTGGACATTGCCTTTTCCTGTGTGTTGCATTGTTTTTACAGGATATGGGGTTGTCCCAACACTGATAACATGTTAAATACCGTACTTTTCGCACTATAAGCCGCACCTGACTATAAGCCGCAGCAGCTAAATTGAATGATGTGTACATATATAAGCCGCACTGGACTATAAGCTGCATGTGTTTTAATGTTTAATTACCATATGTAAGGAGTGGAGCCTGCGGCTTAATTTTACTCAACACGGGAAACCTCACCCGGCCCGGACACGGAAAGGATTGACAGATTGATTGCTCTTTCTCGATTCTGTGGGTGGTGGTGCATGGCCGTTCTTATATTGAGCTTTAAGTTCCCACCTCTACAGAGAATGACTCCCACCTCTACAGAGAATGACTCCCATTGGGACACAATACTGTCGGACAAATAACAAGAATTAACTCATTTACAAGTTGTATTAAGTAAATAAGGGAACAGATAAATAACATTTCAATGCAGTAAAAAAAGCAATATTTCGATTTTCGGGTTTTGTCCACATATAAGCCACACCGTTATATAAGCCGCAGGGTCTAAAAATGGGGGGAAAAGCCGCGGCTTATAGTCCGAAAAGTACGGTATGTGCATTATGCCTTTTCTGCAGTTCAGCTGTGACAACAAGAACCCTCCCTCTTGAAATGAGCCATTCCGAATTGCAGCCACGATGTAAAAACAGGAAGCTAGGGAGGGACTTGTCGTCGATATTGATCAGCGTTTACAGTAGCCAATAGCACTGAATGTTCATTACGGTCGACCCATTAGCTAGCAAGCTAATGTTAGCAACGTACATTAGCAACATTAGTAATGTTAGCTAACAAGCTAACATTGAACAAGTGCTAGCTTAGTTACTTACAATGTGCTGTAAATGTCATTCTAGATTCTAGAAGGCATTTCATTGGATGCTAAATTAGTATATGCCCCCATGTGCAGGATGACTCATCAGCATTAAAAAAATAAAAATCCAGGAAATAACCGATTCCATTAAATAAATAAAATAAAATACCATTAACAATACCTACAAAACTACTTTTTTGTCATTGTTGGGACAGATACTGGCGTATAAGTGACAATCAGTGCAAGACATATGTGATAAAATATCTATTTTGATTTCATGGGGCCTTTAATAACATTGCCTGTATGTGCATGTGAAGATATCTTGATAAAATGAGCGTACAAAATGGCGGCTGGCACAGAAACCGCGGTATAGAGGCTGCTAGAATGCATAATCTGAGTGGGGTTTTTTCAGCATAAACCTTCAAATGTTTAGAGGACCTCAAATACCTATATTATCTTGAAAAGGACTAAAACATTTCCCCTTTGATTGTGCTGCACATGTCCTGTGCTCCACTGCCGAGGTGACAGTGTTTTTTTTTAACTCACCTTGGCCCCAGGGCCTCGTGGCACCAGGGTCTTATCAGCGCGTCAAATCTGTGTGAACTTTCTGGGACTTTATCACGGCCAGTCATCCAGCACAACCAGGCTTTAATTTGATTCATGAGCACATTGATCAGCTGTGGAGCAGGAATGCTGTGAATTTGGACTGGGCCTCCGAAGGTCATGGCGGTAGTAATGAAGATGATGATGATAATGATGACAGGAAAACCTTTTCATCCATTAGAAGCAGTGGCTGGACTTTCATAGGCCAACCAGTATAATGGTGTGTTTGGTCGGTCCTCATCAACTCGTAAAGTCGTAAATGTATCATGTGACCAAATGGTACATACAAGGTGATTAGCATTTGGGTCCGCTAGTTTGGAAAGTCAGAACCAATCAGATCCAAGGCAGCAGATTCAGCCAGATGACTTTGAATTGCATGTATACATACTGTAGTATTTTTTTATTTGATTTGAAATCTTTATTTCAAACATGTAAATACAAACAATATAAAACAAAAAAAATCATTGATCTATGAAATGGACAAAATATTTTAATAAAAAACAAAACATAACTCAATTTACATGTTCGAAAAGTAGTAGGAAGAAGTATACACTTATTTAATCCTACCCCTTTTCCACGACTCAAATTAATGTACTAATTTAAAACCTTAGTATCACAAGTAACCAAATATTAAGCCTGAACACCACTTGGCAGGCCAAAGACAGTGGTTGGTTATTCATGCTGGGAGCTGTTGTTTTTGGCTAATCAGATGTTTTCGGCCTGCCAAGTGGCTGGGAAAGATTTTGTTATTATTATTACGGTATATATATTTTTTTTAATTTAGCTTAAAGATGCTGGTGCCGGGGCGCCCCAGTGGCGAACCACATAGAGCGCTCAGCCACGACACGGCCGACCCGGGTTCGATTCCCGAACCCGTCGTTATTTGCCGAATGTCTTCCCCCCACTCTGTCTCCCATTCCTCCTCTGTCTCTTTCTACTGGACTGCCCAGTAGAAATAAAGCGATAAAACGGCAAAAAAAAAAACGTAAAAAAAAAAAAAAAAAAAAAAATGCTGGTGCCTCTGGGAGTCTGGAAAACCTTTGTTGTGCATGCATGGGCTTGAAAAGCGATGCAGAGCTTGCTCTATTTTTGGCAGGTAAACTCACTCTTGACAATTTCTCTGTAGTTGCCTACTGCAGCTTTAAAAGGCCTAATGAATATATATAATATGAAAACTAAAGGCCTTTAAATTAGAATATAATGTTTTTTTCTTTAATGCTGCTGCTTAACTCATTCACTGCCAACGACGATTATACTCGTTATTGGCCACCAATCGTTAAATGCCAACAACGAGTATACTCGTTATTTGATCGTTATTTCTTTTATTCGAAATGTCTATTCATTACAGGCCCACTGACTCTGGGTTAACATGGGGAATCCTCATGCCAATGTAAAAGTGCAATACCGGCCGCATCACACTAGACGGCGGTATCGAGCACCCTTTCTACCCTTGTATCTTTCTCTGTGGGACGGCCCCAGGTATCTGGTTACATTTTCCCTTGTTGGGCGAGGCGAATGGTTGTCCCGGTTCCATCGAAGCCCGTCAAATATCTCCGATCCATATGTTGTGGTGAATTATGCCGTCGAGCAAATGGACATTGGCTATACCAGATGGCGATCAAACAATTGGAATATTCTTTTTTGATTACTCCCGGCCACAGGTAAGGGCAATTTGACATCAATTTTAGCTTGATCCTGCAATGCTTTGATACCGATCAGGCTGATAACCGTTTTTTAGTGTTCAATGCGAATGCCGTTACTGACAATCAAATAATCAGAAACAACCCCCCCCCCCCGCCCCCCCCCTCCCCCCTTTCATGCATTCATGATGGAACATAATGGCTATGGTCTAGATTTGATTTCGGAACAATAGCGGGTTCAGGCAAGAAACGTCAAAGTCTACAATGGAATCGACGTATACTGCCATAACTAAGCATTTCATGAATTACCCTAGACCGCTCTAAAGCCATACTTATATTCACCACGGTATAACACGGGAATGAATGGATGGAAAAATTATCTCTTTTTTGCATCTTGACCGGAAGAAACTCAATATCAAATTACTATAGTATTGTATCCATGGCTATAATATAGAATATAGATTTAGCTCTACAAACAAGGTGACTAACTCCCATCGTTTACAGCGTGGCAGTAGCTACCACAGGATAAGGCTAATAGCTGGCAGCCAATGTTAATGGTGATCAACAGCCCCTCTACATATTAGCACATATATACATATTAGCATATTAGCATTTCATGATGGTGGTGTATGGAAGGGAATAGGATTGGTGGTGATTAACCCCTGACTTTCATCCTCATCTCTCATCTCTCTGAGTTCTAGAGTTTATTTTTCTCCCATCCCCCAATTTTGTCATTATGCCAATTCCCTCCTGGTCATTGCATTGCCCTACTGCCAGTCTGGGGAGGGTGTAGACTAGGGCTGTCACTAACGATTATTTTGTGATCGATTAATCAGTTGATCAACAACAATTGATTATTTGCAATTGAATATTTCAAAATGAGTATCCTCATCCTTTTTACCTTTTTAGAGTGGCACCTCGACTCTCCAATTTTTCATAACCAGCAACTACTTGTTGGGCACAAACCTGTTAATATTCCTCAATGGGAGAGGAGGGGAGTTCATACTCTGGAAGATATATATGATAAAAACTGTTTCAGGACCTAAAAGAGTTTTATGATATACCTGGCGAATCATTCTTCCTTTACCTACAACTAAGGTCGGCGCTCAGGGCCCACAGTGTATCGTGGGCTCAGGCGTTGCACCCACACCCTTTTGTCGGGCTTATACACATTGAATCAAATCCACATAGAGATACGTTTAGAAGTAATGTTGCTGCCGTGAGTGGAATTGATATATTACAGATGCTTGAGTTGAGAGTTTAGTTTACTATAGATTTCCAAAAATGGGCTACTGGTCGGCAATCCCAGACCATATGCATATACGTACAGAGAGAGAGGGAGAGAGACGGGCTCACCCCCACCCCTCTTTCCTCACTATTGGAACTCTTAGCAGCTAACGTTAGTTAATGTTTTTTACCGCGACGCGTGGGCATACACAGGTATGGTGAGGATGTAAAGTTTTGTAAGTTAGACGCATTTATTGGACCCATTTCTCGCGGAGTTTACATAGAAACAGCGCAACTCACAAGAGGAGTTGTCACAGGCTGTAGGACGCAGGGCTGAAGAGCTATGTCATAGCTTCTAAAATGTAAGGTGGGGGCAGCGGGCTCAGCCCCTCCCTTCCAGCTGGAGTTAACTTGAAACACGGAAGTTATCAAATGCAAGCGAAACACGCACTGTCGAGTCCTGGCTGTAGGAGGAATTACGAATAGTGGTTTAAGATAAGTTATTTATATTTCAAACGTGATTCATTGGGCACTAGTTAGATTATACGTTGTGCATGTTATGACTTTGCACGTCTGCCATTTCCACTGCAAAAGGCATACAAGTAACAACAATACGACACGCCGATCATGAATATGCTAATTGGCTAAATGTATTTGTCGATTACATTGACGCGGTCGACGAATCGTGACAGCCCTAGTATAGACTACCACATGCCTCCTCCAATACATGTGGAGTCGCCAGTTGCTTCTTTTCACCTGACAGCTAGGAGTTTCACTGGGAGAGCATAACGTGTGTGGCAGTTTACGCTATCTCCCCAAGCTCCCCTCCCTGCTGAGTAGGTGCCCCGACTGACCAGTAGGAGTCGCTGTTTCAACGACCAGGACTCATACCCCACCGGCTTCCCACCCATGAACACCGCAGGTTGTTTTCCTAGGGATGACTGACCAAGCTGGAGGTACTGCTGCTGGGAATTGAACCCGGTTCTCTGTGGTGGTAGATCACCACCCACCTCCTCATCTCTAGAGTTCATTCCCTGGTGAAACGCTCTTTCCTTCTCATCTCTAGAGTTAATTCCCCAACAGTGAAACATTCCTTCCTCTTTATCTCTAAAGTTATCTCCCCCTGGGGTAAAACACCTCTTCCTCCTCCTCATCTATAGAGTTCTCTCTCCCTGGGGTAAAACGCCTCTTCCTCCTGATCTATAGAGTTATTTCCCCCTGGTAAAACACCTCTTCCTCCTCATCTATACAGTTCTCTCTGAGGCCATGGTTACACTTACAACGTTTCATTTTCGAATGATTTCGTTTGCATGTCCAAGTTAAAAGGCAACGCCGTTTTGGCAGGCAATTTTGTTTTCCTAGCGGCAACGCTCAAAGGGGGTTTTCATTTTCAAAACTCGCCGGCAACAGTGGCATGTAATATGCGTGAGCCAGATACGGAGCCGTTCACGCCCAACGCCCATGCGCAGCACATTTACATTTACATTTAGTCATTTAGCTGACGCTTTTATCCAAAGCGACACAAGTTCTGTACGACAAGTCATCAGGAAGGGTACAACTCTATCAGCTGAGTAACAATGTTCATCAAAGTGTTGCATGTTACAGTGTAGGTTAGTTTATTAGGACAAGTGCATGACAGTAAGGTTAGTTAGGGTTAGATCTTTTTTTAATTTTTTATTATTATTTCAGATAATGGTTGAAGAAGTGCGTCTTTAGTCGACGGCGAAAGATTGGACGGGTTTCGGCTGTCCTAACTGGGGTGGGTAGTTCATTCCACCATTGTGGGGCAAGGACTGAGAATAGGCGACTTCTCTTTGATGACCCTCCCGGAGCTTGGATAGGAGTAGGTCTGAGGCGGCCAGAAGATGCAGAGCGTAGGGGTCTTTAGAGTCTGTGTAGTTAGAGACCATTGACCGGAGGTAGGCGGGAGCGGTTCCCTTTGCCGCACGGTATGCTAAGTCAAGGGCCTTGAAGCGGATACGTGCAGCAATGGGGAGCCAGTGCAGGTCCCTAAGAAGTGGGGTGACATGGGCCGACTTCGGTCGGTTTGAGATCAGGCGGGCCGCTGCATTCTGAATGAGTTGAAGAGGCTTGGTGGCAGTGGCCGGGAGGCCAGCGAGGAGTGCGTTGCAGTAGTCGAGGCGGGAGATGACTGTTGATTGGACGAGGAGTTGGGTGGCTTCTTTTGTCAGGAAGGGGTGGATCCTTCTGACGTTGCTCAGGAGGAATCTGCAGGTTCTGGTTGTCGCTGCGATGTGAGCAGAGAAGTTCAACTGGTCGTCGAGGACAACACCAAGGTTCTTGGCGGTCGGGGACGCGGTCACAGCTGCATTCTCGACTGTGATGGAAAGGTCGGTCAGGGGGGAGGATTTGGCCGGCAGGTGGAGCAATTCTGTTGCTGTAGACACCGACGTCCGCGTGCCCTTGATATGACAGATGATGATATCACAGAACGCTGCTAGAACAAGACGCAAATATTATTGCTCAAGATGTAAAATACGCTAGTGAGCAGGGGGCCTGTAGCTGTTCCGCAACCGTTCCTACTTCCGGGGTAGGCCTGATTGGCCCCGACAGGCACGTTACCTGCCGCGGCCACGCCCCGCGGCAGCCCCAGGAGCAAGCGCGCTACTGCTGGAGTTCGCTTCGCCTTTCACATCGCTGCCTTTGGCGAAAGCAGACAAATGAATGACTAATTCGGTCAGAAATAACGTAACTAATAACGTTAGTAAGCACTGCTTATATGCTTATTATGTCTGCGGGGTACAGTAAACGTTTCCCCCTTCTTTACCATCGACAAACTAGCTCAATTGGTAACTCTGCTTGGCTGTGGATCCTATGGTCCTAAGTTCGATTCCCTTAAGTTTATTTTTATTTTTTTTTAACGTGCATTGCATAGCGTGTATGGTACAGTAACGGTCTCTGGAGTGCAACAGTAAGAAGCATTTGCACTGCAACGCATACACCTTACTGTAAATTGTACCATACAATATACAATATACAATACGCTATGCACGTTAAAAAAAATAAAAATAAACGTCCCCCCCCCCCCCCAAAAATGTTTATTTTTTTTATTTTTTTTGTAATTTTTTATTTTTTATTTTTTTATGGCTTTTTTCTTCATAGTTCTCTAACGTTAGTCTTTCTTTCCTCAACGTTCAATTCTATAAACACTTGACCGATACCCATCAATGCACAGCGCTCTAGCGTGTTCTGACTGTGAACACCTAAAGCTGAGGCTCAGACCGACCGACCGTTTTAGATTTTTGGCTCATTTTCCCTTATGTTAGAATTTTTTTAATGTAAAAATAATGGTTGCAGATATAGAGTGGGGCGCCAAAACTGCAAAAAAAAAAAAAAAAAAAAAAAATATATATATATATTATTATTATTTTTTTTTCTTTTTTTTTGGCGTCCCCCTCTGGGTGGCGCTCTAGGCGACCGCCTATATGGCCTGTAGGAAGGTCCGCCCCTGTATGTATGTATATATGCGTGTGTGTATATATATATATATAATTATTTCTCTTACTGCAGGCTACATAATAATGTCCTGGTCTGGTCAGAGACATGACTTCATTTATTTGTTATTGCCTATAGCTACATTAAGCGACTAGTATTATTTGATTGGAGTTTGAGCTGAAGCCTAAACAATATGTTTAGTTATACCACCACTCCGTGTATTGCCCAGCGGCTTCACAAAGGTAATGCTTTTTTTTTATTTTCTATTCCTTCGTTTGGGGAAGCGGGAGGATGGGGAGGTATGTGATGTGTTTATGTGTGTTATTGTGCTCTCCTACATTGTTCATGATGTCCTATTTCACTCTATAAAGTCCGATTATGATGACTCCGAGTCCTAATATCAGGGAGTCCGGGGTGATAATCTGACGCTCGCGCGTTAAAAGACTCTCGCCTGGGGGAGCTCCAGTAGCTCACCGCGTACCTCGAGCGCTATTTCGGCGCCGGGGACAACCGTGCTCGTCACGGATCTGGGGTAGCAAGTTTGATTCCCGGACAAAGCCGTAACTTTCTCAGAGTGTCTTCCCCCCATCTACACCCCCATTCAACCTGTTTCTGTCGGTCACACTTGACCAGAGAAAAAGCGATAAACGCTAGAAGAGCCAGCGGAATGGCCAAAGTTTAAAAAAAGAAAAAAAGACGCTCGCCTGACATATCTGCATGTAACTCGAGAACCGATGAACGGATTTTGTCGAGTCAGATGGCATTCGAACAGCAACAAATATCGCTTTAATTCTGTAATTTATATGTTCGGCGAGAAATGCAGCCCGAGCCTTCAGACGCTCGCAAAGTGCAGTGAAACTGAAACTGAGACAAACTGCTCTGAAGGTCCAGATTAATGATTAGACTTAAGTCAAAAACACACGGCAGGCCACGGATAATAAACTATCGATTTATATGCAATTCGTTAAACGTATCCGTTGTCTTACTTATTATTAAACGTATTATTTATTTCTCCCAAAATGAAGGTTCTGAAAAGTCTGTCTCCGTCACAAGCGTAATGTAGATAGACCGATAGACCTGTATAGGCTGTAATGGACGATGAAGAGACGTTGGGCTGAGTTCGGTTAATGATGCCATAATTCTCTGCTGTGCTTTTAGGCACACACACACGCAATTAAAGACCTCTGCGACAGGCCCTGCATTATTATACACACGCGCGCTCTGTGCTCTCTCTCTCTGTCTGTCTGGCTTGTGCATGCGACAAATACCTCCCGCGCATACAGGAGACAAACGGCGTCTAACTTGCCTGCCAATACACAACGTTCTGAAAAGTGAAATGAAACGAAATCGTTTCGCCTTTAATGTAACCGCAGCCTCACTGGGGTAAAACACCTCTTCCTCCTCATATATAGAGTTATTTCCCCCTGGTAAAACACCTCTTCCTCCTCATCTATAGAGTTATCTCGCACTGGGGTAAAAACACCTCTTCCTCCTCATCTATAGAGTTCTCTCTCCCTGGGGTAAAACACCTCTTCCTCCTCATCTATAGAGTTATTTCCCCCTGGTGAAACACCTCCTCCTCCTCATCTATAGAGTTCTCTCTCCCTGGTGAAACACCTCCTCCTCCTCATCTATAGAGTTCTCTCTCCCTGGTGAAACACCTCCTCCTCCTCATCTATAGAGTTCTCTCTCCCTGGTAAAACACCTCTTCCTCCTCATCTATATAGTTCTCTCCCCCTGGTGAAACACCTCCTCCTCCTCATCTATATAGTTCTCTCCCCCTGGTGAAACACCTCCTCCTCCTCATCTATAGAGTTCTCTCTCCCTGGGGTAAAACGCCCCTTTCCTCCTCATTTCAGGCACTCTCTCCCCGGCAGTGAAACGCCTCTTTGTGTCTTTGTTATTAAATATTAATTGGGAATCAGTGGAGCACTTGTCTGCTAAACGCTGGAACAGAGTCTCCCTAGTTTGCCGGGGGCAGGCCCAGGGGCGCCTCTCTCATCCTGTTTACCTGCAGATACCCCTCCCCCCCACCGTTGGAGCTCCGCTCGCAGCAACCGACCGACCGCGTGTTAGAACAGAGGCCCCCGGCCCCCCAGCGCCTGCCTGGCATTTCAAACAGCACCAGAAGCCTGGTAGCCTGGTGACGGGAGACTACTGCTACCGGCCAACCGGGACCACCTCCCTGCCTCATGGGGTTGGTTGGGTCATGTTAAATAGGGATGTTTTATAGTTAACAGCTTTGTAGGGGATTAGAGAGCAATGCATAACTTGTTATGATACTGTAGGATCACACATATCTTAAACATGAGATAAAAAAGGTGGTTATAGATGACCAGTTTAAATGTGTAATCCGTAAAGTAATCCTCTGGAATACTCGGGTACTTTCAGTTACTTTTGCATAGCCATCAATATTTATTTACAATAATTAAAATGGTGTTATTATTCCCTTTGTTCTTCTTCAAACATGTCTCTTACCGCAATCAAACATAATACAAATAAACGTAATGTTGCCCCCCCCCCCCCCCCCCCCCCCCCAAACCGTGTCAATTTTTTGCCAGCAGCGGACTGCCCTGATCACGGACAGAGAAATCCTGGAGTCACCGACCCATGTGAGAGGTGTGTGTATTTGGAGCTGAGAGAGGGAGGATTTATGAGAGCAGAGCTAATGAGAGCTGTGTGCTTTTCCCTCTGCCTATCTCTGGACTGGAGCGGAGAGGGAGAGAGGGAGAGAGAGAGAGAGAGAGAGAGAGAGAGAGAGAGAGAGAGAGAGAGAGAGAGGGGGGGACTGGGAATGGCTTTTTTCCCACGCTGCTGGCCCTGTGCTTCCGGAGGGCTCTCTCTCTCTCTTTGAGACGAGCACTTTTCCCCAAGCCGGGCGACACGGCGCAGAGACAAATGAGGAGTGACACTGGAGTAAAGAGGTAGCAGTGCAAGTCTCTCCTTCAGCGCACATAACTTCAACCCCCGGGGTTACTCCTGTCTGAGAACACTCCTCATGAAGAGATTACTGGGGGGGGGAGAGAGGGAGGGATAGAGGGAGAGACGGAGAGAGGGAGGGAGAGAGAGAGAGAGAGAGACGGGAGGGGAGAGAGAGAGGGAGAGACGGGGAGGGAAAGGGAGGGAGAGGGAGAGAGATATGGGGGTTGAATGAGTGTAATGTATTTCTGTTTGAGTGTTTGTGTGTTTGCGGAAGGAGGCAGGGTGTGAAGGAGAGGACAGTGTTTGGCCGTCAGAACATCCTGTATGTATGCTCCTCTATGTTCCTGCTTTCTCTGACCTTGAGCTGCTCAGCTGAACTGGGTTTTAACTTGAAGGATGTTGAATGAATAACATGACTCGGTCTATCTATGGTCTACAGACATTTATTTTAAAATGTTATTTTAAAAGGTTTTCTTTAAATAAATGTAAGGTGCCAACTTGCTTGTCGGGAGCAGGTAGGGGTTAAGTGTCTTGCTCATTGGGATCATCGGGAGGAGGCAGAATTGAACCGGGAGTCAGTCTGTCTGTCTGTCTGTCTGTCTGTCTGTCTGTCTGTCTGTCTGTCTGTCTGTCTGTCTGTCTGTCTGTCTGTCTGTCTGTCTGTCTGTCTGTCTGTCTGTCTGTCTGTCTGTCTGTCTGTCTGTCTGTCTGTCTGTCTGTCTGTCTGTCTGTCTGTCTGTCTTTCTGTCTGTCTTTCTGTCTGTCTGTCTCCCACTCTCTTTTTGTGTCTTTCCTGAAACACTCTTTTGTACCCACCCCTGTCTGTCTGTCTGTCTGTCTGTCTGTCTGTCTGTCTGTCTGTCTGTCTGTCTGTCTGTCTGTCTGTCTGTCTGTCTGTCTGTCTCTCTCTCTCTCTCTCTCTCTCTCTCTCTCTCTCTCTCTCTCCCTCCCATGGGGATACTGTAGTAGTCAGGGCTACACTTTGCTAACCCCAGAGGACATTAATATGAATGTCTCTTCATATGACCACATTGATATGAAGAGAACTGCAGATGCCGCATGGTGATATTCTGTAAGACCTCTGCAAAGAGAGAGAGAAACAGACAGAGGGAGGGAGAGAGACAGACAGACAGACAGACGAACAGAGAGAGCGAGAGAAAGACAGACAAAGGGAGAGAGAGACAGACAGAGAGAAAGGGGCGGGGGGGCTTCCTGCACACAGTGTTTAACTGACGGATGCTGGCAGCATAGAGCATGGGGTTAGCTCAGGGTTTGTATAATAAGGCTATATCTATACTAGTATTGGACTGCAGGGTTTTCTCTGTTTCTCAGAGAGGTTGATGTATTAAAGCTAACAGTGGATTACAAACATCGATGGCATAATAAACATTGGTATTTGTTTATTTATACATAAAGCCCCATAAGCTACAACTGTACATGATGCTGTGATGCTGGATTGGAACTTTGAACCCTATCTAACTCTTTCAAGGAGCTGTCTGATGCTTAAATGGATAGTTTGTATTTTTGGACATTGAATGGTATGGAATATGTATGGGGTGAAGCTTCTTTCTGTACAAGATGACTGAGGCTCACTGAAATTTACGCCACAGTAAATGTACACACAAATTATACTCAGTCAGCTTGTACAGACAGGAACTTGTCCCCATTGACTTTGCATTGGTTTGTGTTGTGGCTAGTACGAGGAACAACATGGGTTGTGTGTATGAAGGACTCTACTGATCAACATAATCATTAAGTAAGAAATAGGGCTAGGGTTCCAAAAAAAGCAGAACTATTCCTTTAGTACGGTGTCATACCACATCATGCTGTGAGACCCAGGAGCTGAAGGCAGCAGCTGACACAAGGCTACTGGACCACATTCAAAAGCCATTACTGTAACACCATACAGACCTACCGTAATACTGGAGCTCTTCACAGGCCTTCTGCCAGGAAAAGATACAAATAGTTTGCATGATATCTTTTGGGGGGTTTGATATTTCGTATTTCACAAAAAAATTACTTTTGTGTGTTGCCTAAGAGTTTAATAGGCAGGGTAAACCTTTATTGGTTCAATATCACGCTGAAATAAGGTGCTGGTACGAGATAGTATGTCCAATAATGGCTCGTAGCTGCGTGGAGCGTGTGACACGTCAAAGCATGCATGTTGAAAGCATGGAAAACATAAACCTGTTAGTGGACCTTATCCAAAAGGGCCTACAGTACTGTCGGAGGATCCATTCTCAGTATGGGTAGTAGTGGAGGGCACTGCCTTGCCCTACCCACTGAGCTACACTGGGAATCAAACCTCCAACCCTGGCAGAGTTAGTGGTATGCTCTACCCGTTGAGCTACACAGGGGAATTGAACCCCTAACCCTAGCAGTGTTTATGGCGAGGTCAGGACTGCCGAAACCAGCCCAATTTCCCGCCGTCGACTAAAAACACACTTCCTCAATCAATATCTGAAATGAAGAAAGGAGAAAAAAAGAAATACTAACCTTTGTACTGTGTTTTACTATCATGCACTATCATTGCTAACTATAATTGCCTATATTACTACCTACTATGCTAATATGTCTATACTACTTTGCACTCAAGACTGTAGCACCCAAGTTCAACACAGTTTGATGAACAATGTCACTTACCCTTAGCTGCCAGTGTTGTACCCTTCCTGCTGACTTGTTGCACAGAACTTGTAAGTCGCTTTGGATAAAAGATGTCGGCTAAATGACTAAATGTAAATATAAAATGTAATGCCCTTGCTCTACCCACTTGGCTACACTGAGAATCAAACCTCTAACCCTGGTGGTGTTAAGTACCTTGCTCTGCACACCGGAAGATGGCAGATGATGCAAACTGAAGGAGTGGCATGGTTTTCTCTTCATTCAGTGGTCTGTACTGAAGGAGAACCAAAAGTCGATATTAGCTGAGGCGTCCGTGCCCTGCCTGAACAGCAGGATAGTCAATTACCACGCCGCAGCTGAATGGAGGCGGGGTCAATTAATTACACGGTTCTAACGAGTGGGCCTATTAGGGCCGACCGTGTGCGCAGAGGGGGTTGTCATGGTAACAGACTTAGGTTTTTAATGTGTTGCTAATCTCTCCTCATGTGTCAAGGACACGTCTGTGGCTTGTGTAGGTAGGCCGGAGTGTTTTAAAATATTGGGATTACCGCTGTGGTAAACAAGTGTTGATGGTAACCGTGAACCCGGAGCTTCGTAATTAACAGTCCCGCTCCTCTGTGCCTCTGCGCCGGTGTTCCCTGGCGAGGATTAGATACTTGTAAACATGTTATCACACAGAAATACTAATGATAAGTCCTCAGCACTACCTCAAAGGCTTTAGGGGGGGGGGGGTCTGCTCGTTTAGGGAATCTGTGTGACTGGGTGCCCTTTTATGGATTTTGGTCTCTCCCACATGGAAAGGACATCTAGGCCTCCTTGTGTTTGTGAGAGGCTTGAGGGGAGAGCAGTCGAGCCTCAGTCCAATTCCTGTTTTTCCTTCTGGCTCCGGGGCTTGTTCTGCCCGCTAATCAGTGATTAACTCAAACGGCTCCAAAACAATGAGGTCTCCATCTCCACTCTGATCTGTGCTTTAAGCGTGACCATGGGAAAAAATATTAGCCAGCTTACAGTAACAGAGACAGCGTGCGTGATGAGGGAAGAACTATGGTGCAAAAAGACCATGGCATGGTGCCTCCATCTTTAAAACGCTTCACATTCTCTCTCTCTCTCTCTCTCTCTCTCTCTCTCTCTCTCTCTCTCTCTCTCTCTCTCTCTCTCTCTCTCTCTCTCTCTCTCTCTCGCTTGTTCTGTATCTCCCTCTCTTTTTATCTCTTTCTCTGTATCTTTCTACCTCTTTTTGTATCTTTCCCCCTGAATCTCTTTTTCTGTACCCTCCTTATCTCTCTCTTTCCCCTCTCTCTTTCTATCTCTCCCTCTTCCTCTCGCTCTCTCTGTCTGTCTGTGTCTGTCTGTCTGTTTGTCTCTCTCTCCCTCCACCCCTCCCTCTCTCATACAGAGATATGCTTTTATCTGCCTACTGGAAATGCTTCATTAGATCCCTTCACATGCGTGTGGTTAATTAGGCACAGTGTTAATTGAGATTTTAGGATTGGGATCAACACAATTAACCACCAAGAGCGGAGAGTTTAGTCTTGCTGATGTTGTTAGCATACATGCTAATGTGATTGGGATTTGCCATTATAATAGTTAGCATTGCGGCTAGCTTACATTAGCGTAGTAACGTTAACGCTAGTAGAATGAATGGATGAAAACCTTATTTAACAGATTGCAGAATGGGTACAATACAATACGGCTCAATACAAACAATTGTTAAGGGGATGCAGACTGTAGTTTGGACTGGGTTCCTTATAACAATAACTTGACAACACATGAGCTTAGTTGGTAGCCGCAGCTACTTGGGACAGCTCTGCCGTAAACACTAGAAATAATCTCGGTTACTATGTCCACACGCAATGGACAGGGCCTAAGCTAAGTAGTGCTGGAGCATCATAAATAGCTGTAGCTACCTGGAGACATGTATCCCTGTTATAACCAGTAGCTACCTGGAGACATGTACTGTAGCCCTGTTATAACCAGTAGCTACCTGGAGACATGTAGCCCTGTTATAACCAGTAGCTACCTGGAGACATGTACTGTAGCACTGTTATAACCAGTAGCTACCTGGAGACATGTAGCCCTGTTATAACCAGTAGCTACCTGGAGACATGTACTGTAGCCCTGTTATAACCAGTAGCTACCTGGAGACATGTAGCCCTGTTATAACCAGTAGCTACCTGGCGACATGTACTGTAGCACTGCTATAACCAGTAGCTACCTGGAGACATGTAGCCCTGTTATAACCAGTAGCTACCTGGAGACATGTAGCCCTGTTATAAACAGTAGCTACTTGGAGAAATGTAGCCCTGTCAAGTTAGGAGTGACAGCTTGTTGAAAGCTTGCTGGCTACTGGTTGCATGGCATACATGACTTGCAAAATGCCTACTCACGAGACAGGTGACGTCATCATCGTAGGTACGTCAGCTAGCAATTTAAGTGATTTTGCAAGATCAAAAGTTTGATCTTAGTTAAAGTTTTCGTTGTGGTGGCCCTCAATCCAATGTTGGGTCCCTAAATAGGCCCTCAGTCATCAAAACTTTGAGAACCCCTGCTCTCGGCTCTGTTGCCCATACTGTGCGAATACTGAACTCTGTTGCCTGTTCTCAGTTTATACCTACCTACTGCCTTCACTGCCTACAGCTCTCATCAGACCTACCCTCATCTATACCACACCGCATCTACACTTAAGGCTGAGTTAGACTTCTGCCTGGGTTGTCTCCCTTCAGAGTGACAGTGGTTCAGGGTGTAGAGCGGTTGTCTGGTAATCGGAAGGTTTCCGGTTAGATTCCGGCTCCTCCCAGCAGTGTGTCGAAGTGTCCTTGCGCAAGACACTTAACCCCTAATTGTTCCAGATGAGCAGGTTGGCACCTTGGCATGGTTGCCTCTGCCATCGGTGTGTGAGTGAATGGGTGAATGTGAGGCATAAGTGCTTGGATAAGAGCACTATATAAATGCAGTCCATTTACCATTCCTTTCTCCGACCATCATACCTACACCTACCTACTTGTCCGTGTCTCCCGATGTGCAGTTGAATTTTCGCCCCGCTACACGTAGGCCTCACTGGTCGGCTCCTTGGCTTTGGGGGCTAGTGGCTGGTAATAATAATAATAATAATAAACTTTATTTGTATAGCACCTTTCACACAATAATTGCAGCCCAAAGTACTTCACAGCAGTGATGTGATATAGAATAAAATTATCATAAAATTGGCATAATTATAGAGCAGAGAATTTATATTAAAACCTCCCGGGAAAATTTTTAATAGATTTCTGTCATTCAAATCTATTTAAAAAGAAAAAGATTGTAAGAGATATCCTATTGATTATGATAGATGTCTGTCATTCAAATATATTTAAAAAAAGATTGTAATAGATCTCCTATTGATTATGATAGATTTCTGACATTAAAATCTATAAAAGACTATTAGCCGGTTTCTGACTAAATAAAAGCAATGCATAAAGTGCAGACATAATAAGAGCAGTGCAATAAAATAGACATAAATTGGCACAAGATAGTAAAATAGTGCAATAGTGCAGTGCAATAAAATAGTACAGTCTGGGTGGAATGAGTCCAAGCAGCAGAGTGTATTAAAAGGCTATGGTGAAGAAATTAGTTTTTAGCTTACTTGTGATCTAGCCTCCCTAATGTCCATAGGTAGGGTGTTCCATAGCTTTGGTGCATAATTAGCTGGTAAGCTCCTTGGCTTTGGGGGCTAGCGGCTGGAAGGCTCCTTGACTTTGGGGGCTAGCGGCTGGAAGGCTCCTTGGCTTTGGGGGCTAGCGGCTGGAAGGCTCCTTGGCTTTGGGGGCTAGTGGCTAGAAGGCTCCTTGACTTTGGGGGCTAGCGGCTGGAAGGCTCCTTGACTTTGGGTGCTAGCGGCTGGTAGGCTCCTTGGCTTTTGGGGGCTAGCGGCTGGTAGGCTCCTTGGCTTTTGGGGGCTAGCGGCTGGTAGGCTCCTTGGCTTTTGGGGGCTAGCAGTGTTACTCTACTTGGCTAGCCAAGTATCGCCGTCAGTTTGATGCAGAGCTCTTACTGAAGCTTTAGGTGTACATTCAAGGCCAGCTAGTGACAGAGCTTCAAACAAACATCTATCTGCAGATACCGTGAGGCATAACCTCAGTGTCATAATGCCGGCACTTGAGAGAGCATACACACAGACGCATCTCAGAATCCCAAATCACCGAACCTCCATCACCTCTGGTAAAAAAAAATAAACAGAGAGAAAAAGCAGCTTAAAGTCAGAGAATGTAAATTTGTAAGCAGCGCGAAATGTCCTCAGCCAAGGTTGACTAAGTGAGTGATGTTCTATTCAGAGTGGGGCTTTGTGCTCAGACAGGGCCTGGACTTAAGCAGGCCTCTGGGCTCGCTGGGCCGTCTTCATGTTCTGGGTGATTAAGGGCTTAAGGTCAGACTTACTAATTAGGCTACCTCTCCTCTCTCTAACTCCTTACCTGAATAATACAGAGCTGTGTGTGTGTGTGTGTGTGTGTGTGTGTGTGTGTGTGTGTGTGTGTGTGTGTGTGTGTGTGTGTGTGTGTGTGTGTGTGTATGACTGTGTGTGTGTGCGTGTATGACTGTGCGTGTATGACTGTGTGTATTATGACTGTGTGTGTGTGTGTGTGACTGTGTGTATTGTGTGTGTATGACTGTATGTGTATGACTGTGTGTATGACACTAAATTGTGTTTCCCTCCCTTTTTTCTGATCTTCTTTCGTTTTTATTTTTACACAGAATTTAGTTGGTTAGTGAAATCTCACCTTTTGGATTATATTGTAAATTATTTCATTTTTTGTATTTCAGGATTTTATTTGTATTTGTTCTGTGATTATTCCTTGAAATAAATTGAATTTCCCTAAACAAACAAACAAACAGTATTCTGCCAATCTGTAAAATAATTACTTAACAGATGTTTAAGATTAAGTTTAACAGATTAAGATAGCTAAATCTGAATACAAAACACAATCACTTACTAGGCTTGTAATTTTTCACCATGTGTTTGAAGGTAGTGATTTGTATTTGGCATTTAAAAGACAGCCTCCATAAATCTCACTCCTGCCTGTAAAGGTCAGGTCTCTGGTCCTTCACTCTAGAAACGGCTCCTTCTCAAAGACACGGCTACTTTTTTCTTTTCGAAATCAAACACTTGTGTTTGAATTGACAGTTTTTATTGTATTAAAGATCCCCTCCAGATGTATTTTAAACCCTTAAGAAATGTTCTGTATTGAATAACAATTTGTATAAATATGTTTTTTCCCACCAAATTGTTCAATAAACTACTGAAAATGACTTAGCAGCATCTCTGCGCCTTTACCTTAATTGAGAATGCAAGGATCTATGAATATGCAAACTGGCAACAAGCACCCATTGATATTTACCAAGAATACCAAGTCTGCAGCTTATATTCTTTCAAGACATGGCAATACATACTCTTACCTACTCTTCAGCTTTCTGTGTATGCTGAAGCTAAAGGTATCAAGATTGTTATGGTTTGTAACCGACCCCAATCGCACAACACAAGACAGGTATGAGAGTAAGCCAAAACAGGGCAAATATTTATTATAGAACAAAAAGCGGCACAGTCCCTTTAAGGGAGAACACAAAAACACTAGAGTCAAGGAAATATGGAAAATGCGGCACTGTGCCTTTAAGAGGCGAACAGGCTAAGGGACTAAGGCTAAGGGCCAGGGCTAAGGGCCAGGGCTAAGTGTCAGGGCCAGGACCAGGGGCACTGGAGAGGGGGACAGGGACAGAGGCCCGGAGAGGCGGGCTGGAGACAGGGACAGAGAACAGGGTTAAGGCCTTGGACAGGGCGAGGGCCAGAGCTGCTTACAGGGATGAGGACAGGGTTCCGACGGCGGAGGCCTGGCGCGGGGACAGGGGCCCGACGGCGGAGGCCTGGCACGGGAACAGGGGCCCGACGGCGGAGGCCTGGCATGGGAACAGGGGCCCGACGGCGGAGGCCTGGCACGGGGACAGGGGCCCGACGGCGGGGGCCTGGCACGGGGATCCTCCTCCTCCTCTTCGGATGCTGCAGACGGGCAGCGCAGAACAAAGGGGGTCCCAGGGGACCGGGATGGGAACACGCCATCCTCCCGTGGAATACTAGGGAGCGACGACGAGCCTGGGTCCAAGGGGAACGGGATGGGCACACGCCGTCCTCCCGTGGAATACTAGGGAGCGACGACGAGCCTCACCCCCAGGAACGAGGATCACGAAGAGACGCCTTCCTCCCGTGGAATCGGGAGCGATGACGAGCCGGCTTGACGTCTGGAGTGGGAACACTGGAAAACCTCCCGTAGAGAATTAGAGAGCGAAGACGGTGTCCCACTCCAGGCAAACGGCGACAGGTGGTGATGGCTGGCACGTCGTCTCACGCCGGAGACGCGGCAGGTGATGGTAACGTACAGAACTCCATGAACACAGAGTGAACACAGATACAGAGTCCAGAACACAGAACGACCCGACCAGGACTGGAGGGGAGTCTGCAACCTATGTACTCTCCCGAGGTGATTGCAAACTCCCAACAGGTGCGTGAAGGTAGAGGATCAAGGATGTCCAAGGGTGGGGGCTGGTGAAGAGTAGAGGAGAGTAAATCATCGCAAGGGTGGGGGCTGTTGAGGAGAGTAGACAGGGAAAACACAGGAAAAGGTCCAGGGACAGGCGAATCCTCACAAAGATTCCACATACTGGACCATGATAGGTGTCATCTATTAGTGACATCACACATACAACTCAGATTTCATGGAAGTATAGAAGAATGCGATAAAGATGCTCTGGTGACAAGTTCTGCACAAATAACAACCTGTATAGTCAAAGTCATGCCTCCAAGAGAAGTTAATAATAAAAAACACGTTTTTGAGAGGTGGATCTTTAAATAGGTGAGTTGTATTGTGCAGTTTAGTCTATTGTGGTCCTTCTGCTCTCTGTCTATGCATCTTTTGTGAGTATAAGAACGATTTGAGGTAAGTGTGGTGCTCCCATGGTCGAGCGGACTGTACGCAGACTGGACTCTTTGAGCTTTGATAGTCGAGCGTACCTCAGCGGACCTCCGCGGACCAATTTATTTTTCCCACCCCGTTCAACTTCTGTCATGTCGTCGTCATCCGATGTCAATAAAGAGTATCTTATCTCCGTTTCCAATATTTCGATAATAAAACGGGAAGTTTTACACACTTGAATAACAGGTATAATATAGGCAGCGAGGTGCAATGTACCATATAGGCTTGCTCAATGAGGTGGACAGCGCGTGGTGCTGAAATGGAAAACACGCATTACATGAAATAAAAACACCAGTTTTATTTCGAAATATTGGAAACGGAGATAACATAGACTCTATCTCCGTTTCCAATATTTTGATAATAAAACTGGCAGTTTTACACACTTCATTTAGAAAAGCCATTCTCTTTTGCGAGTGAAAAAGTGAGTGGTCAGAGTAAAATGCAGATCGGTGTCACATTAAATGCAGGTCGATGTCAACGCCGATCAGCATTTTGTGTGACACCAGCGGCGCGGACGTCCACGCATTAGAAAATTGGACCTTCGCACTTGGAGTCCGCTTTGGGTCTGCTTTGGGTCCGCTTTGGGTCCGCGCGAGTCCGCTCTGTGTACGGTCCGCTCGACTATGGGAACACCTTGACCGCCAACTGTCCCTCAGCTCTACAATACATAACAAAACAAGATTCTAGAATAGGAACAGAATAGAAGAACATGGAATAGTATTGTCCCCACAAGATGGAACATTGTGTTTTTCCTGCAATACAAAACAGACTAGGAATCTTTCTGTTCATCCCATGTGTTACTAATGGATTTACTGCAGCTCAAACGATTGACATCCTGTTGGTTTGGCCTTGCATGAAGATACGTAATCCATGATATATTTTAAGTTTCAAATGAATCGCCTCTATGGCTGTCATCTTCCTGCGCTTAGGCTTTTAAGGAGCAACCTTGAGTGTCCTAGTTATTAGTAGTTTGGAACTGAAGGTGATGAATAAAAACATGTACATCACAGATCTCAGCAGGTGCCAGACAGGCAGAATAGTAAACACGGTAGAAGTAGAGTCCACTCCTCATGTCGTACCATTCTGATGCTCTTGAGGTGTATTGATTTATTAACACCACAAGTGTGATGTTTGAAGCTACGTGTTCTTCATCAGACACGCTGTTTGGTTCAGTGGTCAATGTCTGGAACTGATAACGAGACGGTCCACAGCTGTGGTGTAGTGGTTAGGAATCCCACCAGAACATTCTCTCCTGTGTCTCCCCTACTCTGTCTCCCTATCAGCCTTCCTACCGTCTCTATAGATCAGTAGTTCTCAACCTTTTTCAAGTCAAGGACCCCGAAATTGATACACATTAGGCCACATACCCCTAATGTGATAAGATTTGATAAGATGTAATCCTAAAGACAACCATCTGAGAGGCTTTCTGTTGTTAGACATGATCCAGAACTACACAACTGTCTAGAGACTGTCTAGGTGGGATAACAATGTAGAGAGTGAAACCTATGATGAAAAAATTATAATCATTCTTAATTCTTATATATTATCTCATGGCTCTAACTTCTAGTGAATTAGTTAAAGTTAAACTATAACCCCATTTCTCTGGAGACCCCCTGTAACCCCTCCAAGGACCCATGGGGACCCCCAGAACCCCATGTTCAGAACCACTGCAATAGAGGAATAGGGATATATTAGATTCGATTAGATCCAAATTGTCATTGCACAGCACAAGTACAGTACAACACACTGAGTAATATAGGCTAAATTGATGTATGTACAGAATTATGTATAGTGATACAGGTATAAATATACTATGGTAGTAAGCCACACTGGCCAGTGGCATAACTACTAGTAAGAGTAGGTATGGGATATTTAAGCAATAGCTCATATATCACAGCTAAGGGGCTGCTAGTTCGGCCCAACGCGAACCATGACGCAAGGGCTTCCCCAATCTGCATGCGTCAGCCCCAATCTGCATGCGTCAGCCCCAGTCTCCTCCGTAGATCAGACCGTCTCATTTAATAAGGCTAACGTTTTCTCCCTCAGACGTGGAGTGATACTGACTTGCGAAAAGGAACTAGACTCATATCTGTAGTTTAGGGCTGAATAGTCGACTAATCGATCGAAAGGAGCCGTAGTCGACTGCCAATCTCTTAGTTGAATACAAAAAAATATAAATATATTATAATAAAAAATTTGTTTAATTTTTAAATGTTTGTATCATTCTTTCCAAAAGAAAAGAGGCCTAGAAGTGTGGCTAACGCTAATGGCGCGCATACCAGAGGCTAATTGCCTAAGAAAACAGGCACAGAGGCACTGAAAGAGGATTTCATCCATCTAATGAACACACTAGACTAGACAAATATCAAGATGTATCCATCAGTGGACCAATTGCATGCTTTTGCAGAGGACAAGAAGCCTTCAGTCGACTCCTTCAGACATTAAGCACCCCCACAGCCCAAATGGAATGATTAAAAAAAAAGATATATATATATATATGTATATATCTTTTTTTTCCAATCTTTTTTTTTCTTCATAGTCGACTAGTCTAATCGGCTAATTTCGGCCAATCATAGTCGACTATCCAAATCCTTAGTCGGGGACAGCCCTACTGTGGATATACGCTCATTATACCATGGCTATGATCCAATCAGATTGCTTGATTTGAGCTACCCGTTTTATAAATACAGATATAGATATAATATATACAGGTATGTGAACAGGGACATATACAGATATATCCAACCATTGCAGATACATACTGTATATGTATACGTTATAGTAGTGTACATCTATCTACAGCTATCATACTGGTATCTAAACAGTAATATATGGGTAGACTATAGGTTGAGGTAGGTAGTTATGGTTACAGTGCAAGGCAGGTGTAGACAGTGAAGGCAGTAGATGGTTATAAACGGAGTATAGATTGAGTGTAGTCAACAGAGTTCAGAGTACAGAGTATACTGAGGGGAGCGGTGGACAGCTCACTCTGATAAATAAGAGCAGGGTGTGGGGGGCCTCTAATCAGCTTGCTTTTCAGAGTCGCCACATGAAGCAGGGCCTTGGTGGGCGGTGGAGCCCTGATGCCTCTCTGACAGGACGGTAATCTCCGGACTAAAAGAGTGAGACAACCCCTTTGAAGACACGTTAGCGTTGGGAGCGTTTGAAGTGTTTATGGAACAGCAGGCCAATCTGGGCACACTCTCTCTCTCTCTCTCCCTCTCAGGGGCTAAACACAGCCGTTAAACAAGGGATGTGCACAAATATACGCATTGGTTTCATAATATTTATTTCCTCGACAACAGCAATAATTGGATGAGATGATTCCGGGTTGGAATAGGCCTTTTGAGTGGCGGAGCAGATGCTACCAGTGATGAAAGGAAATCCATTTCGTTTTCATAACCATCCTTGATGAGTCTTTATCTGAAGGCTTGTTCTCACGTTGCATGAGGCTACATACATTATGAATGCATTATCGTCAATATAATCAGAACATGACATAAGATATAATAAGATAAGATAATTCTTTGTCTGTTGGTAGACATTTTTGTGTGCTGTCCAACCATTCCATCTTACATCTAAACCAGCTTCCTACCCACCCATACCCTCTTACATCTAAACTAGCTTCCTATGTACTGTCCACCCATACCCTCTTACATCTAAACTAGCTTCCTATGTACTGTCCACCCATACCCTCTTACATCTAAACTAGCTTCCTATGTACTGTCCTTGTCCTATACCCTTTAAATCTAAACTAGCTTCCTAGGTATGTACGTATCCTAGTGTATAAGGGATAGCAACATTATTTTTTTATTATTATAATTGTTTCACTGAGTGAGCGCTGAACACTAGGTAACGTCTTTCTAAATGGATTATATATATACAGTAGCACTTTGGAATAAAAATCCTCAAACAGGTGAACACAACATCAGAGGCCATGAACTCTCTCTCTGTCTGTCTGTGTGTCTGTCTGTCTGTCTGTCTGTGTGTGTGTGTGTGTGTGTGTGTGTGTGTCTGTCTGTCTGTCTGTCTGTCTGTCTGTCTGTCTGTCTGTCTGTCTGTCTGTCTGTCTGTCTGTCTGTCTGTCTGTCTGTCTGTCTGTCTGTCTGTGTGGACATATTGGAGTGTGAGACCCATGCGGGAGCTTGCTCACATCTCGAGGTTATGTCGACATCTGTTCAACGCTCCCAGATGTCCTTGTTTTCCGTGGCTGCTCTACTCTATATTGTGAGGCAGAAAGGATTTCCATGTGGAATTCTCTCCCGGCTGCTGCCACTACGGAGACGCCTCTCCTCTCGGTCCACCGGGAGACGCCGGGGAGCGGATGGAACATACCCCCCTCCATTTTAAACACCCAATCATTTTCACAGTTGGAGGCTCAGTATGAAGAGGGGGGGGGGGCTGAAAATGAAATGAAGTCCCAAATCAATTTGGAACGGGGAGGGAACAACAAGTAAGGGAGCGTTGCCACCGTGCGGCTCAAGTGCCTCTTCAAAATGGGTTTTGTTATTGAAAACAAAATTAAGTGTTTTGTTTTGATTCCCTCCCCTCCCTCATCCATCTCCTCCACCCCCTTTTCCCAGTTTTATTGCAGGTTTCTGCTTTGTTCTCCGGCCTGGTGCCATGCTTTCCGCTGACTACAGCCTAATCTGGGTTAATTTCTGTGCTTTTTGCTTTTCATGTCAGGCGTTCCATAAAAGTGTCGTTTCTGAGGGGCGTCGGTAATTTCTGCCAGGTGATTTATTGCTTTTAAATGGAGCGCCTTTTTCCGCCTCTCTTTTGTTGCTGAGAGCTAAGCAGCCATGAAATTGCCTGAATAATGGTGTTTAAATCCAATCTGGGTTTGTCCCCTCAGCCTGCCCTGCGCCATTCAATACCAGTCTCCCCAGTGATTGCTCTTTTCTTCCCCCCCCCCCCCCGTTCGCCTTGACTTTTTCCCCTCGCACTTTAAGCTCTGGGCTTTTACATTAGAGTTGATAAAAGGATTTAGGGGGTTCCTGGGTTTTACAGGGAGGTAGTGGGCCAGGCTGTTTGAAAGCTGCTGTGGAAAGAAAACACCACAAGAGATGGAGAGATGGATACACCAGGAAGAATGAAAGCATTTTTAGGCATTTCTGCTGAAATGCATAATCAGGTGCGAGAGAGGTGAAGTGTGTCTTTATGAAGCCATAATTAGAAACGGTCAAAAATTATATTACTTCTTTATTGGAATGGACCACTGGACCCTGTCGTACATGATCCAGTGATTGTCTTAGTGCATAGAGTCTGTACTGAACTTGGTAGATCTTATTTTGGCTTCTCTGCCCCTCATGGAATACCCTGCAGGGAACTCTGAAACTAGACACTCTAATGTCTATGGGTCAGTTTAGAACCTTAATGACCAATCAGGTCACCTCAATATATAGTTGTTTTTGTTACCTCTGTTTCCTTGTTTTTGAAATGTGCTCTTAACAGGTTCAGCGCTAGAGGTCGATGTGGGCGTATGGCCGTGTGTGCCAGCGCTTTGTTCAATGGGGATAAATGCCGGTGTTTGCAGTGCTAAAACTATATTAATCTATGCGGAATATGTTACACAGTACATATACACACACGCTCCGATCGTGGGGAAAGAATTATCGGATCAACGCAAGATTGATAACATATAGCCCTTACCTTGTCTATGATATGTACTGCAAAAAGAATAATCCAATTATCTGATCGCAATTCCAAGTACTGATCGCGATCATGTTTCCAACGTCATCCAGCATTGAACATGAACGGGGGCCTCGTCGATGCATCCGTTATAACCGCTTGTCTTGCCTGAGTCGTTAGACACCGCCCGCACGCCACAGCTCGACCCAGACATCAAGCCACATCATTTCAAATGGAGTGCAATAGCAGCCGCAAGGCATTAGGCGGCGGTATTGGACGTTTGCGATCTCAGACCCATTCCCAATGATAACATCAGGCGCGATGGATGAATTATGAAGGGAAATATCGAATAAAAGAAATAATGATGAAAACCCGACTTTTCTCGGGTTTGGCACCCAACGTTCGGCGAATTAACCCGACTTATGTCGGGTCTGGCGTCCAATGTGTTAATTGTTCTGATTGTCTGATGTTTCTGTATTTATTAACGCACTATGACATATTTTGACAACACTGTAAATTACTTTAACTTCTGTGTTTTTATCACGTATAAATAAAGATTGAATGACAGAGATAAGATGTGAATAATCAGCCAGGATAAGTGCTGTCGTATTTCAGTCGAGGTCCAGGGACCTTCAGGAGTCCTTGGGGGGGGGGGGGGTTCCATGGGGCCCTGAGAAAAATAAAGTCAAAGAGAGTTTGCTTTGACTACTACTAGTAATTCACAAGACGTTAAGCACAATGAGAGAATTTAAAGAGATTTTTATGATGGGTTTCATACTTTCATTTCCCACCCCCCCTACAGGTAATCATTTCAAACGACAAAATAATTCTCAGATGTGGGTCTCTTAGACAAAATCATATATCAAATCATATGAAATGTGATAACAAATATCAACCTAAAATGAAATCCATCTAACTTCTAACTATAAAGAGGGAAGCCCTGTTCTATTTAAGCATGTTTTTTTTTAACCATCATATTTAAAAGAAAAACTACAAAGGCTCGCCACGATATCAGCGGCAATTTCTCCCCTCACTCAACACTGTCCGTGTTTTCCACTCTTCCACGGCTTCACGGCTAAATGTCGTCAATTGTTTCCCGTTGGAGGCGGCGTGGTAAAATTAGCTCCCGCTTCCCGCGCCGCCCGACTCCTCTCCCTCATTTCCCTGGGTAATCCCATTCTGCTGCTGAAATAAGTCTGAATTAATTTCATAAAGCAGTGATCAAACAGCACCCGAGGTGCACCCCCCCCCCCCCCCCCCCCAGAGGAGCAGCGAGGAGATGCAGATGTTCTTCTGTTCCTCCACTAAATGGGTTTTGGGGAAGAGAGAATGGGAGGGAGAATTGGGGGGGGTTGGGGATGTTACAGTAGGGAGAGTTTTATTGGGTTATTTATTCTTGTCTCTGCTTTGCTTCTTGGGCTGTGGGCTGTGGTGGATATATGCCGTGTTGATATGAGAGATCATAGTGTCAGTTTTATGTCTTCTGGTGGTTTGGTCACGGTGATGAGGAGAGGGGGCGGGGCTTCTCCCTCTATTTTAGCACTGGTTTTCCTACCTAAATACAGACATGAAATGGTGACTACTATACATATATATATATTTGAAAAGAACATGGAAATGTGGAAAATATGCATAGAAAAAAGCATGTGTAAGGCTTCTGAATAAGTTCTGAATGTTTTCCAATAACCTATTCCTAAATATTGTGCACCTCTTAGAAAGGTGTCCCACTTGGTTATAAATCATCCCACTTATGGTATGGGCCGGGTAATAGAAAGACAATAAATGGCAAATGGCTGCATTTTTATATAGCGCTTTTATCCAAAGCGCTTTACAATTTGTTCCTCACATTTGACCCATTCACTCACACATTCACACACCGATGGCGGAGGCAATCATGCAAGGTGCCAACCTGCTCAGAGGGAGCAATTAGGGGTTAAGTGTCTTGCTCAAAGACACATCGACACGCTGCCCGTGAGGAGCGGGAATCGAACTGGGAACATCTGGATTACCAGACGACTGCTCTACCTCCTGAGCGGCCACTGTCGCTATACAAATTGAATCTAAATAAAAAATATGAGAAAATGTAACCGTATACACAAAGGTACAGATGAGGGTCTGTATGCCAAATCGGTCATAATATACGCTATATAGTCCATTAGAGTCTGTGCAGATTTAGTGTGTAGAGCAGGGGTGTAAAGTACTTGAGTAATTGTACTTTTTTACAATACTTAAGTACTGTTTTTGGGGATTTGTATTGTATTGTATTGTATTTGTATTGTACTCAAGTATTATTAGGTTTGTATACTTTTACTCAATTACATTTCAGAGAAAAAAATTGCGTTTTACTCCTTACATTTAAAATGCAGACCTACAAAGTACAAATTTCGCAGGTCTAACTATTTTAATCGGTATATTTGTTTCTCTGGCCGAACTAACGTTAACGTTATTAATCCTGCGGCCGCTCTTTATTTAAAAACAGCCAATCAAATCCCCATCAATGGAAAATTAACCCGCCCATACGCGTGTAGTCTTTTACCAACGCACTTGCAGTTCCGCGTTCGGGTTCCGCGACCTGATTGGCCACTGACGTTTCTCTCTGCCTCTAACAGCCTGCTTCAGGTTCACGTAGCTGCCGCCTCGCAGGTTCTCATTCAACTACTGTCCAAGTTGCTGTATAACAGCAGTGTGATTATGTTAGCGTAGTAATATCTATACTTTTCAAGAAAACAAATGCTGTATCTTGTCGGTGGAGAACAAAAAGACACGTAGCCTTTGCTTTAAAATCCTGTCGAAAGTCTGGGAGAAGCTGTTTTCCTTAAAGCAGTGTTTTCTCTCTCTCTTAATGGTGTTGTGTGTAATGCTGTTGCCCGTTTCGAGCTTCCTCGAAGTGTTTCTGGCTTGCGGTGGCTATTCTGAAATTAGGCAATACGATTATGTGAGCATGTGCTATCAAGAAAATATATGAAAGTTATTACTTCAACCCTAAATCCGTGGATCTTTAAAGACTAAACACAAGTCAGTTAACTCCGCTGGCACGATTCATATCCAAAAGATATCCATTATGCACGATCAATTCCGTGATGGTGAAGATGATGACAACATATAGGCCTGTTTTACCCTCTATCTTGCTTTTCTCTCTTGTGAACTTGTCATTTCAATATTTTCTAATAGAACAGCAGCTACAGCGGGATGCGTCCCGTGCCACGGGCAACTAAAGGAAGCATTAGACCGTATACCTCTCATCGGTAAAATAACAATTCGGTGATGTTGAACAACCAATGAACATAAATCGTGAGCCGTGACGTAAGGGTCCCTGTTGCGTGTAGTCTTTTACCAGCAAGATAGAGGGTAAAACAGGCCTATATGTTGTCATCATCTTCACCATCACGGAATTGATCGTGCATAATGAATATCTTTTGGATATGAATCGTGCCAGCGGAGTTAACTGACTTGTGTTTCGTCTTTAAAGATCCACGGATTTAGGGTTGAAGTAATAACTTTCATATATTTTCTTGATAGCACATGCTCACATAATCGTATTGCCTAATTTCAGAATAGCCACCGCAAGCCAGAAACACTTCAAGGAAGCTCGAAACGGGCAACAGCATTACACACAACACCATTAAGAGAGAGAGAAAACACTGCTTTAAGGAAAACAGCTTCTCCCAGACTTTCGACAGGATTTTAAAGCAAAGGCTACGTGTCTTTTTGGCAGCTATGTGATCCTGAAGCAGGCTGTTAGAGGCAGAAATAGGTGTAACGCGATTGGGCGTAGAGAGAAACGTCAGTGGCCAATCAGATCGCGGAACCCGAACGCGGAACTGCAAGTGCGTTGGTAAAAGACTACACGCCAAGGCGGTCAGGTGGCGTAGCGAAGATTGCACTCGTCACCAACGCAGGAGACACTGGGTTCGAGCCCAGCTCTCGGCGTTGCTACCAGCTTGGCTGGGCGTTCATACTAATACAATTGGCAGTATTAGGGGGTGGGAAAGCTGGCGGGTGGGAATCTGGCGTTGTGGACAGCGACGCCTACAGGTCAGGTCTCGGCGCTTGCTAAGCGGGGCAGGACTTGGTGGAGATAGCGTGCCCTCCCACGCGTTACACTTCACCAATGAGAGTCCTCGCTGCCAAGTGAAAAAAGCGTCACTGGCTTGATGGCGCACGTCTCGGAGGAAGCGTGCGTTCGACATCAGGACACCCTTGTACCGACTTGTGGGAGAACATGCGTACAACAACCAGGTAGGGGAGGGGGGGAATTGGCACAACGACTAATTGTGACGGGGAGAAAATCAGAGAAAAATAGGAGAAAGAGAAGGTTAAAAAAAAAAAGACTACACGCCGCCCATACCCATGCTGATTGGTCCTTGTGCAAGACTAGAAAGCAGGGATCTTTGATTTAAACACCTGCTATCAGAAGAATAGACAGTCAGGGCTAGATCCACAAAGAATGGATTGCACGGTGCTAATTGCACCCTTACTTACAATTCGCGCAGGTTATTGATTGAATGAAAATGTTATTAACAGATTGCAGAATGGGTACAATACAGTACAGCTCAATACACACAATTGTTAAGGGGATGCAGACCAGAGAAAGACTTTCGTCTTGTTTACATCAGGGTCCCCCATTTTCAATTCATAATGAATTGTAAGTAAGGGTGCAATTCACCATGCAATCCATTCTTTGTGGATATAGCCCTCAGAGTGACAAGCTACAGAAGATGGCCACAAACGATAGTGCGAGTGATGAAGAGGACGAAACGGAACATTTCATTGCCCCGGAATAAAACAAAGTTTTTACTTTAACTTTTTAGTACTTAAGTACATTTAAAAGTAGAAACTTTTTTACTTTTACTCAAGTGTGTTTTTAGCCAGATACTCTGACTTTTACTTGAGTGCGATTTTGAGACGGTACCCATACTTTCACTTAAGTATAATTTCTGGGTACTTTTTACACCCCTGGTGTAGAGTAATGCTTTGGTGTCTCGTGAGTTGATGTTAAGAGTGTAGATTAATGCTTTGGTGTCTCTTTGTGTTCCAGACGAACCGGCCTCCATGACGCCTCGGTACCCGTCTCCTGCCGAGCTGGATGCCTTCGCCCAGAAGACGTCCAACGCTCCCCTGTGCATCAAGATCTTCCCCTCCAACATCCGGGTGCCGCAGCAGAAGCAGCTCAACAGGACGGTCAATGGCCTGGACACCACGGACCAACGCTACGGCCCCTACTCACACCCCTACACGGGGGGGTTCCAGGGCCTGCTGGGCGTTGCCAAGGCTTCCGTGGTGGTCAAAGGAGTAGTGAAAAACTCTGAAGGCAAGAGGACTAAACACTCGCCCGCCCAGACGGCGGTGGCGCCCTACAACATCCCTCTGAACAATGACTACCCAGCCAGCAGACACGGGCACAACAGGGCCTATCATATAGGCTCCTGTAAGCCTCCTGATGTCCCCGCCGGGACACTCCCCGCCGGTGTCATGGTGGCTTCTGGAGGGCAGAGCCTGGCCCCCCAGGCAGAGCTGGCTGAGGTTCACAACCTGCTGCTGAGACAGATGAACCGAGGGCCCCAGGCCCTGCAGCGGAGGGGAGGGGCCCAGGCCAGCCCCTCCCTCCAGGCCGTGGCTGCCGTGGCCTGCTCTGTGCCGTCCCAGAGCAGCCAGGCTTACTCAGGCGCAGTGCTGCCCACCCAGAGTGCAGACATGGCCAAAGCCGGTTACCTAGATGAAGGGGACTACGGCATGTGGTCACACAAACAGCAGCAGCAACAACAACAACAGCAACAACAACAACGGCAACAGCAACAGCAGCAACAACAACAACAACAACACATTCAGCAGCAGCGCCAGCAGCAACACTACCAACAGGGAACTCTTAGGATGTTTAACAGCAACCCTCAGGGACCCGGCGGAGCTGAGGCCATGGTCAGCCGCTCTCCTGAAACCTGCCTCCCATTGGCCTGTTCCACACAGCTGTCCTACAGGTCACACCCCCTCAGTGGGGCCGGGCAGGAGCGCCTCAGCTCCTCTCCTCTAAACTGTGCCGCTATGCACGGAGAGTTCTCCGTGGGACAGTACTTCGCTCCCCCTTGGAACAGCATCCTGGCCACTCCCGACAGCGACTGCTACACCTCTCAGGAGATGCCCACTGGGCCCTCCATGGCCAGGCCCAGAGACATAGCGCTCCCCCACCCAAACCACCACCATCACCACCACCAACACCACCACCCACACTCTCACCAACCACAGCTCCACCCTCCTCCCCACCCCCAGGCCTACAGCACAGACCAAAGCCTGGGCCTTTGTTGTGAGCTACCTAGCTCCAGCCTGTGCCACGCCTCAGTGCTGAGCAGCAGCCTGCAGTCTCTGGAGTGCCTCATCAGCGAGATCCACCCTCCCTGCATCAAGGAGCGCATGCTGGGTCGGGGCTACGAAGCCATGGGGATGCCCCGGCTCCTGGAGCCCCAGCAGCAGAGCCACATCCAGCTGCCCATCTACAGATGAGACCCGTCTACAGATGAGACGCCGAAGGGGGGCCGCCGCTAGATCCACTTTGTGCATGTATCGTTAGAGGGCTCTCTTATGTTATGAACCTGAACGGGTAAAGCGATAATCATGATAGAAGGGACTGCTTTATCTGAAGATCTTTGTTCATGTTTCATTTCGTTTTCTTTTTGTATTTGGGATGATCATCATCCAGTATGCTCGCTGTTCCTCATATGATTCCAGTGCTGTGCACCAGGTCAGAGATTAGCCAATGTATTTTTTGTGTCGCTGTGTTCCATTAATTTAACACCTGAGGAAGGCTATAGGCGATCCTTCTGTAGACCTTTTCATAAGGGGCCAAAACAGAGGCTACGGGTACACCTGTCGTTTCAATGCGATCATCCAATCACAGCACCAGGACGTGTTGAGTGACAGGCCTGGAAGTTAGTTCATTGTAGGGCTGACCTCGACTAAGGATTTGTATAGTCGACTTTGATTGGCCGAAATTAGCCGATAGTCGACTGATAGTCGACTACCTCCCCAATACAATAATTTAATTTAGGCTGTGGGGGGTGCTTAATGTCTGAAGGAGTCGACTGAAGGCTTCTTGTCCTCTGCGAAAGCATGCAATTGGTCCACTGATGAATACATCTTGATATTTGTCTGTCTAGTGTGTTCATTAGATGGGTGAAATCCTCTTTCAGTGCCTCTGTGCCTGTTTTCTTAGGCAGTTAGCCTCTCTGGTATGCGCGCCATTAGCGTTAGCCACGCTTCTAGGCCTCTTTGCTTTTGGAAAGAATGATACAAAAAATAAATATATATATAATTATTATAATTTCTATTTTATTTTTTTGCATTCGACTAAGAGGTTGGCAGTCGACTACAGCTCCTTTCGATTGATTAGTCGACTAATGGGGGTCAGCCCTAGTTCATTGTGTGATCCGATGAGCCAGAACCCCGTCCTGAAGCATCAGGCTTGACGTTGTGATCTGAATTGTACATAGTTGGTAGTTTTCGGGTACAGTGTGGGACACGCAGTAATGCAATCTCATAGTGTAACACTTTTGGCCTTGTGTGTCGTAATGGTGGTACTTGGAAAGCAGGGAGGGAGACGATTAGGAAAGTCACTCACCTCGACCATGATACTGGGATTTCACAAGTGTTACATTATTACCTACCATATCAACCATACATCATAGATCATACATGAATGAAATAGTGTCCACACGTACACACACCAAAGCATCACTGTTGTGAGTTGAGAAGTAGAGTCCATGTCCATCACCTAGCAGGTGTATCGCTCAACTAACCTGGGCACAGCAACGTTGCTTACGACGTACACACATGCAAACCAAAACATAAGCGTCTTAAGGGTACACTTCACAATTTCGACTGTTACAATGACATCAGAACTTTATGATCAGATCCAAAAGACAAAAACAAGAATGATAGTGTTAACAACGCTGTAAGCGGCAGGCAATCGGTGTATTGAAGCAGAATTAAACACGTTTTCTACCTGCCGTATCCCTTTGACATCCAAACAGAAATAGGAAAGATGCTAGCAAAGCGCTAATCGGGATTAGCATAGCTAACATCAGTTAGCTGTCATGATGTCTTCTGAATGCCATGCTGATGATTCCCTACTTTGTATGGTTTGTGAAAGCCTTTCTACAAGACGGCATAAATATTGAGTAGCAAACATTCACTTACATTAAATTAACAAATGCTAATTGTGATTAGTGCTAGGCTAACGTTTATCCACTTCTCAAAGAGGACATGGCAAAGCTCCTGTGTGTTGCTGGTGAAAGTAGCTTGGTGTTTATTTCCACAAATGGAATGAATTCTTGTCGTGGCTTGATAGGCAGCTCAGAACTAGCTAGCTTGCTGTTTCAGCATGTGATGTTGGAGAAATCGTCATCACTAATTGGTCAACTTTTCAGCATGTGTTGTCAGTGGAATTATTGTGAAAGTTTTGTCTAGTGATTTTAACTGCCGCTTCGACATTCTAAATCCCCTGCCTTATCAGAGAGATAAATGTATATTAGAAGGCTTTGTTCACGAGACCACAGCTGCATGAACCACAGACGAAGCTAGGAGCGATCTATTAATAGTCCATTCATTTTCCTATAGCTGCGGGAGATCTGGAAAAACGGGAGCAGCCGGAAAATACATCACCCAGAATAGTCCTCTGCCCTAAAGAAAAAAACACATTCAAATGACAAGTGTAACCGTAGCCAGAGACCTGGATTTTACTTTACAAGATGAATTGTGCAGATCTCCAGGCTTCACATCAGCAGCGGGTAGAATTCACTTTCAATTCAGTCGGTACAAGACTTTAATTCGAAGATTTTAAATAAATAAATGAAAACTATCACCATGAAAAGCTTCTTATATCCGCTGACAGTCTAAAATCTGTAAAATGTAGTTGAAATGTATATTTTGAATTGAAAGTGAATTTAATATGACCTACTGTACGTGTTTGAGTTTTTATTTTCTTCAACTTAAACAATCAATGAAGGTTGATGATGCACTTCTTTGAAATGGAAACATGAACTTGTGTGGGAAATGTGTCTGGTGACAAGTTTGTTTTTAAAATATGAAAAAACTTGAAGAGGAAAATGCTGTTTTAATTAGTTTTTTAGATTAAATGTTTTGGCTGCTATCACTTCTATGAGTTTATTTCTTTATTATTATTAATAATAGATTTGTCTTTCTCCTTTGTTGTTGAAGATGTTTTAGTTTGCTTGTCAGTGATTCCGTCTGTGAGGTTGGATTTATACCAGAGTTTAATCCCTGTTGTTAATATTGCAGACGCCACATTAGAAAGAGCACAGCACTTTTACAGAGTGTGTTTATATGTATATTAATCTTATATCAAACTAGCCAATATTCCTGGTTAAAGGCAGTAAAAACAGTGATCCAAAAGTAAACAAACGGTTAGTCCCACCACAAAGTAAGAAAAACACTTGAGGCATGCCATCATTCTCTAGCTGACTGAGCTCTACTGAGCTCTACTGAGCTCTTGGTACAAGGACTAACACCAGCCAATGGGTGATTATGACAATTTAATTGTATGTTCAGTATTTTGTCTGTGACAGGTTTGTTTACATTGGTAATGTTTGTTAACACTGGAGCAAAATGGATCTATATTCTGATTCACAGTGGGTTAAGTTCCAAGTAGCACGTTTTCCATCAGATCAGACTCACAACATGTGAATGTGTCCTACTGTACGTTGACTGGGGCTTTAAGGTAATAGTCATTTGGTTTTTATATAGACGGTTTCAACTTGACAACATAAGGCTTCTAAACGGACCCCTGTTGCACTATTTGCAAATATTAATAGCTGACAGGAAATAAACTTGGGACCAAGCTGTTTTCCTAGCAATGCAATTCCACTGAAACCAACCCGTACTTGTCTATCAATACCAAAACAGAATGTTACAAATATTACCTTGGAAACAGAACTTCACACAGACTGCAAAACCCAACTCTAAATAGGTTAAGGTGTTTATATTCTGGCTGATACTGATAATATCCCATTAATCATACCGAGGTTCCTCATAGTCGCGATATGAGTTTATTTCGGCTGTTGTGAACAGGGGAGGGGTATGGTGTTTTACATGCGGCACCTCAAAATACGAAATACTCTAGTATCACAATTAATATCTGCATATAAACACAGTCACTGCTATATTTAGTGCTACTAAACGTACATGTAACCAACCAATCAGGTTGCCTCCTTCTGACAGGCAGCTACAGACGACCATTCATGTTTGTGCGTCATCTGCCAGATTGACATACAGGTATACATTTCAGAAGGGTCTCTGAGGTCTTGGGATATTTATTGAGGTAGTGTGTGTGTGTGCGTGTGCGAGGCCCCAGGCAGACTCCATGTGCAAAAAACACAGGTATAAATCGACTGTGGCCACAGACCAACTCTCAATGAACATGGTAGCCTATATCTGCTGACCCTTGTAGTGTGTTTTATTTAAGTTATTAATGTGACCTGAGAACAACCCCTCCCCAGGATTATCATGTTCTGTCAGCTAGGCAGCGATGGCCAAACAGAAGCCACTGAAAACAGGATTGGGTTCAGTTTACGTTCAATTCAAACCAGGAAGAGGGACACTGGGGGAAAAACTGTGAAAAACATTCAATATGAAACGGTTTCCGTGTGTCCGACCTTTCGTGAAATAAAATGAATTGCAGTTTCTATTTACATTTTGAATTGATTGAATTGAGAGTGAATCGATCCTGACCGTGTACGTTGAACAGTTTTAATTGATTTAGCAGAGTGGTGCACAGCACAGCCTATCCATCACAGATACACACGACACAAATCAACTCTGGCCTCCATGCTGTGCACAACCTGCCATTTGATTTCTTTCGTGTTTAGTTTTTTTTAACTCCTATTTTAAAATCATGGCTGTTCAATAGTCTTAGTAAAAAATAAAATAAAAATTCTTTCCTCAAATCACTGGAGGGTTGAGACCAATGATGTGACCGGAGGAGAGCCTCATTGGACAATAAGGCCAACCAATCAGCGTTCTAACCCTAACCAGGGCTGGGGAATTGGCACCGCCCATCAGCCTAACAATATGCTCAGATACCTGTACAATACAAAGACAAATATTGTCTTGCTGTACTCGCGTCAGTTTGACATGCTAATGTGTTTGTTAAATTTCAACAGTATTGTTGACATTTACAAACACAAGACCATTTCTAAATGTAACCTATTCAACGTCTATAGACTACAGAGCATTCATAGCAGTCTATTTCATATTCATTATGAAGATATACCTATATTTGCTCCATCAGGAATTTATTGCTCAAGTTGAAACATTTTCCTAGAGCCAAGCTGCATCTGTTTGCATCTCTCTCCATTGACTTTATATGCATTTGCATCACCTAAAAATGTTGTTTAGCGTTGTATTTGAACGTACTGTAACACTGGTCAACATGGGTAGTGATCTGTCATTTTATACTAGTAACTTCCAGCAGGTAGCCATTATGTGTTTCTTCAGTTTATTCTATTCTAACAACTGTTATCATGGTATTTCCATTGTGTTCTGGTCACTACCATGATGGTAAGGACCAAAAGAAATTATGGAAATACCATCGTTGTCATAGTTTAAATTGGATTATACCCTGCTATTATTTTAGTACAGAAGTGGTACTATGCTGATATAACCTTTATCATGGCAGTACCATGGTCAATTATTTATACAATGGCTGGGGTACCATGGTAAAACCAGCATTAGCATCAAATTACCATTATACTTATTTTTTTTCTTTGTAAGATAACTACTTTGGCTGCTAGGGAATGAAATTGTCTAGTGAAATTCTGAGTCCAGCGACCACTGTGGTCGGATGATTAAACCGTGTTCCCTGCCATGGTCCTAACAGTGCTTAGACTGATGGTACCGCCTCTGTATCTGCTGGTCTGAGCTGTGTGACTGAGTAGCTCTTTGTGTGTCTGCACTGGTTCAATAATGTTATTTATTTCTGTGGGTCTGTTGAATGGTGAAATGTCTCCATGATTATGAAGTGCAATTATTATACATAAACATTCGAGTCCCTCTACAATAGAGTATGTTGTTGAAATAACTACATTTGCAATGTATGACCCCCCCCCCCCCCCCCCCCCCAAGACCCATACCCACTTTGCCTATTCTTAATTAAGATTGTCAAATAAATCAACTTTTCTAAACCCGGAAAATTGTTGTTGTTGTTGTTGTTGTTGTTGTTGTTGTTGTTGTTGCTATTGCTGTTACTCCATAGCCCCATTTGCACTTGTTTAGCTCAGGGCTAACCTGCACTCTGGACCTTTGTTTAACCAGAGGGCATTGGTGGAAGAAGTACACAGTTCCTTTACTTAAGTAAAAGTAGAAATAGAAAACTGTACAAATGTATGCTGATGATTCCACATTGTACTATGCTGCAAAAACTGTCAGTGAACTGGACAATGTTTTATCAGCTGAGTTAAATATGGTGTTTGATTGGATAAAACGGAATAAGTTGGTACTAAACATCTCAAAAACCAAATCAATTATCTTGGGTTCGAGTCATAAATTGTCATCAATACCAAAAATGAGTTTGAACGTGTCTGACGAACCCATAGAACAGGTAAATAAAGTAAAATTACTGGGCATAATAATTGATAGCCAGCTGTCGTGGGCAGAACACATTGATACCATAGTGAAGAAGATGGGGAGTGGTATCTCCATGGTGAGGAAATGTCTTTCTTATGTCCCTACATATATTGTGGGACAGGTGGCGAAATCTTTAATTTTATGTCACATAGTATTTTATTGTGCACCAGTATGGTCCTCTGCATCCAAAGGTCAACTAAAGAAATTGCAAACTGCCCAGAACAGAGCTGCAAGGTTAGTTCTATTTCATGCTGGTTTCCGCTCAGCGTCATTCTGCACTAACCTCACTTCGTGCACAGCACTGAATAAAAACTCCACAATGCACCTTTACATACCGACATCCGTCTGGCCACACCCCTATCCGCTTACCTTCATAAGCAGGTGTGTGGTCACCTACTCGCCTCCTTCTTCACTTTCACCACAAGGAAGTGCCTTGGTATATACCCCACTTGACGAGGTTGTTAGTTGAAGAAAGTTGAGAGGAAAACAGAAGAACGGGAAGATACGTTGACATATCTTTATTTTCTCTCTCACTATTTTCGAGAAAATACGGCGATATTGTCTTCGTCACTGGAGTGTCTGGAAGATGATGATCATTCTGACCTCCACCGGCTTTTTTGTATTAGGGGCTTGCGCCGCTGATATACTCCCCAACTGCAGTCCTCCTTGCTGCGGCTGGATGGGTATTGACCCTCCGGTCATACAGCTGGACTGTGGGAGGCACCGGCTGTTGTGAGAAACTGACTGCTTCCGTGTTGGGTGAGTACTGTTTTGCTTGCGAGCGCTAGTTGTCTGTTAACGCTTGGGGGTTAGCTGACAATTTTACGAAAGCCGACCCCGGACTGGGGTCCTCTACTCGGCTTCTTAAGCGGCGGACGGAGGATCTTGGTCTGACGCCCATGATGGTCAAACCCGGGATTCTCTGGACGAGCGGATGCTTCTCTGTCCCGTGCAGGCCCCATTTTTCACATGAATGTGGAAGTACACCCTAACGAGGAAATGTGGGCATGGATCTTCATTATCGGGAGTTCCATGCTCAAGTCGGCATGGAAGAAAGAAGAAGGTTGTTTGGTCACTTATCATGTGTGCTTAGCAAGGTCTGTGGCCATTACATAATCGAGGACTTCTGTCTTCTCTTGTTATGAAAAACGGCGTTCCTCTGTAGTAAGAGTGTACTTTTGCCATTTTTTGTTGTGATGAAGGGTTGTGTGTGTCGTTGTGATCTACAACTGGGTTAGGTTTGGCCCACAGAAGCACATGTGTAAGTCTGGACCGGGGCTCTTAAAGGGGCCCTCTGTTCTGTGTTTTTTCCTTAGTAAAACTAAGGTAGCAGGTTAGCACATGAGCTATGTGAAGCTGTTAGATGCTTCATGTAGCATGCTATGACTGTGTCATGCTCTACTTTGTCATTACATCGTATCAGGGGTGAGGGGTCGTAAAGGGGTGAACTGGTAATCCTTTCCTCCCCTTTTCTGATTGGTCAGGGGTTAAAACCCCCTGTCCTTCAAGGTTCCTGTCATGTTGCTGTTCGGCACATTACAGGGTGGGGGGGGGGGGAGTTTCCTGGTCCCACGCCCTGAAAAATTGGGCGTGTGCACCGCGGAAATTTCCCCGCCATAGAGTACATCACTGAGCGCGTCTCTATTGGTAAGACTTCCGTGGGTTGTTCAGGTCCATGTTATGGATCTGTTTCGGGGAGTTGTCAGAGCTCCTCCTCACGAAGCTCCTCCTCAGGGAGAAGTGCCTTCTGTGAGTTCGGACTCTCCTTCCCAGTGAGGGAGCCTCCTCAGAGTTTCAGAGCCTCCTCCTCAGATTGTTAAGGTGAGTAGAACTTCAAAAAAGGAGTTCTGCTCTATTGTGTGTGTATTCGATTCAATTCGATTATTGAGTGTGTATTGGTTCAGTGCCTCCTCCTCGGAGAGCCCTAACCCAAGTGTTACATAGCTCAATGTTGCAATATTTCTTTTCAATCTATACAGCTCGCGTGGGAAGTCTCTCTGGGGATTCCCGTCTCCTCCCTGTGGCGAGGGTGGCGGGATGTAAAAATGAAAAAAAAAATTACCCTCAGCTGCGTCACGTGGGATTCATGTCAGTCTGTGTTTCTTTCTTTTTTAAATAAAAAGAGGAAAGAACGTGAAGCACGACGGCTCCTTGTCGTTCTCCCAGGCGACTTGGAGGAACAATGTCTGGTGTCTTGTTAGACTATCCATTGATGTGTACATAGTGCTGGCTCGGGGTGTTTCTGATAAGAATCACGCAGGAGGCTAGTACGCCTTGGTTGCTCGTTATTAAAACAGCGTTTTTATAGGGCAACTGGGATGGAGTTTGTCTCTTCCGAGTGCCAGTTTACTAGGTTGTCTCGACGAATTCTCGTTCATATCTGGGGATGTTAACGGAATAGATCAGAACATAGGTAGAGGGGTCTCACGCCCTTGGGGTGGGCCACTGAGCGAGGTACAAATGGGACCGTCTGGGTGGCGCCCTCTTTTCATGTTTTAGATCGACACGCGTGGTTAGGGCACGGGACTGGTTCTGGTCGCGCTGGTCCAGGTCAGTTTACCCGTTGTCCGCCGGGGACGCAGATCTGCTGTTCTGGTACCCTGAGGGACTTGTGCTTTTTTCGGGGGGAAAAATGCCGGGTCGGCCCGGGTGTCACAGGGTTGGGCGTTATGGAAACCCTTTGTTGGGTACATGTTGTACCTGGCACTATCATGGGGGCTGGTTCTCCTTTCTTTTCGCTCCTCTCTCACGCATGGCGAAGAGGGGGCTGTTGGGGTGGTCTTCTGGACCTCCTCTGGCATCCCTGTGTGCTTCCCGGGCCGCCGGGCCCGGTCCGAAGTTGTGTTTCGTCGACCCGTAGGCCTGGAATAACCCTTTTTGAAAACTGAAACACTTGTACTGCGGTGATATACCCGCAGGTGTGTTTTGGAGTTTTTTCTTGAGGGGTTATAGGAACAACCACTGCATGTGGTACCAAGAGGGTGGTTAATTCCCTGGTGTGTTGGAGCAGAGTCAACTCCCGGGTTACCCGGTTGAGTGTGCCCCTGCACGTTCATGACGTCTGCCAATCGTGTCAGCCTTCTCTGCCTCTACCCCTCTGGGTGGGTTTTTTTTGGTGGAGGCTTTGTCATGGTGCGCAACAATGCCAGCATACACCCCTTCCGCCGTGCTGTTTTCAGTTGACCCCTTTGGCGCCTGTCTCGTCCGCAGTGCTCCAGGCTCGGGTCTAAAGCCTGCTGCCTGGTTTAAGGGATCAACCTCTCTGGGGTTGTCTCCCCGGTGCGCTGCCTGCTTCCGTTATGGTTAGTGTTACAAAGGATCAGATTAAACCGAATATATATATTTATTGATTGATATATATTGCATAGTATTTGTATATCGTTTGATATCCCTTGTATATTCCTTGTACATATACACGGAATATCCCTTTAGCCTAGTACAGACCATAATATTTCATTCTCCTATTGGACAGCGGTCCACAGGCGCCAGGGCCTTGCCTCCAGAGTCAGGTTCAAAGCCACCGTCAGGACATGTCTGTACATGCCCGGCCTTGCCCAGGAATACGAGACAGAAATGAGGTTGGCACTAGATTGTTCGCTGTGCATATAAATATGGCGCAGGTGAATACAGAAGTAGAGTTACCCAATAAGTTGAAGCCTCACCCACGATACTCCGTGCGGTGAAGTATGGCCTGTTTGGCCCCAAAATAGAGCATTGAGACCGCGTGCGAATTAATAACTGAATTGTCAGAGTTTGGCGCTATACCGTCGAGTGCGACATATTTCTATTAAGTCAGTAATAGTCTATTTGTGTATAGTGTATCGTGCGGCTAAAGTTCTACAGTGACCAGCATCACCAACGCTTCCTCGTACCAGCTAGAGTGCTTATCCAGGCTGGGCTGCTTTCATGGCGCTTTCACCCGAGGAGACCTAGACGAGAACCGTGTGGACATGTACACTGGATTAATCTACCCAACGACTACATAGCCCTTTGCGGCTGGATTATATTTGTTTTGGTCCTGTGATTTATGGAGCGGAGAATCTCCGACGCCTACACGTGTGGGATTTACCCTGTGAGGAGCCACGTCGAGTCTGCGCCTCAGAGAGCCTGAGGCCGGCTAGCTTTCTTCACTGTGGAGCTACAGTCTACGGAGAACAGCTGTATTCGTCTGTGGATCAAGAGACTATTGCACCGTCTCCTGTACTTGGAGTCTCCTTAGTCATCGTTGACCAGACTCTCTACTACCGACAGATCCTCTACCCCTGCTGGCTTACAACCGGGGGGACCCTTCCAGTATCTCCCGCTATATATTACTAGTGTACCATAGATATAATTCCCTAAGATTCAGGTTGTATAATTACCTCCTGCGTAAACAGAGAATGGACATTCATTATTGATTTGCCTACGCACATTCCTTTGCCTTATAAGCGCATCCAAAGTAAAATAGAGAAGTATATTATGTACCTTTTGCTGCAATAAATACTTAATTACCACTTTGTGTGGAACCGATTCATTGTGGGAAGTGTTCATCATATTTATATATCATGTACTGTATGGCCAGTAATTAAAGTACATAAAGCGGTAGTGGTTTAATGATACCATACTTATCAATACAGTCAGGGAATTGTACCCCTCAGTTACAATTGGTCCTTCGAGCCGGATGGTAACTAGTGTAATATTAATATAGTGGTATTAATATTGACATGGCCAATGATGAACACTCCACAAAACGGTTCTCCTAAAGTAGATCGCCCGCAGCGTAGACGGCAGACACCTCAGTACTTAGAGGATTACGTTGCCAATATACTACCTAGCTTTCTACAGACGGTAAACGCGGAAAAAGTAGATAGTAAAATTATGTCCGACCCTATCGACCAGGCTACCCCGCCAATAGAGGCCCTAGTGGGTTCTAACGTAACTGACCAAGCTCACGGTAGGGACCAGGAGGGACCCGACATGACTTTACCCCCCGCCAAGACCGAAGAAGTAGTCCCCGGAGAGCTCCAGGATAAAGACAGCCCTCCAGGGATGGAACTCTACCCGCTACAAGAAGAGGAGAGCACCCCGGAGATGGATCTCCAGGACTCGCCACAGGAGAACAGATCTCCAACGAGTACTGCCAGGAGCGGATCACCTCAACCAGCGTCTTCCCCCAGCGAGGCGGACAAGATGCTGGCACAGGCATTCCTCGCCAGCCTAGCAGCCTCAACAGAGCGCGATCGACTCCAAGCACAGACGCTTAGTGAGCGCGAATATTCTTCCATGGAAAGAGAACGCCTTCAGGCGCAGCAACGGAGCGACGAAGATCGTATACGTCTAGAGATTAGACGCCTTCAGACGGAAGAGAATATGGTAAGGGACCGGGCCGAAGCCCAGCGCGCCGCCGCCGAAGCCCAGCGCGCCGCTGCCGGTGCCCAAAGAGAAGCAGAGCGCGACCTCGCTCTCACCAAGCGCGAAGCCGAGCGCGACCGATTACAAGCGCAGATAATGGAGCAGCTGATCACCAGGGCAACACCCCCTCCCTCCGCACGGGGTTCCAGGGCCTCGTCAAGACAAGGGTCAAGGGCACCCTCCCCTACCCGATCAAGTGACCCTGAGCCCGACCACCAGAGAGAGCCTATACCCCCCTCCGAACCCCTTCCCCGACCGGTCCAAGTGAGACCCAGCTACAAGGAAGAAACGGTCTACACCGCGGAGAGGCTAAATAGACGACTACAGGATCTAGAGGACCTGCCAGAGGAAGAAGAAGAGGGAGAGGAGGAGAGTCAAGCCCGACAGCAGCACAGTACTCCACAGGACCAGGAGATCCAGTACAGCCCAGGCTCTACCCCCGCGGCTCTGCGCTATAGACCCCCGACTCGATTCACGGGTGAGCTTGACGCACGACCAGCCCCGAGGAACAGCACCTGGATACGCGGGCCATGGTACCCAGCAGGTACCAGCCCACCAAGAGGCGTAAGAGGAGACTCGCCTAGGAGGCCTCTCTTCCAACGCTCACCGATGTGCCAGCCATCCATGGCATCATACATTGGCACACCGACGTTTCCGGACTTCACCCACGAGAACAGAGCACAGTACACGGAGCTACGAATGTGCTTAGAGACAATGATGTCCGATGTAGCTGATGAACCGTACAAGTATGCTATCCTACTGAAGCACCTCAAGGTGCCCCGAGCGCACAATATAGCGCTGGCCTATGCCACCTCTACTACCCCATACACAGCGGCTCTAGCAGCACTCGACCAAAGATATGGACGCATATGGGACTACGTAATACAAGAGATAAGGCATATTGACCGCCTACCCCCAGCCACAGACAATCGCTCACTAGATGACCTGTCTATCAAGGTACAATCCCTGGTAGGGATGCTGGGGGCGCAAAGAGAAAAGGGTATGCACGAACTGTACGCAAACTCTAATGTCGAGAGGATTTTAGAGAAGCTTCCGCCCGCCCGACAAGAGCGCTTCAGGCGGCAAAGAGACCACCGTGATCCTAACGGTCCCGAGCCATCCCTCCTAGACCTAGCCGACTTCCTGGCGAGAGAAGTCAACAGCCTACGGTTGGATACGTTCATGCGGAGCACACCAAGCTCCAGAGAGGGACCTAGGAGAGCAAACGATGGCCGCAGATTAGTGACCGTCATGCACCAATCAGAATCAGTACCGAGCAGCAAGAACCACAGTACCCCCTCGATGAAAGAGAAGTGGAAGATGGTGTGCCCGTACTGCGAAAAGGAACACTGGTTGTCACAATGTGACACGTTCAAGAAGATGACCGCCGACGAGGTGAGTCAATGGATAAAGTCCAACCGACGCTGTTACCGATGTGCGCGCAGTCACATGGCAGCCGATTGCCGCTTAAAGAGGAGGTGTAGTCGGTGTGACGGAGCCCACCTAGATGTCCTACACGACAGTAACAGAAGAAAGCCTGCACCCTCAAGCAGCACAAAGGCAAGTGTTATGTACATTGACCCCGCCAGCAGCGGGGGCGCCCGGGTGCTCTTAAAGGTGGTCCGCGTAACACTGAGTTACCAAGACAAGGTCATGGACACTTACGCCGTCCTTGACGACGGGTCAGAGAAGACCCTTCTCCTCGCGTCCGCTGCGGCCCAGCTGGGGCTGCGGGGGAGCGAAAACCAGATGACGATTCGGACAATAAGAAGAGATCTAAAGACGATAAAGGGCGAGAATGTCTCCTTCACTATCGCAGCAAGCGGGCAGCCAGAGAGACGGTATAGGATTACTAACGCTTTCACCAGCCAAGAAATAGGCCTGTCGCAGTACACCTACCCCATCGCCAAGCTGATGGATAAATATGTGCACCTGCGTCAACTACCTATACCGCTCATAGACGGTGCCACCCCGACCCTGCTGATAGGCTCTGACCATGCAGACCTCATCGTCCCGATAGACCGGGTCCACACAGGGCCCAGAGGCTGTCCTGCAGCAGTCGAGACCCGCCTAGGATGGACATTACAAGGCCCCCTCGCTAAGTCTCTTAACCGAACAGCAGCCACTAACTGCCTCCACTCCAGAGTGACAGAAGAAGACACCACCCTCCTACAGCATGTCGAGATGCTATGGACACTAGAGACAATGCCCTTTAAGAACGAAAGGAAAGACATTCGTTCCAAGGAAGACATTTACGCTATAGCCCTCCTCGAGCAGGGGACAAATAGAGTCAAAGTCAACGGAGTGATGAGATACGCAACTCCACTCCTGAGGCGAGAGGGTATGCCTACCTTCCACGCCCCAAAAGAAGCGACGGAGCGGTATCTATTGAACACAGAGCGGCGCCTAGCCAGAGACCCCGCTCAAGAGACGGTGTACCGCGCTGAGATTAACAAGCTAATCACAGCGGGACACATAAAGAAAATTGACATTAAAGAGGCCGATCAGACGACCGAATCATGGTACGTGCCGCACCACAAAGTCCACCACAACGGCAAGGATCGTATTGTGTTCAACTGCAGCTACCAGATCGGATCACAAAATCTGAATAAAGAGCTCTTGCCCGGCCCAACACTCGGCCCCTCTCTACTAGGCGTGTTACTACGTTTCCGCCAAGACAAGGTGGCCATCAGCGGCGACATCAAAGGGATGTTCCTGCAGGTGAGACTAGTGGAGGAGGACAAGCCCCTGCTGCGGTTCCTATGGAGAGAGAGGATCGGGGATGAGCAACCAGCCATCTATCAATGGGAAGTCCTCCCTTTCGGAACCACATGCAGCCCATGCTGTGCTACGTTTGCACTGCAAAAACACGTCGCAGAGGACCCAGCAGCTGATGAAGAGGTCCGACAAAGTGTAGGAAATAGTTTCTACGTGGACAACTGTCTGCAAAGCGTCTCGACGCCAGAAGAAGCCGAGGCCCTTCTACTCAAGCTCCGCGCCTCCCTGATCAAAGGCGGCTTTGATCTCAGGCAGTGGGCCAGCAGCGACCCGCAAGTATTGCGCAGCCTCTCCCCCGAGGACAAGGCAGCAAGCAGCGAGACCTGGATGGCGACCATCCCAGGAGAAGCCCAAGAAATGACATTAGGACTAGTCTGGCGCTTCAAAACAGACTCGCTCCATTATAAACACACACCCCTGACCAAGGAGCAGGGAAGGTCGACTGCACTACCGACCACCAGACGGAGTGTATACAGAACACTCGCCAGACAATATGACCCGTTGGGATGTATTCTACCTTACACCACCAGGGCAAAGATGATTGTAAGAGCGTTATGGGACAAGGACCAGGGCTGGGACGACCCCATACCCGAACACCTTGCATCCACATGGAGAGAGTGGGAGACGGAACTCAGCTCACTCCCAGGTGTCAACATATGCCGCAGCTACTTCCCACCCACAGTGAGGCCGGAGACGTGCCAGATGGACCTGCACGTCTTCAGCGACGCCTCCGAAGTAGCCTACGGTTCGGTAGCCTACTTGCGTGCCCGAGAGGAGGGAGGAGAAATACATACTGCTTTCATCCTGGCTCGCTCAAGAATAGCCCCACGAAAGCAACAATCTATCCCGCGTCTAGAGCTCTGCGCAGCCCTAGCAGGAGCGCAACTCGCCACGTTAATCCAACGTGAACTCACCATTCCGGTGCAAAGAACAATCTTGTGGTCAGACTCCACGACAGTACTCACATGGATCCGGTCTGATTCGTGCAGACACAAGGTCTTCGTGGGAGTCAGAGTCACAGAGATTCAAGATTTAACAGAAGTAGCAAGCTGGAGGTATGTGGACACAAAACACAACCCAGCTGACGTCATCACCCGGGGAATGTCCCTGGATGACCTCACCCGTCACAACCTATACAGTGACGGGCCAGAGTTCCTCAAGCTCCCGGAAGAAGAGTGGCCTACACCCACCCCACGGGAAGCGAGTAAACAGGAGGCCGAAAACAAGAAATCTATGTTCTGTGGATTGAACACACTCGTCTCCACAGACCCCGACATAGACGATTGCCTCACCCTAGAGAGTGCGCAGCTAAAGACATTCCTGTGGCACCACCCAGAGGTTCAGCTCACTACTGACATTACAGCAGCTGACTACGAAGAAGCAGAACTTCTTCTACTACAACGAGCCCAGAGAGACTCGTTCCCCGATGAGCTAGACTGTCTACAGGGAGCAAAGCCCGTCCCATCAGACAGCAGACTGCTCCACCTAGCCCCCGAGAGCGACGCCCATGGTCTCATCAGAGTGGGTGGTCGTCTGCGGAGAGCTCCAGACTTACCGGATGACGTCAAGTACCCGTCTTAAACAGCCGACACAAGGTCACAGAGCTGATCATAAAGAAATACGACGAGGATGTGCATCACGCCGGGGCAGAGAGAGTCTTCGCGGAGATCAGACGTCGTTATTGGATACTGCAAGGGAGAGAAGCAGTGCGGCGCTTCCAGCGAACCTGTCTAGACTGTCGTAAGTGGCGAGCGCAGCCCAGTATACCCCGGATGGCTGACCTACCTCCCTGTCGCCTCCGACTCGGCGACAAGCCTTTTCACTCCACCGGTATGGACTGTTTCGGCCCGCTGTATATAAAGAAAGGAAGAGGAACCGAGAAGCGGTGGGGTATTGTATTCAAATGCATGACCACCCGAGCGATGCATATAGAACTCCTTCCAACCATGAGCACAGACTCATTCCTTATGGCCTTCCGAAGATTCACATCGCGGAAAGGCAAACCGTCTATATTATTGTCTGATCACGGGACAAACTTCAAAGGCGGAGAAAGAGAGCTGAGAGAGAGCTTCCAAGCTATGGGCCCAGAACTTAAGACCCACCTCGCTCCATCCCAGATTGACTTCCAGTTTAATCCCCCGAACGCACCTCACTTCGGTGGAACTTGGGAACGAGAAGTACGTTCAATAAAGACAGCCCTGTACGCCGTGCTTGGGGCCCAGACCGTAGCGGAAGAAGTCCTAATGACAGTCCTCACGGAGATCGAGGGAGTATTGAACTCAAAGCCCCTCGGTTACGTCTCAAGTGATGTAGCAGATGTCGACCCAGTCACCCCCAACACACTCTTGATGGGGCGGCTGGACCCCGCGCTACCACAGACAATGTACAGGCCTGAAGAAGCGAATGGCCGAAGAATGTGGAGGTACAGTCAAGTATTGGCTGACAAGTTTTGGAACAGCTTCCTACTCCACTATCTACCGTCTCTACAGACCCGCCAGAAATGGGTGAAAGAGAGAGACAATTTGACAGAAGGAACAGTCGTCATGATTATCGACCAGTCACTACCCCGAGCTATGTGGCCGGCTGGCCGCGTAAGCAAAGTGATCACCGGTGCCGACGGAAAGGTCCGAGCAGCCGAAGTGCTCGTCCAAGGACGGATCTACACCCGACCCGTGGCGAGGCTAATAGAACTGCCAAGGCTCCCCGATACTATCGATGACGACCATGACCCCATGACTTTGTGAACTGCCCGACCCCTCACAACAGACATTGAGTAGTGGACAGTGCGGTTAATCTGGCTCTGCTTAGCTAATTAGGTGGGACTAATTAGGAGGCGGCTGTTACAAAGGATCAGATTAAACCGAATATATATATTTATTGATTGATATATATTGCATAGTATTTGTATATCGTTTGATATCCCTTGTATATTCCTTGTACATATACACGGAATATCCCTTTAGCCTAGTACAGACCATAATATTTCATTCTCCTATTGGACAGCGGTCCACAGGCGCCAGGGCCTTGCCTCCAGAGTCAGGTTCAAAGCCACCGTCAGGACATGTCTGTACATGCCCGGCCTTGCCCAGGAATACGAGACAGAAATGAGGTTGGCACTAGATTGTTCGCCGTGCATATAAATATGGCGCAGGTGAATACAGAAGTAGAGTTACCCAATAAGTTGAAGCCTCACCCACGATACTCCGTGCGGTGAAGTATGGCCTGTTTGGCCCCAAAATAGAGCATTGAGACCGCGTGCAAATTAATAACTGAATTGTCAGAGTTTGGCGCTATACCGTCGAGTGCGACATATTTCTATTAAGTCAGTAATAGTCTATTTGTGTATAGTGTATCGTGCGGCTAAAGTTCTACAGTGACCAGCATCACCAACGCTTCCTCGTACCAGCTAGAGTGCTTATCCAGGCTGGGCTGCTTTCATGGCGCTTTCACCCGAGGAGACCTAGACGAGAACCGTGTGGACATGTACACTGGATTAATCTACCCGACGACTACATAGCCCTTTGCGGCTGGATTATATTTGTTTTGGTCCTGTGATTTATGGAGCGGAGAATCGCCGACGCCTACACGTGTGGGATTTACCCTGTGAGGAGCCACGTCGAGTCTGCGCCTCAGAGAGCCTGAGGCCGGCTAGCTTTCTTCACTGTGGAGCTACAGTCTACGGAGAACAGCTGTATTCGTCTGTGGATCAAGAGACTATTGCACCGTCTCCTGTACTTGGAGTCTCCTTAGTCATCGTTGACCAGACTCTCTACTACCGACAGATCCTCTACCCCTGCTGGCTTACAACCGGGGGGACCCTTCCAGTATCTCCCGCTATATATTACTAGTGTACCATAGATATAATTCCCTAAGATTCAGGTTGTATAATTACCTCCTGCGTAACCAGAGAATGGACATTCATTATTGATTTGCCTACGCACATTCCTTTGCCTTATAAGCGCATCCAAAGTAAAATAGAGAAGTATATTATGTACCTTTTGCTGCAATAAATACTTAATTACCACTTTGTGTGGAACCGATTCATTGTGGGAAGTGTTCATCATATTTATATATCATGTACTGTATGGCCAGTAATTAAAGTACATAAAGCGGTAGTGGTTTAATGATACCATACTTATCAATACAGTCAGGGAATTGTACCCCTCAGTTACAGTTAGCCTTTTGAGTGCTTCAAGTTACGGCCATGCTGACTGCCTGTGTTGCAGGGTCAGTGTGCCACACGGCGTACTAGTGGGGGGAAGGGCCCGCTCTTGGAGGGGCCCTGTCCGAATACGCTGGCGATGTGGGGGGCGGTGTCACTAAGTGACCGCCTGGTGAGGTCTTGATGCTTGGCGTCATTGACCTCTCCGGGCCCCCTTTTTCCAGGGGATCCAGTCCCTTCAGTGGGTCTGGGTCTTCCTTCGCGCTCCGCTGCTACGGCCTTGCCACGGGGTTGAGTTTGCCCTTGACTCCGTGATTTTGGGGGCAGTAACAAGGTTTGTTCCTTCCGTTCGTTCCCTGGTGGCATGCGGGTTGTGCGTGTGCGTAGTCGTGGGGTCAAGCCACGGTCTGCTCACCCTGTGCGTTGAGTTGCTCGAGTTCCTCTTCGCACGGTCGGATCCGTCTCCCTCCCGTCCTCCAATAGGGAGGGTATCCCTCCATTAGGGAGGGTCGGGGGGCTCGGTCCTCTCCGGTCTGATGGTTGTGGGGGGCCTCAGCGGGGTACATTTGTTGAGCTTCTGGCTTCCACTCAGCTCCTGTTGTGCAGAATGACGCTGAGCGGAAACCAGTATGAAATAGAACGTAAGGTTATGTATATAACCAAGTTCTATGAATACTGGTGACGCTCAGCGTCTGGACGCCACTGCGGCCCTTGACCTCGCCTTGTGGTGAAAGTTTGGGAAGGAGGCGAGTAGGTGACCACACACCTGCTTATGAAGGTAAGCGGATAGGGGTGTGGCCAGACGGATGTCGGTATGTAAAGGTACATTGTGGAGTTTTTATTCAGTGCTGTGCACGAAGTGAGGTTAGTGCAGAATGACGCTGAGCGTCACCAGTTTTCATAGAACTTGGTTATATACATAACCTTACGTTTTACATTGTTCCATGAGAACAAACACCATCACTATGCACCGGAAACTCTCATGGTTAACGGTAGAGAATAGGCTGGTTTTCAACACAGTTAAATGTTTCAGGAACACTGTCTTTTCGTCTCAACCTGTTTTCTTATACAAACAAATTGTCAGATGCAGTCAGGTTCATTCTTATTTTACTAGGTCAGCTGATGATGGACAGATTATGTTACCACATCCAAAATCAAATGCTTTAAAGAGGACTGTTGTTTATCGTGCCATCAATCATTGGAATAACTGCCCACTGAACATAAGTAAATTGAATAGTAAAGTGTCTTTCAAATACCACCTGAGAATGCACTACTTAAATATGTGAGCAAAATATTCTGATGTTGATAATTATGTCTACAATGTTTTACTGTTTTTAGATTATCATTGTTAATTGTGATTGTCATATGTATCTCATGTTGTTATGTTTTGTGTTTTCTGTTGTCTTTCTGTGTGGACCCCAGGAAGACTAGCTTGCCACTTAGGTGACAGCTAATGGGGATCCTTTTAAACAATAAACAATAAAAGTAGAAATACCCAGTTAAAATAGTATTGGTAAGAGTAACAGCCGTCCATCCAAAATACTATACTTTAGTAAAAGTAGAGAAGTATTTGAAATGTAAAATAGTAATTTGGTAAAGGTCATGGCATTCAAACTTGATATTGCATGTACTTAAGTGTCAAAAGTAAAAGTACACATGCTACATGATGTTTGTGTATTCCAGTCCTTGGGAACATACAGTCCTTGAACCATTGACCTCTAAATGTTATGTTAAAGTGGTACGTGGTCCTGCTGCTCTGATTACGTCCTCTTGAAGCGGATCAAATTTGAAAGTACATTATCTTCATCAATTACATATTTTCTTCAAAGTAACTAGTAACTAATTCAGTTACTAGTTATCTGGTTCAGATAAATGCAGTGGAGTAAAAAGTACAGTAACGTGCAGTACTTGAGTTAAAATCCTTTCCACCACTACCTGAATTACTTTATTCCAGAGCACACAGGAGTACAAGGAATTTGTCTAAGTAATATTAATATTAATGTTACACAATACACACTAACTATATAGTATACAGTGTGTATATAAGCAGGAATATATATACAGACAGGAATATATGCATGTATAAATGAATATATATACGGTATTGTTGTACATGATGGCTATCAAAGAATGATATGGGTAGACTAGGTTGAGGCAGGTAGTTATGATTACAGTGTACATCAGTTGTAGGTAGTGAAGGCAGTAGATAGGTATAAACTGAGTATAGGCAACAGAGTTCAGAGTTCGTACAGTATGCGGAACAGAGCCTAAGTCCCCAAGCCTTGTGTCAACACTTGGGGAAAGGATAACCCTGGGTTATGTGTGGAAAAAGCACTCATATCGGTCAGGTATGATAGATGATGATAATATAATAAGCAGTGTTTTTTATGAGGGTTTTTATGTTTGACCAGGCAGCGGTAGCTGTGGAAGGAAGATGACAGAATATGCTCCTTATGACGTTGTATATGTTGATATGGTTTTGTGAGGGACTGAGTTCCAGAAATCACTAGAATGACAACCCTTTTATTATTTCACAACCGCACGGTGATGATATGATTTGAATCAAACCATGCCATCTAATTTACAGCACGCTGAGACATCCATTTGATGTTATTGGGGAGGGGATTGGGTGGTTTATTATGGCGGTTCTGGGTAGATGCTGGAGCTTGGGGCGGAAACCTTGAGAGAATCATATATATGGAAATAGGTTCTATAGGCTGGCTCTCCTCTCCCCGCGGTTTTGCATTTGTGTATGAAAAATGCACGCTTTCCTTGGGATAAATGAGCAGGAATATATTACTTTTAATAATGTATATCATCCTATTATTCAGGAATAGGGGCCCGCCATCTCAGAGCTGAATATTTAGCCCTGGATGAGGTCTCTGTACAGAGTGTTTTGCCTCCTTTCAATGCCCCCCTAAACTGGCCTATTTGACAAGCATCAGCTCTCAGAAGATGTGCAGCTACAGCAGTAATGTTCTTGTTGCATCACCACAAAGATCAGAGATATCAATCGGATGCCAAGGAAACACCCTTTTTTTTGTTGGTAATGCAAAACAAACCCAATAACCAAACGGTGTGAAGGTTGTCGATTTGGGATTTGGTTTCCTTTCAGCTGAATCAATCCACAGTTTGAATGTCAAACGATCGTTTTATTTGTTAATAGGTTTGATTGGACGACCTCTCAGGCTGAAAGGAAATCCGCTTCCTGGATCGATTTCATTTAAATTGAATTGAAGCCTGACGCTTTAGGAACATAATGTTGGAGCCCAATGTTTCCTGTTAGTTTAATAACCCCTTATGTTGATGTAACAGAGGCAACTCGCCCCTGCCACGAATTCGACCATGCCTTGAGTGGGAGTCGAACCCCAGGCGTCCGCACTGCGGGCGACATAACAAACCGCTGCGCCAAGAAAGGAATTCCCTACTCTAAGCGCTGAGTTTTGGATGCCTCTGGGGAGTGAGTTTTACACCCGTTACATTCACCCCCCCTAAACTCACACCACCCAAGGCATCCGGGTCTACGGCACCAGTGTAACAGAGGCAACTCGCCCCTGCCACGAATTCGACCATGCCTTGAGTGGGAGTCGAACCCCAGGCGTCCGCACTGCGGGCGACATAACAAACCGCTGCGCCAAGAAAGGAATTCCCTACTCTAAGCGCTGAGTTTTGGATGCCTCTGGGGAGTGAGTTTTATACCCGTTACATTGAGACTCTGCCGTTTAAATGTCTTCTGTTGAGACTCTGCAGTTTGAATGTCTTCTGTTCACACTCTGCACTTTAAATGTCTTCTGTTGAGACTCTGCAGTTTAAATGTCTTCTGTTGAGACTCTGCAGTTTGAATGTCTTCTGTTCACACTCTGCAGTTTGAATGTCTTCTGTTCACACTCTGCAGTTGAAATGTCTTCGGTGTGTGTTGATCGGGCTAGTGGCTAAAGTGTTGCTGACATCCCAGTCCTTAGACCAGTATGTCTCCTGAGGCCTGGTTGACAGGCAGCAGTCCTCAGACAGATAACCCAGTAGGAATTAGATCCTCCAGATCCTGGAGTAACACAGTGCTGTTTCACCGCTGTCTCTGCTACAGATTTGCACACACTACTGTTTTGAACACACTACACCCACGCTGTGTAGCCTGAGCCACTTTATCACTGATTCTACTGCCACTTTGCACCCACCACAGCCACACTGTGTCTACTACATTGTGATTATTGTATTGAAAATTTATGTTTTTTTTTTTTTTAAATCATTGCTATGCTGCTATTCTTTTATTTTAATTTATAAATATATATATTTAAAAATAACAAATAATTGCACTCCTCTATGCTGCAACAGAATAGAAAGATATGATATAATACATTTATTTATATTGCGCCCCTCAACCAATAGTTACGTCGGCCCGGGGCGCAGCCCGGGAAAGAAGAAAAAACTGAAAGACAGGAAACAATAAGAAAACAGAAAAATATGCAGGCCAACCAAGCAGACAGAGAACAGACAGACATAATACGGTGGGTTTTGAGCATGGCCTTAAAAGTCTGTAGAGTGCTTGCAGATTTTATGTGACAATAGAGCTTATTCTGATTGTGATTCTGCTCATATTCAGATGCACAATGTGTTTTTTAGGCTGATACCAAGATCTGAAGTGTTCCCCACTCATATTGTTCTATATTGACCAACTGTAAGAATCTCAGTGCAAATGCAGGTACAAAGCAGGTTCAGCTTTTCAGACGTGTGTCTCTGCAGTTGAAATACTGTCTGTACGAATAAAAACAGACTAGAGCTGTCCTCCTTGACTAATGAAGTTCTTAATCCACTAGTAATAATCATAGGATTTGTTGACTAATTGACAAGTTGATTTCATTGACAAATCTGTCAAATTGAATAATGCAATAATGCAGAAGTAGAAAATAAATCTACTAATTGACTAACAAAGTCTTAGTCAACTGATTAATGGACTTTGAGGGGGGCAGCCCTAGAAAGGAACTCACTGAGAGGTGTCTCTGGAGAAGACTGCAGGTCTACCAGAGACGAAGCCTGAGGAGAAACAAGTTTAAAAATCCCTGAAACGGACCGATACTGACTTAAAGGGGCCACGCCGTCTTCTCCAGCTGCAAGCCAACTTAGCTTAGCACAAATTAATGGAAGTGGATACGGACCACTCTAGCCTAGCCTAGCTGTTCCACTAGCCTAACACCACTCCTGGAGTTTTAAGCTAGGCTAGTAGTCCATAGTGTGTATACAGTACCTGGGATAGGACCATTAGCCTAGCTTAAAACTCTGGGAGAGGTGTTTTTGGGCAACAGCTAGGCTAGTGGTCCGTATCCACTTCCATTAATTTGTGCTGACCTAGGCTAGCTTGTAGCCGGATAGTTTTCTACTGAACACACAGAGAGGAAGTTAGTATCTATCTTCTTGTCTGACTCTGGAGAAGACAGTAAGTAAACACATTTCCCACAATGTTGGCATGTTCCTTTAAAGCCCATATCAGCTGATACTGACTGTCATCGGTGCATCCCTAATTATATTCTTGATATTTTGAATTTATTTGTCAAAGGAAACATGGTTATTGGTTCATGTGGATGTGTTGTAGATATGTAGATAGTAACTCTAAATAACACTTGTGAATTTACTGTATTCAATGATAATTTTATTATTATAGTTGACTGAGTCATCCTGCTATTTAAAATACTCCCAACTAGGCCAGGGTTTGCCACAAGACTGACCTGCTAAATGCTGGTAGATTTTGTCTGTGGTTGGTCAGTCTGTTGATTGGACGAGCCACTTTTGCAGGTCGCCACTGTGCACAGTCAGTCTCTTGGATTGGAGGAGGGGAAACAAGTTTTGCTGCTTGGAAATTTAACTGACCAATGAAATTCTAAATCTATCCGACATTGTGGCTGGTGGACTCGGGTCAACACTATCAACTCTGTAAGACGGATCTTCTTCATAATTAAGACATTAAAAGAACGTGGCGCAAGAAAGTTGTTGTTATTCACAAACGTCTCAAAATGAATGCTGCATTGTTTCCTGTTTCTTTGTATTATAATAAGGGCTTGTATTTATGACATCTAGGATTAGACCTTGTAGTCTGATCCTAGGTAAATTCTCCTCACTCCCAAGTTTTGATCCTCCTAGTATTAATGAAGTGTATGAGATAATTATGATCTTAAAGAATTCCTCTCAAGGTCATGATGGTATCAAAAGCAGTCTCATCAAAGAAACTATTGATTATATTATCCATCCTTTAACTCATATTCTTTCAATATCCCTTCAATCTGGCATCATCCATTACGACCAAAAAATTGCCAAAGTCATACCCATTTATAAATCTGGAGACCCTAAGGACTTTAGGCAATTACCGTCCGTCATATCTATTTTGCCCTGTTTTTTAAAACGTCTTGAAACTGGTTTACTCTAGAATCTCTAACCATCTAATTATGAACAATATCCTGTATAACCATCAGTATGGTTTCCGTAAAAAAATACTCCACAGAGCATGCATTGTTACAGCTCGTCAATAATATCTCCTCAGCACTTGATGACAAAGAAAATGAATATTGAATATAAATAGAATATTGGTGTCTTTCTAGATCTGAGCAAAGCTTTTGATACTGTAAACATTCTCATCTCTAAGCTTAATATATATGGTGTACATCAGGGGTCTCAAACTCAATTTACCTGGAGGCCGCTGGAGGTCTGGGTGAGGCTGGGCCGCATCAAATATTCCACACAAAAAGGGTTTCAAGTATTTATTTAAATTTTTATGGAAATGTATGGTTGAAACATGCAAACGTTCAAACGCACACACACTAATAAGCATTGGGGGCTTTTAACCAGGGCCAGACTGGGGAAATCATTCAGGCCAGGAAATATAGTGCGAAATATAGCCCTAGTCAGGCCACTTTTTAAGCGGGGGGTCCCCCACCAGGAGATTTTGTGTTACAAAGACTTAATTTCCTGCATTCTGGTGCAGGAATTGTTTTATTTGTACCCTTTAAATGCCAGTGTTTGTGATGACATGACTGCAAAAAAAAAAAAAAACATCTGGGGGGCCGCAAAATATCATCCAGCGGGCCGCAATTGGCCCGCGGGCCGCGAGTTTGAGACCCCTGGTGTACATGATATTGCTCTCAAGTGGTTTACAAACTATTTAGACAACAGAGAGCAGTTTGTGTTTTCCAATGGATGCTCATCTATTAAATCAAGGATCCTCTTCGGGGTTCCACAGGGTTCTATTCTGGGCCCTTTATTATTTTTACATATATTTAAACATGAATGATTTGGCTATGTCTTGTAATACCCTACTTTCATTATTATTCGCTGACGACACCAATCTCATAACTACTCATCATGATTTCAAGTCCCTGATTGAATGTGTGAATGAGGAATTAGAAATAGTCTCTAATTGGTTTCAACTTAACAAGCTTAGTCTAAATGTCAAAACATTTTACTTCATGGTCTTCTGCAACAAAAACAAGTACTACCCTAAAGAAGTACCCTAAAATATTAATGAATGGAAATGAATTCTCCAAGTGCCATATACAAAATTTGTAGGAGTTATTGTAGATGAAGGTTTAAATTGGCATAACCACATTGATAATGTCTGCAAAAAAATCGATAATGATGCTTGGTATATTAAGAAGGGTCCGCCCCATGATCCATCCCTCTGCCCATCTAACCTTGTATTATAGCTTTTTATTTCCTTACCTTAACTCATTGAACGCCAAAAATGAGTATATTCGTTTTATGTTTGTAAATTTTTTATTATGATACTAGACAGTCCCCCTGACATTCTGTATGGATTTTGTAACACTGTGATGACGATCGAATCCCGATAGGTGGCAGTCTCGCCTACCTTTTGAGTAAATTCTTTAGCAAGGGGATGGCGCTTGATCAAGTAGCGGCTTCTTGTCTCGCCGGGAACTGCAAATCAACTATTATTTGCATACTCATCTTCAGTCTATTCACCCAGTATATTCGCGCTGACCCTTTGTAGCGGGGCCGCAGAGCTGGCGAGCGACTGAAGCTAGCTCTGGCTCCTCATAGTGCCGCTCTTCCTTCTTGCAAATTTGCTGGCGCACAACATGGACGAGGTACGTTTATGGATTACAAATACATGGGGGGGTCTTGTCCAACTCCAAATCCAGGCGCCAAGCCAGGTGCATGATTCACGAAAGACGCGACATCTCACTTCCTAGAAAATTAGCATGTATTTTTGGGAAATATTGTTCCCTGTTGGGAGTATAAATATAAGCATTTCAAATGAGCCAGTATGTCTCCATAGCTATAATATAGAATATACGATGGGTCTACAAACATCGTTAAAACGGTCTGAAACGCTGGCACCAGATATTAAAGATGGGAAAACAGCGTGGCAGTCAATGAGTTAACTACTGTAATATAGTCTGGGCTGCAACGTATCCATCATATCTCAACAAATTAGTCATAATCCAGAAGAGGTTCCTCAGGATGATTTCTCAGTCTACCAGATATGAACCATCTGCACCTCTGTTCAGCAAATATTCCCTATATTATCAATTGACAAACTAAATGCTTTTCAAACATGCTCATTCATATATAAGTTCATAAACAATAGGCAAGATCTTCCTGATATTTTCATATAGTTTCTTTTCTTTCTTTTTTTTTATCAGAAATTCACTCATATCCAACAAAGCAAAGTAATCAACTCCACTTACAGTACCTTTCTGTTGGACATCTAGCCATCAATTCAACATTCGTTTTAGAGGTCCTAAACTCTGGAACACTCTAAGTTCATCATTGAGGTCAACAACCTCCTTATCTATCTTTAGAAAGCAACTAAAAGGCCATTTAATTTCATCATAAATCATCAATTTATTAGTCCTATGTAACAGTGTTACCTATATGGCTGGTTCTTTTTCTTCATTATATATATTTTTTATTGTTGTTTATTCTTATTCTCCTCTTCTTTGCCTTCTTGAACTTTTTTTCTTGTTATTGGCTCTTGTTGCTGTGTTTTGAATATGATATCTATCCGTGTCTAATTTCCATTTTTTTCGTTAGTGTTTGCCTTATGTCTCTGATCTTGTTTTGAGTTTCGGTAACACTTTATAATAACACTCAGTTATAAGACCTTTATAAGGTATTTGTAGATAATGAACTAATCATGAACAAATCATTTATATACATTCGTAAATTATTATTAAATCATTTATAACTATATTTGTATAACATTTACAAATTAGTTCTACATTATTTATAACTCATTATCAACATTGTTTGTACAATTTGTTCATCATTAAATAATGTTGTTTAATGTGTAGTAACACATTTGTAGATGCTTTGAAAAATGGATATGAAAAAACGACTATACTGTACCTCCATTTATTTGTTCATGTTCAACAAATGATTTGTTAAGACATTCATAAAACATCTATAAATCATTTGCAGATGCTATTGTGTGCCCTAATCTGCAGCCGTCACATCTTTTCACCTGCACAGCGCAATCTCTCAGTGGCGAGGAGTAGCACGTGGGAGGCTCACGCTGCACCCGTCACTTCCTGATTCTGCTGCGCAGGCGCACCAACCGACCTGTAGGAGTCGCTGTCCACAGCGTCCGATCCCCACCCACCAGCATTCCCACCCCTAACACTGCCAATTGTGTTAGTATGAACGACCAGCCAAGCTGGTAGCAACGCCGAGAGCTGGGCTCAGCGTCTCCTGCGTTAGTGGCGAGCGCCTTGCCCACTGCGCCACTTAGCCGCCCCAAGTACGAACAATGTTGATAATGAGTTATAAATAATGTAGAACTAATTTGTAAATGTTATACAAATAGTTATAAATTATTTAATAATAATTTACGAATGTATATAAATGATTTGTTCATGATTAGTTAATTATCTACAAATACCATATAAAGGTCTTACTTAAAAGTGGTACCAAGGATATACATAACTTTTATCATGGTAGTAAAATTATTTATACAACGGCCAGTACCATGGTGAAACTGAAATAAAAAAATAAAATAAAAAAATGAATTACACATATATGTAATTCATTTTTTTTTTATTTCAGTTTCACCATGGTACTGGCCGTTGTATAAATAATTTTACTACCATGATAAAAGTTATGTATATCCTTGGTACCACTTTTGTACTTTGAACCTTACCTTTCTACGTATGCTTAACCATATCACCTAATATACAGTACAACTTTTATTATGAGAACAGTGTGTGCAGTGGGCGGCGTAGCGGAGATTGCGCTCGTCACCAATGCAAGAGACTCCGGTATCGAATCCCAGTCTCAGCATTGCCTTCGACTTGGACCGGCCGTCGTACTAGCTCATTTGGCAGTCAGCGGGTGGAAGTCAATTGGTGGGGATTGGACGTTGTGGACAGCGACTCCTACAGGTCGGTTGGGTGACGCCTGCACAGCAGAGACAGGAAGTATCGGGGGCAGCGTGAGCCTCCCACGCGTTACTCCTCGCCACTGAGTCTGCACTGTCTGGTGAAAAGATGCGACAGGCTGCCTCCTCGTGTACCGGAGGGGACATGTGATGCAAGGCTTCTATCCTCACTACAACCGACCAGTGGGGGGCATAGTCTAGCAACGTTCAAGACAGGGGAGGGGAGAATTGGCAATACTAAATTGGGATGGGAGAAAAATTGAAAATGAGAAAAAAGTGGATAAAAAAAAAAGTGTGTGCATACTGGAATAGGACATTCAGATATTGGTAACATGTGAAAGGAACATGCCAACATTATGAGAAATGCGCTTACCGAGTAGGACAAGAAGATGGATATCAATTTCCTCTCTGTATGTTCAGTAGAAAGCTATCCGGCTGCAAGCTAGCCTAGCTTAACACACATGAATGGAAGTGGATACGGACCACTAGCCTAGCTGTTGGCCAAAAACACCTCTCCCAGAGTTTTAAGATAGGCTAATGGTCCTATCCCAGGTCGTCCTATCTGTCTGTCAGTCTGTCCAGGTGACCAGGTCATCCCATCTGTCTGTCAGTCTGTCCAAGTCATCCAATCTGTCTGTCAGTCTGTCCAGGTCATCCTATCTGTCTGGCAGTCTGTTCAAGTCATCCTATCTGTCTGTCAGTCTGTCCAGGTCATCGTATCTGTCTGGCAGTCTGTTCAAGTCATCCTATCTGTCTGTCAGTCTGTCCAGGTCATCGTATCTGTCTGTCAGTTTGTCCAAGTCGTCCTATCTGTCTGTCTGTCAGTCTGTCCTGTCCAAGCCTAGCTGGAGGCAGCTCTAACAGATAAACCTGTAGGATCACAGGTCCTGCTCCTCTCTCTCTGCCAGGATGTCTTTGGGAGGACAACAGCTCCAGGCCCACTGGGACCAGTCTGGGGAGACGGGGTGGGGAGACTGGGTAGAGACTGGAGGAGGAAGAGGGTTGATCTGCAGGGATTACTGGAGGAAACACTGAAAAATACCATCCTTTAACTGTAATCAAGCAGAAGCCTGTTTTGGTCCAGAATACTACCCTTTTATAGGCAATCTCAGTAATTAGTTAAATAGATTAGATTAGATTCAAATGTAACAAAGTTAACAGTAAAGTGCATTAACAATATACAATGTACAGTACAAGTGATTCAATGGAATAAATATAACAAAGCTACTGAATAAATATGCTAATCTGATGTATGTACAGTAGTATTATGTACAGTGATACCCTGGACAGGCCAATTTTTTTTTTAAATATTTGACTGCTGAAGAAAGTGTACCTTGATTAAAGGTACCCCCACCTACCCAATCCAATGTACAGTTTCTACGTCAAATGTATATACTTTTTCTTTCTGGACTCTTTTTGTATCACAAACAGTACTGTAATTGCAAATCTGGTATGTCATAAATGTATAGATGTAGCAGTACTGCCTATCTGTATGTCATATATGTTACGATGAATTGAAAATGGGGGACCCTGATGTAAACAAGACGAAAGTCTTTCTCTGGTCTGCATCCCCTTAACAATTGTATGTATTGAGCTGTACTGTACTGTACCCATTCTGCAATCTGTTAATAAAATTTTCAATCAATCAATCAATCAATCAATCAATCAATCAATAACCCTGCCCCACATGGCAGGACTGGGTAAGAGGTTGCTAACTGAATGGGAAAATAATTGTCCCGTTCAGTGATTAAAACCTAGTAAATGTCTCCACCCAGAGGAGAATAATGGAACTGCTTGTGTTTAGTTCACTGGTTAGATTAGCCTATACACTACAGTAATTCTATGGAACCGAGAGTTTCCCAAACGTCCCCATGTCAAGGACCCCCATATAGATGTGAATTAGACCACATATCTCCCTTGTCTGGTGAGATTCTGTCCCAGGGATCCATCATTGATAAGATTGTTTTGTTGTTCTATATGATTTCATCCAGAATTATGTAACCGTCATCATGTCTTACATGAAGTTGTTTGTTTGGTGTGTGTTTAAATTATTTACCTTACCTCAAACATTAACATTCACAACTTCAGTTTAAACAAATAATTTTATTTTGTATTCTTATAAAATCCCTCAAGTTTCAATCAACATCTGAGACTTAAAAAAAAACATCAAATACACACATAGTAGTAAAGCAAAGGTAATGCCTGTACCTTGACAATAAATACATGAAATAACCTCAATGAACATGCTTTTTGACCAGATGAGAAATGTTTTGTAATATTATTAGGTTTGTGAAATAAATTGCTCCTGGCTAAAAGCATCTGACTGATCCCTTTCTAGTTAAACGCTACAGGTAGGCTGCTTCATACAGGATATAGCAATACAAAATGACCCCCCCCCCCACATCCCATAATATAACTACTGTAGTTTGTGGTGAAACTAAAAACAGATACAGATCACTAGCCTAGCTTAGCACAAATGAATGGAAGCGGATAAGGACCTAAGCTTAAAACTCTGGGAGAGGTATTTTTGTCCAACAATTAGGCTAGCTGGTATGCATCCTGTCCATCCATTTGTGCTAAGCTGGGCTAGCTTGCAGCCGTATAGCTTTCTACTGAACACACAGAGGAAATTGGTATCTATCTTCTTGTGTGACAATGGAGAATACGGTAAGCACATTTCCCATAATGTTGCTGTGTTCCTTTACATCTGTGTATAGAGACTACTGTACATAAACAGAACTCTGGCAGAACACAATAGAACCATCAGTGGTGTGAAACGGTTCTACTGTCGCACAGTGAACAGAGAGACAGTAGAATGTATGTCTACTGAGTAGATCCTCTGCACAATGAATGCGATAGTGAAGTATTCTAGGCAGGTCAAAGCAGGACGGCAGTGGTTCATTACAAGATATCATGAATATATATCCCTATGATATCCATGACTTAATAAATAAAAATGGTTTAATCATTAACACGTTTTACTCCAATATGCTCTATAGATTCTACGCTAGGTGTGTACAGTAGTAGGCCTACTTTCATACCAGCACCCAACCCCCTACCCCACCCTACACACACACACACACACACACACACACACACACACACACACACACACACACACACACACACCAATTCATCATCACCACACACACACACACACACACACACACACACAGAAAATACATCCTCAAAGATGGATTCCATTGATGTAAGATAACAGGCTTTAAGCTAAAGGACACACACACACACGCACACGCACACATTCAACTACACAGTGATTTGTTCAAGCATTAACACAGTAAATGTCACAGAATGGTGAAGCAATTTCACACAAGGCACTAATTGGATAAGAGTCTTCAATACGCTCGTGAGAGTGGAAGCCAAACGAATCCTCTCTGACTCATCATGAACTGGGAATAATTTCAGTCCATGCAAAAAAAAAAAAAAAAAAAAAAAACACTTAAGAGAAACTGTGTAGCTAAGTGTTCTGGCTGTGGAGAGAATCAGAGGCTGCTGTGTGGAATCTGTTCAAGTCAGTTGGGCTGAAATGCTTCTTCAGAGAGCCTTCTGGTTGTTACCTCAGATATTTAACATCACAGAGAGACTTAGATGTTATTATCAGGCCCTCTCACTTGCACTATCATCACTGATTAGCATTTAATGCTAATGCCACAATCAAAACACTGGCACAAGTACATTCTCAAGTACAACTCCCATACCAGTGGAGGTGAACCTGTGTTGATGTAACTCCTAGTTTGAGAGCAGGGGACAGAGGATGTACTGGTTAGATTAACCAATGTCAATCTGCTGAACAGAAATGCTTGTTTCTTCCTCAGAGGCAAGATGGAATAGTTCTGACTAGCTCTCTAGGAGAAGACATCAAGGAGGGGTGCATGAATAGCACTGACTAGCTCTCTAGGAGAAGACATCAAGGAGGGGTGCATGAATAGCACTGACTAGCTCTCTAGGAGAAGACATCAACGAGGGGTGCATGAATAGCACTGACTAGCTCTCTAGGAGAAGACATCAAGGAGGGGTGCATGAATAGCACTGACTAGCTCTCTAGGAGAAGACATCAACGAGGGGTGCATGAATAGTTCTGACTAGCTCTCTAGGAGAAGACATCAAGGAGGGGTGCATGAATAGCACTGACTAGCTCTCTAGGAGAAGACACAGAGGAGGGGTGCATGAATAGCACTGACTAGCTCTCTAGGAGAAGACATCAAGGAGGGGTGCATGAATAGCACTGACTAGCTCTCTAGGAGAAGACATCAACGAGGGGTGCATGAATAGCACTGACTAGCTCTCTAGGAGAAGACATCAACGAGGGGTGCATGAATAGCACTGACTAGCTCTCTAGGAGAAGACACAGAGGAGGGGTGCATGAATAGCACTGACTAGCTCTCTAGGAGAAGACATCAAGGAGGGGTGCATGAATAGCACTGACTAGCTCTCTAGGAGAAGACACAGAGGAGGGGTGCATGAATAGCACTGACTAGCTCTCTAGGAGAAGACACAGAGGAGGGGTGCATGAATAGCACTGACTAGCTCTCTAGGAGAAGACACAAGAGGAGGGGTGCATGTCTCTCACTATTCTCACCATTCAGGTACAATAATTCCTCTACGGGAATAAACCAAGAGAAAAAAACCAAAGTGTTGATCAATGGAAATGAAAATCACCTTGGATGACAAAGAAAACGCCTGGATCACCGCTGTATTGTGAGAGCGGTTCATTCATTCCTGCGACAAGACCGAAGGCCAGACGGCAATCGACACAGCAACAGAAACAGTATGTAGTAACTTTGTGTCTTACTGTGTAAGTTGTTTTGCTTGAACACTGTCATTGCTTGTGCTGTTTGTAACTTGTCACTGGATGTTGTTTTACGAGGTAGCGGTGGATCGATTGATCGTTTATTGGACTTGGTGTGGATTTTTGGATGATTTGTTGTGCAGTGGCTCAATGTGAACACAAGAGAGAAAGCACACTCACTAGGCTTTGGTGAATACAGTCCAAAAGGGTGTCAAGCAAAGGTTCACAAAATTAAAGGTACAATAAAGGATTTCATGCAGAAAGATGACAATGCCCCAAAAGGGTGACCTCAACTTGAGAATTTGATTGAAATGGTTGAAGAAAGCCCCCTGTTACACGAGCCTGTGAATCCTTTACTTTATAAAGAGGAACAGGAAAAACTAAATTAATGAATCTCTGTCACACAAGATGAGATTAAACCAAGCGACGGTGCCGGGAGCTGAAGGTCTGGCAAGCAAAGCTCTGCAGGACCTCCAGTAGGTCCAGTGTCTCAACAACATCATCAGCACGTGTTAAGGCTGAGGCTGACACAGCCACTCTCATGGCACGACAAAGGCTATTAAAGGACAAACGTGCATTAGAAGAACGAGAGGAGCAGTTAAGGGGGAAAAAGAGCAACTTGAACTTGAAGTGGAAATAGCTGCTAAAGTGAACACGCTTTGGAGGGTCTCGTGCTGCAAGTAATACATCCGTGATTCCAGTGGCATGATTTTTAAGCTCTTATTTTGAGAGGACAAAGGAAAGTTCAAACACTCAGTGCTGATGCAGAACTATTTGTGCCTGATACAAACATTCCACATTTTTTGGGGCACAAGACCTAAAGTGGGGAATGTAGCTCAGGGTCTACAACCTCAACCCACATTGTCAAGATGCTCAGAGGCAAAGAGACATCAAAGTCCATTACACATCACTCAAGCACATCCACAGTTTCAGCACCGAAGCAATCACCCTGCGGCCATGGTGCCAAGCAGCAGTGATCAGTCATATAATTACAGTCTTGGGAAAGGAAAATGAAATAACAGCCTTGGTAGTTCAGCAACAGTCATTTCTGCCTAGAAGCGATATCCACGTGACCTTTTGCAATATCACACATTCATAAGGGCTTTTGAGCACAGCATTGAAGGCAAGACTGACAACCCAAAAGACTGCATATACATCTTCAAACAACACACCAGCAGGCAGCCTAGGGAGCCTGTCAGCTCAGCATATGGCCTGTCATAGAGGATATGCCAAGGCTTTGCTACAAGAGCATTTTGGTAATGCACAGACAATTGCTTCTGCCTAAATGGAAAAGGCTTTCATGGCCACCAATAAAATCAGAATATGTGAGAGCTCCGTAGGCATACAGCCTCTTCCTGAGAGCATGTTTCAATGCCATGGAAGAGGTTGAGTACATGTACAAGTTGGACGTGCCTGCCAACATGCTAACCAACATCTTTGACTTCATTCAAAGACAGTGAAGATTGCGAGTGATGCACTGTTTGGAGATATACAGGATACGCCATCAGTAGCAGCAACCAAGGATGTGAGGAAATCTATATTTCAACCTCGTTCTAGGGCAAAGGGGAGTAGCTTTAAGTAGGAAGCACCTCTCATGCAAAGTATTCAATCTGAAGCACCCTAGTATACTTACTTCATGTTACCCTTAGCATACTTCATGTTCACCCAAACGAGAAGGAAACTGATTCAGTATAAGCCAAAGAGGAATCTGAGACAGCAATGGGCTGTCTCTGTTCAACCCAGTGGTCTTACAGGGGCTGGTGAGCATGACTGTACACTCTCTATAGTACTAGTTCAAGTCAAGTCTAATAAGAGACATGAGATGCCTTCCTGGATCCTGTGAGCTCAGCATCTGAACAGGTGTTCTCCTTCGGACTATGGACCAGGAAAATTTTGTTGGGAGCCACATTGTTGCTCCCAACAAGTGGCTGGATTAGACTGCGATTGTCTTTTTTTAGCAGCCTGACATCTATCTATTAAGGCCATGTTTCATCAAGTTAGAGTATCAGCTGAGGATTCAGATCTGTTGAGGTTTCTCTAGTGGCCGGATGGAGATGCACATCTGTTCTGAGCAACATCCTCGCCATGTTGTAGAAGTTTCACCCTCCCTCATGAAAGCGTGCAGAGGATAATCGGGAGCAGTTCAGCCCCAAAGTAATAAAAATCCTCCTAGCAGTGACTTTAAAATGTGTAGAGAATATCAGCTCACTAGCAGACTGATGAAAAGAGGTGTGGCTCCTGTTCAGTTAATGTTAGTGTTTCAAAAGCATCAGCAGCCACCTGCTGATATAAATCCCCAGTGTTCATCTGTCGGACTGGTCCCACTGGTCCCATTAAGATGTTTACAGTCTATAAATGTTGCTAGGTAACGCTACTCGACATCTCCTTGTAACTGCACTTGTAAATGGTAAATGGCTGGATTTATATAGCGCTTTTATCCAAAGCGCTTTACAATTTGTTCCTCACATTTTACCCATTCACTCACACATTCACACACCGACGGCGGAGGTCGCCAAGGTGCCAACCTGCTCATCGGGAGCAATTAGGGGTTAAGTGTCTCGCTCAAGGACACTTTGACTCGCTGCCCGGGAGGAGTGGGAATCGAACTGGGAACCTCCGGATTACCAGACGACTGCTCTACCTACCTCCACTGTCGCCACTGTAGCTATGAGGCGTTGGACATGAGTTCTATGCAAAGTACTACATTCTAAGTGATGTATTGAATTTAATGGGAAAATAAAAGTGTGTGGTAATCTTCCATATAACTCTCTCTATACGCTGTACTGTAGCTCTGAAGGCCACCTGTCAGTGTGACCTGTGGAGCAGGATCAACCTGTACAAGAGTAAACAGTACCGTGAGCCTCCTGAAATGTATGCAAACGTAAAAACACTTTTAAAACTGTAGCCCTTCCATGCAGTTTTAGAGAGTGAATGAATTGTTACAGACTATATAGAAAAGAGGGACGTGTTTCTTTTTTCTGAGAACAAAATACTTCAGTCTTGGAAAGCTGTACTCGGAGTCTAGGTGTGTCCCTGCCACAGAGGCTGACAGACTAGTAACCTCTGTTCACTACCATAAACTGATATAGAAACTGTTTAACCATCATGGAGAACTTGAGGTTTATATGGTTGTGCAGTAAGATTCTTGTGGTTAATGTCAATAATAAAGGCCTTCACAGAATGTTTAGAATGGCCATTTGTCCTCCATGTTGGAAGAGACAACAGTTGCTATGTGCAAAGCAATGGTTTCTAGTGTATGTGTTGATGTATGAGTAATATATCAACCTAAATTTAATAATTTGGTCTCTTATTACTGGATCTTGTAAACAAGTCTCAGTGGAACAGTAATATCTGCTTTTCCAGTGTTTTACCTACTCTACCACTACACAGATATTAGGCCTTTTCTTTTGAAAGTGGTTACCAGTGGTTACAGGCAGCCAGACTCTCTCCTAAAGCTAGGAATCAGAGAGAACCCTTGAATTTGTATTGTATGTCATCTGGGTGTAAAATCTGGGGCTGCTTCATAAACAATAGATGGACTATTGGTCCCATAAAATATCTGCTGCTTTAATCAGCTGACTACCGTATGCATTTATGGTTAATATTGTATCGTTCCGCAAAGACAGAGCCCTGTTCATTTGTCTATGGAGCAGGCCAAAATTTTGACATCCCGGTGACAGGAAACCGTTCCTCATTAAACCCTTCAACCAGGTACAGTGGCTCCAGTCATTAGATTCAGAAACTCACCAACCAATTCCCATTTTTAAAGCATTCAAAGCAGTTTTCAGATCAGAAAGAAAACAAGCTGTTGGTTCTCTGTCAAAGTGACTTCACACAGACCTGTTCCCCAAAGCCCACATTCAAGTGGCCGGTGTTCATTTCAAGGCATCTCTGTGACATCAGACAGAGTAGTCCAGCTCTGCGCTCATAGTCGTGTACATGTTGTAGATGGTGTCCACCGTCGCCGTGTAATTAACCAGGAACTGGTGGACGTTCACCAAGCAGTCCTCCTCCTTCACCTCCTCGCCCTTCGACAGAGCCTTCAGAAAGTCTGACCTGTAGGGAGCAGCGAGCAACGCCGCCTGTGAGGAAGGAAGAGAGAGCGATCCTGGAGTTAGTACACCGTGATTCCAATGCAAGGTCAGTTACTGAAGGAGTGGAGGAGGAACACACCAACATTATGGGAAATAATCCAGAGTCAGACAAGAAGATAGATACCAACTTCCTCTCTGTGCGTTCAGTAGAATGCTATCGGTCTGCAAGCTAGCCTAGCTTAGCACAAATAAATGGAAGCAGATATGGACCAGCTAGCCTATCTGTTGGCAAAAGCTAGGCTAGCGGTCCATATCGGCTTCCATTAATTTGTGCTAAGCTAGGCTAGCTTGCAGCCAGATAGCTCTCGACTTAGTTGACCTTAAAACAGCAGAGATAGTTTTTAAAGCTAGAAGTCATCAACTGCCATGTAACTTACAAATTTTGTTTAAAGAACGAGAGGTGACGTATAATTTAAGAAGAACACTCAATTTGAAACAGCCTAGAGCTCGAACCACACTTAAAAGTATGTCTGTGTCAGTTAAAGCAGTGAAACTCTGGAACAAAGTTTAAAAAGATGTTTAAAAACAGGGTTCTAGAATCTTATAGTAAAATTTTACCTACAATCTTTTTTTTCTACCATGAAACTCTGGTATTGCAGATGAATTTTAGATTTTTCCTATGTTGGCTTATGTTCTTTTCAGGAACGTTTTTTTTTGTTGATTGTTGATTTTGTTTGTTTGTTTGTTTGTTTTATCTTGCAAACTTTAATTTTTTTTGTTCTTTTCTGGATCGTTTTTTGTTGATTTTTTATGAATTTTTTGTTATATTTTGAAAACTAACTTTTTTGAATTTGTTTTTTTGAATTAGGGGTAGGTTGCTCTATAAGCCTTCGGCTTCAAACCTATCCTTTTCGTTTGTTTATTTGTGAAAATGTTCGAAAAAAAATTTGTTTGTTTATTTATTTGTAAACATTCGAAATAAAATAATTCATTCATTCATTCTACTGAATGCACAGAGGGGAAATTGATATCTATCTTCGTCTGTAAGTGCATTTCCCATAATGTTAGCGTTAGCGTGCGTATTAAACTTCAGTTATTGTGACCCAATTGCTTAACCCTTTCACTGCCACTCTACCAATAACCCTTTTCACTGCGACAATACAGACGGTTAATCCTTTCACTACCAAGGGTTAATATGACATACCGTATTCATGCTTTCTGGGTTGTTTCCTCAGCGTCTAAAGTGTTGTTTTTTCCTCAATAAGCAAACCGTACAATTTAATTCTCTACGTCATAGGTTAAAGTGGCCGTGTGTACTGGGACTGTTTGTGAGGGTTCACTTATACTATAAATTACAGGATTGTATACTCCCCTTTTTGACAGAGAAGTGGGATGATTATTGTACTTTGATGTATTGTCTCCTTCTGTCTCTGCATGCGTGTAAAACTATTCATACATTTTCAAGCTGTAGCAAATTCAGGGGGCACTCTGGACCCTTGAGTTGACTGGTTAGTGGCCAGTGATTGATTGATTGAAAACTTTATTAACAGATTGCAGAATGGGTACAATACAGTACAGCTCAATACACACAATTGTTAAGGGGATGCAGACCAGAGAAAGACTTTCGTCTTGTTTACATCAGGGTCCCCCATTTTCAATTCATCAGTGGTCTGGGCCCCTGGTGTCAAGAGGTGGGATAGACCACTGCACTTCCACATTACATGAGCTCATGGGAGAGAGAACGGGGGGAGAAAATTAATGAATGTGGAGAGCCATGACATTAAGTGGTTGTAGCTACGGCTGTGCTGGAGACATGATCCAATGGACATTTATACGCCTGATTCTCCTGAACACGGAGCGCCCGATTCCAAGTCGATCGGCACTTTCTCAGCCGAGCTATAGTCACTTTCCTTTTTTATAGTCACAGTTGTAGCTACAACCACTTAATGACAAGGCTCTCATCCACAACCATTAATTTTCTCCCCCGCTCTCTCTCCCATGATTTCAGAATACCGGAAGTGTTGCGGTGGTCTATGGTGGAGCGTGAGGCCATTGGAAGAGCGTGCGCCCAGAGGCGTGAGGGAGCTGATAGGCTGAAGCACGAGGACGTTCAATAAATGCATGATGTTTAAAAAGTCAATGAATAATTGTGTTAAATAATCGTGATCTCAATATTGACCATAATAATCGTGATTGTGATTTTTGCCATAATTGAGCTGCCCTAATAACAAAATAAGACATAATCAAATGTAAAATGTGTCATTGATGAATGAAAACAGAATGGCAGCGAGGCCTGACGCTGTCCTCACTTTGAAGATCTTCTGAACGATCCAGCCGTGGTATTTCTTCAGGGCCTGTTCGTAGGCTTTAGTGATGTTGACACGGATGAGGTTGGGGTTGTTCTCATCTCTCTCTCCGTCCGCCAGGCTCTGCAGGAGGATCTGGATGAAACGGAGACCCCTGCAAGAGAAGAAACCAATAGGATCAAGCTTTTTGGTATAGTAAGGCATATTCAAAAATTAAGAAGAAATCTCTGTCCCTTCTCCCTATGTCTTTCTGTCTCAGGAATTGAAGGACAGCTACCTCCACTCTCTTTCTTGTTCTTCCCTGGCAAGGCCCACTTAAAGAAGGCACAGTGTCCCTCCAGCACTCTGGGACAGATCATATTAGACTCTTATATCATTTATATTATATAAATTATATATATATTATATAATTTGCCCCCACCATCGAGTCATTTAAATCTAAGCTCAAAACTCACTGTGAGGTTTTGTCCGCTGCCCACCCACTCGCTCCGTTCCTTTAAGGTATTTTGTTAATTAATTGCATTCCGCGCCTCACGCTTCTTTCCTGTAAGATGCCGTTTGATTGGTGCTCTCCCAACCACACGCTTCTGGAGCAATGATCAATTTCATCCCGCAGCTGTCACAGCTTGTCATTAAGCGCCCTGTGGCTTTAAATACCCTGATCTCCCTAATATCGATGTTGGATCGTTTTGAATATTCCCTGCATCTGCCTTTCTTTCCCGTTCGCTGTCTGTTGCTCTCCAGGACTCTCGTGAAGTATCCCTTGGAGAACCTGATTCCCCGTACGAAGCTACGCCTCTTTTATCTGCCCGCTTTACGCGTTGCGCTTTGGTGAGTTTTTGAAACAGTCTTTTTGGATCACCAGTTTTTTGTGTGTTTGTGAAACACCGAAGAGATCCCGTTTTTGTTATACTGTTCTCAGCTATTTTTTGTTGTTGGATTTACTCTTTGGATTACCGTATTGTTTTTTCTCTGGACTCTGCTAACTGTGTGTATCACACCGAAGATCAAGTCACTTGGATATTAATTTGGATCAGTCACCTCTCTGTTATCTGTTGTGCGCTGAGCTAACTGGGATTCTCTCTCTCCCTCCGTGTTCCATCTGGAGTGTATGCTGGGGGGATCTGCAGAGCGGCTCAGACGTCACAAGCAAATTCCTCACCAACACCGTCTGGGAGAATCTGCAGAGCCGCAAGACATTCTTCACATGCCAGATTCCCTGTTTGTTCTGTTTTCCACCTAATTCAATCTTGTGACTCTGAGAATAAACACGCCCTTGTTTTTGGCTAACTCTGAAAACAACTCTCTCTGTGCCGTTGCGTTTGGGGTCGGTTACAAACCATAACACTCACTTGTATTCCTTAGCGTTCCCCGACTCACTCTGACTCTTGCCTTGTTTGTTTTGATCAGATGTGTTGTTCTGTTCCTTTGTTTGTCTGTCGGTTGTTTATTTTCTGTTTATTTATATTTTAGGAGTACTTTCTTAGCTACGCGGCCCACTGTAAAGCACTTTGGTTGACAAGTGTCATGTTTAAATGTGCTATAAAAATACAATTGATTGATTGATTAATTGATTGATTGATTGATTGATTATAAATACATGTTTATAACCAGAATGCCAGATTCCTGTATTTCTGATTCCAGCCTTCTAAAGTACATCAACATTACTTTGGTTCGGTAGCATCATCTGGATGAAAGGCCGACCCCTGCAGGAGAGGAAGAGAATCACAGGTAGAGATGAAGAGTTGACCCAGACAGAGAGCACTACGCACTACGCACTACTTGGGAGTCAAAATGCACTAGTCAACTCTTTGACCCACCAGTATTTACATTTAAAGGCAGCTCAAAAGTTGATGATTTACCACTGAGAAGATACAGCTATAGATGCTAGATTTGTTTGTGAATTTCTTATGAGCAAATTCTCACACCTAAAGCCAAAACTGTAAACAGTCTCTTATAATATAATCGTCTTTGTCATTTCAAAGACCCCCAAATCATTATGTAATGGGCCACAGACCTCCACTTGATTCGATTTTGACCCTGGGACCCCCATCTGAGAAAATATTTATTGTTAGCCGGACCCCACTTTGAGAACCGCTGCTCTGAGTGATGTTGTTTAGAGCAGACTCTGTTCAGACACACCTCACTGAGATGAATAAGATGAAAAAACAACATAGTCTGCAGCCCCACAGAGGATACCGTTTGGAAAACACTGTATGAAGCTGTCTTCTTATTAGTGAAGTAATAAGTAAAGTAGTGAATAGTGTTTTTGTGTGTTCTTCACAATTACAATCACAACACCCGATTGTAGAAGAAAATCAATTACATTCATAGGCGGAGATGCATTGTGGGTAAAATGGCCCTTTAACTCATTCACGGCCAACCACGACTATAGTCGGGTTATCTCGCCAACCGTTGAGCGCCAAAACCCGAGTATAGTCGGGTTTTCGATCGTTTTCATTGGGACTCATTCTGAGATGCCGAGAGTGCAATGTCGGCCGAATCCTGCTAGGTGGCAGTATCGCCCACCCTTTGAAACCTTATTTCACACTGTGTGTTACATTATATAGTCCGGGTGGAGAATTTAGACCAAGCCAAGTGAATCGCTTCATCCGAGCACTTTGGAACGCGTTCAACACACTTCATGCATATTTTGTGCCAGTTCATGTCAGGGACCCGATGGACATCAATACTGGAAATCGCGATCAGACAATTGGAACATTCTTTTTGGGATACCTCCTAGTAAAGGTAAGGACTATATGACATCAATCCTACTTTGATCCAACAATGATTTCACATCGATCGCAACGATCAATGTATGTAGTATTAAAAAAAAATGCCGTTGCTGACGATCAGAGCTTCAAAAAACAACCCCCACCCCCCTTTGATGCATTCATGATGAAACATAATACCTATTACATACCTTTGATTTGGAAATAGTAACATGTCCAGGCGAGGAACACGAACGCCTTTAGCTAAATTCACATAGCGCTCCATAACGCAGCTTCCAGGAATTAGCCAGGATCACTCTGAACCTATATAATATTCACCACGGGGTATAACACACGAACGTATACATGAAAAAATGTACTCTTTTTTACATGTTGGATGAGAGATAGTGACTGTCAAATGAGCCATAGTATTGTCTCCATAGCTAGAATATAGAATATAGATATAGCTCTGCAAACATCGTGACGCACAGTGAAAATGCCTATCTTTTAAAGCGTGGCCCATTGACTACAAGGATGGAGATAATGGCTGGCGCTGAAAGTGTTAACCTCTAAGGTAATCTGAGTCCAGTCACATGTCAAGTCATGGTCACAGATAGTGTACTGTACCATGTGACTTGAGGTTAGCAGAGTCGCTACGGTTTGAAGTCCAGAACATCACTGTCTAGTAAGTTTCTATTGATTTAACTGACTGAGATCATTAGAATAGCACAATGTATATTGTGTTTTAGGGTGAAAAGTCCTGACAGAATACTCTGGTTAAACTTAAAATACAAGCAGAAAGAGTTTAAATGGACTTTGGTAAAAGTAAGTCACATATCAAACTATTTGGTAGTAAATAGGCTATAGGCTACTTAAAGGTCGAATCTGTCATGTTGTCAAACCTCTAGACAAAAGAGCCCTGCTTGGTATTGCACTTTGTTTACATGTTTTTGTCTGATGTGAGGGTTGGAGTTGAGTGGGGATAGGGGGAGGGATTGCTACTGCTGATCACACCTCAGGCTCTGCCAAGAGAGGTCTGGAGAAATTCACACTATATTATACTTTTTTGTTTTGGTCTGAGGTGGGTTGGAGTTTAGTATCTTATTATAGTGACTATAATAAGATACTAAACTCCAACCCACGTCAGACCAAAACAAAAAAGTTGACCTACTATATGAACGGAATAAAATATGGGATCTTTAAATGAGATAAAAGAGTTAGTGAAATAGATGGTGGAGATGTGCGATTCCTTGTTGTTCCCATGTGTGTTAAAGTAAAGGAGAGATGAAGGTGAGACAGGTTGGTCCAGGTTGTACCAGAGAGAGAAATAAACATGCAAGGGAGCTCATGGTGATTTGCTCATTTTGAGTGTTTTCCACCAGGCTTATGGAAATTAGTGGCTTTTTGAAGCAAATGTGATGTTCTAATTGTTTAATTGTTAATGAGATTGATTACTTCCTGCAGTGAGTTTTGTGGATCTTGAAGATAGAGTAATCGTCTGCATATAAATGAACTCCTTTCCTGGTATTTTAAGTAAGGAAGGCCATATTTCATTTGTTAACTTATTGGTAAAATGAAAGGTGTCTCTGATATCGCTTCCTCTGACTGGCTGCATGGTTTTTATGATCAGATTGCCTGTTCCTTTTTCTTCCAAATTAACCAGAAACTGCAGGTGTTTGATATATTACAAGTACAAGTAATGTATTAAAGTAATTAATGTTGTAAAATTATAAAGTAGTACCTGAAATGGAAATACGTATGACTTGAGTAACTCAAGTTTATTATAATTTTCTGTCTTGTTAATGTTAATTTTGTCCACGTATTTCCCACATCAGTGCAAATGAGGGCGAACCTCGATCTCTCAAGACTTAAAGGGGAACTACGCCCAATTTAAGAAACCATACATGTTATCCTATGGTCTAATTCAGTCCAGAAAATATTAGTGAGCTGTGAACAACTCCAAAAAAAACAAATTCAAAAACCTTCCTGGAAATTACATTTTGTGATTCTTAATTTGGGTGGTCTTCCCCTTATAAATAAAGGTATGTTTGTTTGAATGCATGAAACGAACAAGTACCTCAAAACTGCACTCAAGCACAGTACTTGAGAAAATAAGAAGTTACTGTACCCCCCCCCCCCCCCCCCTCTGTCCTGTAGTTACCTCTTTAGCCACATGAGGGCGAGCGTGGCTCCCACTTTGGGCCATTCAGCTGCATGGTCTTCTCTCTCTGCTTCCAGGATCATCTGTAGAGTAGCATACCTGGCTGGGTCCTGGTCGTACACGCCCTTGATTTTCTGAAAGAACAAAAAGGTGCATTGATCAAAGGTCGACAGCTTAAACGTAGTTTACAGTAGCTAGACGGTTTAGTTTACAATTACAACAACTACATAGCACTGTTGTTACACATGTATAAATGCTATACTTATGAAGAACACACCGTACTGTATTGTACCCATTCTGCAATCTGTTAATACAATTTTCAATCAATCAATCAAACACCAAACAAAACTGTGGGTTAATTCATTAATGTTCCAATATGTATAAAAACGAAGGTGATATATACCGTTATATTGCCGCAAATGTCCGATTTGATGGGGGAAAATACTTTTGATCCTAGGCAGTCTGGAAGGCAAGCAGACATCTGAGTCACTGTCAAAGGCAATAAAATATGAATGAATTCAACACATGATATAGTCCTGTAGAAACAGACTTTCATTACAGTCTATGGTCCTGTGAGAGAGAGAGAGAGAGAGAGAGAGAGAGAGAGAGAGAGAGAGAGAGAGAGAGAGAGAGAGAGAGAGAGAGAGAGAGAGAGAGAGAGACAGACACACACACAGCCTAGTTGTCTAGATGCAGTGGGAGGAGAGAAGAGGGGGTTTGGGTTAAAAATGGAGGAACATGTTTGTAACAGTATTTTTGTTGTTTTCCAGAAACAGCACCACTCACAACACATTGTAAACGCAGGGACTGCACCTCTGTTTTTGATTAAAAGACACGAGCGCCTTCTCGTCCTTCCAGCATGAATGAGCTGTTGCTAAAATACAAGGAGACACTGCAGAGTCTCGAGGGTGGAATAATGAATGCTGTTACTGTTACCTGTTACAGTCCCTAGTCTGCAACTGAGAGGAATGCAATGAATAATGTGTGTGGGTCAATCAATGGTGAAAGGGTTCTTTTCACAAAGTCACAAGGCTGTCAGTGTGTTCTGTTCAGTTCCATCTCGCAATTGTCACAATTTTCACAAAACAGCTTCCTACAACATATGAACCAGAACTGTTCAGAAACACCCCTTCCCTCTGTCCCTAAATAACCACGGTATCACATCTGAAAGGGCCTACTACTCAGCTGGATTCCTACACGTATTCGATGTTGAGTCATATTGTCATTATAATAATAATAATAAATAAAAACAATACATCGAACAACCACAGTGTCAAACATTCGTGTCGACGGGGCAGCGGTTTCACAGCAGGCAGGATGGATCCAGTCAGTCGTATCCAGATCAGGTGAAAAAGTTATACTTTACCAAAGAAAGGAGGAAGGTGAGAAACCGACTCCAGAAACAACTTGGTGTCCAGGACCTTATCCGCGGGTACTTCTCCGAACTGGTTATCTAACAGGAGAGCCATGATCCTCCCTGTCTTGTAGTGTTTCTTCTTGTGATCTGACCGTAGAGAGCTGGTCGGCTGGAAGAACCCGGAACTATCTTGCCCTCATGTCACACAGAGGCGGAGGAGCAGAGGCGCTGCGCTGCGGCCGGAGCGCTCTGTTCCTTCCAACAAGTGGGGGAGTGTGTGTGAGTGTCAGTGTGTGTGTGTGCGCGTGTGTCAGATTGTGTGTGAGTGTACGTGACGTGTGTCAGATTGTTTGTGTGTGTGAGTGTGCGCGCGCTTTGGAATGAGTAGTAAATAATGCAAGTAATTGTATGTTGTGTGTGTGTGTGTGAGAGAGAGAGAGAGAGAGAGAGAGAGAGAGAGAGAGAGAGAGAGAGAGAGAGAGAGAGAGAGAGAGAGAGAGAGAGAGAGAGAGAGAGAGAGAACAAATGCCACAGTCGTGTTGTGTATTTAAAGCTTTGGTCTCTTACAAACACACAGACAAGACATAGGAGGATAGTTGGGTTATATTATCATACTTTATTACTTTTTAAAGGCAAGGAGTTTTCAACCACAACGGCAATAAGAACACACTGGAAATAAATCTCCCAGGGCTTGTTGTCTGACAGTCTGGCTCATAATACTCAGTGGCACACCGATCATATCAGGCTGTAATAACCTGCAATAGTACTCTGTAATAACCCCACATTAGGACATACTCATTCTTGGAGCCGTACATTTACATGGTCATAGCTTGAAGACCTCGGGCAGAATGTCAAGAAGTAGGATTTCTCAGTTAGCAAGAGAAGTTACGCTGAAATAACGTTTACATGTGTTGTTGAGAGGTCATTCTGATGATCTGAAAGATAAGATACCAATGTCCCAACTTTGATTATTGGAAACATCAATAATTACATACATTTTTCAGGATCCAAGAATTAATGCAAGAAACCATGACAAAATCAACATCAACAACCAAGAGATTGAGGATGTAGACCAATTCACATACTTGGGAGCCACCGTCTGTAAAGAGGGAGGAGGTATGAAAGACCCAATGAACAGACTCTCCATCTCCAAAGCAAGAGGTGCATTTATCAAACTCAAAAAGATCTGGTACTCCAATACTTCAACAGCATCTCGAAAAGAACAAAGCTGAGATTGTACAAAACACTGGTGGTGCCAGTCCTACTGTCTGTATGGATGTGAAACATGGAAGATGAACAAGGGAGACAACAAATCAGTCGACGTGTTCCATAACAGATGCCTCAGAAGAATCCTCAGAATCCAGTGGCAAGACCATAGAGCACCATAGTGCTACTAGAAAGAGCCGACATGAAGCCGATGAGCAAGGAAGTGAAGTGGCGAAGATGATAGGACACATACTGAGGCAAGACCACAACGACTGCAACATAGCAATGAATTTGGCACCAGAAGGGAAAAGAAGAAAAGGAAGACCAAAGACTACATGGAGACGCACAGTAGAGAAAGAAAGAAAAGAGGCAGGGTGGAGCTCATGGCCTGAAGCAAGAACAATGGCAGCTGACCGGGAGAAGTGGAAACGCTCTGTGAAGGCCTTATGTGCCACTAGGCACGGAGTGGATAGGTAACAGGATGTAATCAATCAAGAGACAAATCCTGGAGCTGCTCCAGACAGTGAATAGTGGAACTTGTAGGACACTGACAGAGCCTATGGTGATTTGACTGGGATATGTGGACACTATGGCAGTTACCCATGGGATATGTGGACACTATGGCAGTTACCCATGGGATATGTGGACACTATGGCAGTATATATTTTTTTTACTGGGATATGAGGACACTATGACAGTATCCATGGTGGTTTTACTGGGATATGGGTACAATCTCTGATTCAGAGCTGTACGCCCTACAGTACATCTACATAACTCATTGGAGGTAATATCTCAAACAAAACATTATTTGAGCCCACAAAGTTGGTGACCAATTAATTCCCAATGGACCAACTGCAAAAAGTGTCATCCAATCAAAGTCTCTATGCTCTGGTTCCCAGCTGGGGAGAGTTTCTGTTTCAGGTGGATTTCCACTTTAGCAAGTGGTTCTGTGGCTAACTGGTTAATCCTGGTTCTCTAAACACTCTCTGGTTGGACAGTTCGACCACTAGCAGCACAATAAAAACACAGGGGCTAGCACCACACACATAAACACCCCCCCCCACAACAGACTGCCTGTGGAAATGCTCCCAAGATGAAAACAAACTGTATTCTGAAGAAGCCTTTCTTTTGTTAAAACATATATATTATGAAAATAAATGTAGACATTTGTTTAGTTAGAGGTATGTGATACACTGTTTATAAATAGAATAGTATTATTAGGATTGTATGGATACAGAATTATTATGGATACATATTTGTACAATTTCATATTTTAGTAATAATAATAATAAAAAAAGATTCACAATGGATTTGGAATTGGCCCGTTTGGTTATCACTGTGGGATAGTGGTTAAAAAAAAATACAAAAAAAGAAAAATACAAAATTAAAATACAAAAATTCAACACATTATCTTCAGCATGGATATAAGTACATATCAGAGGTATGGCTTCACTTTTTAAAATGCGACAGTTTACAAAACAGTTAACAGGAAAAAAATACGGGACAACTTTACAGATGTCCCCCTAACGCTGGCTACATGATATCTACTGTAACGCAATCTGTTCTTATAACAAAATCTGCCTATACTTGACAAACACAGGGCTCTATGGTGAAACTCAAGGAGCACATGTACTCCTACAGTAAATGGAACCTTCTGGGTAGTATGACTTTATTCTTTTTAACGCATGGCGCTGACACGGCAGCACTGTCAAAGTGCTGCCACTCCCAGTTTGCCTCATCGTATGAATTCAACCTCACAGCAGCTCAGCCTTGAACGGGTTTAAAACAGGCTAATTGAAAATGGTTACTAATGGCATTGTGGTGAGGCACAGCACTGGAGAGAAGGAATACTATGACGGTATGAATCTTAGTCTTATTCTCTTGTCACAATGTGGGTGGCATACGTTTTCCTTTGTGCCATTCTTTCAACACTTTAAATCATCAAATAAACAGCCTGCTAACATTAAGAGCACAGTCCTCATTTAAATCTGTTGGTACCGCTAGTGGTGGCTTCTGAGTAGCTGGCAAAAGAACGAACGCTGACACCGTTTTCACACACTGCGACAGGGGCCCAGTAGATAAAAAATAACCCATTTAAAGGGGAACTTTGGCCAGTTTAAGAATTCATACATGTTATTCCTATGGTCCAAATCAGTACAAAAATACAGTTCATTGGGAAAGATAGTTAAGATGACACAGAGTACCCAGGGTGATGGTTCAGAACTTGGAACACTAAGAAAATAAAGCTAATTTGGGTATAAAAAACTAACTTAAAAACTCTCCCACAAAAAAACATTCCGTGGCTCCACAAAATCAATCTCCCATTCGTTGTCTGAGGGAGCAGCTCCAGACTTTATACCTGATGACATCACAAGTTTGAGTCTTACCTCTCTGGTTTCTGGCTTTATGACAGAATAGCTCATGTTCACAAATATTAATTGAATGTTCCTAGGTCATGGAAATAACATTTTTGGAATTCTTAAATTTGGGTTGTTGTTCCCCTTTAAGCTGAAAATGTTCCTTTAAAATGCAGGAGGCTCTGCCACTGGTGGCCATGGCTGGTTTACCTGTGAAGCACTTTGGATGTTTAGTGTGAATGCAGATATTATCTTTCTTTTGAGTTACCGGTAATAGAAAACACCATAAAACTTCTAAGAGATGCCCCGTATCAAATAACAGCCTGTGGCATCTTCATATTTGACCAAATACGGTAAAAAGCCTGTCACAAATAAATGTCTGGCCATTTTGGATGTTTGAAGCGAATCAATACCTGGGTTACTATTAAACGTTTTATGGTAATACGATTGTCACCTAGAAAAGACACATCCTCTTATTGGCACGGTACAAAATAAAACTCCTGAATAAATAAAGCCTTGGATTGTTGCAAGGTAACATTTTCTGTAAACTTGTTTTCCGCTCACATGAAACGTATCATGACGGTTTGGTTACATTAAATAAAATTGGCATTGAAATTGACAACAATGATAACACTGGTAGAAGGCTATGATACATGTTGAATATCTGAGGACGGTGAAGAGAAACCTTGACACTTTCAACTTTAGTTGGTTATTTCTCATCATCAGACACTTCTTTCACAATTTGAGGAAAAGTTTCCACCTTTGATATTCAGTTCCCTTAAAAAATGCTAAACCTGCTAACAGCTCCTCATGGTTTCAGTGAAGAATGCTAACCTGCTAACGGTTCTAAATGTTTCAGTGAAGAACGCTAATTGCTAACGACTTCTCATGGTTTCAGTGAGGAACGCTAACTGCTAACGGCTCCTAATGGTTTCAGTGAATGCTAACTGCTAATACAGAAACTATTCCACCACAATGTGAACAAGCATCTGGTGAAACATAAATAACAGACAAAAGTTAACAAAAAGTCAAGGTTTCCCTTTTTAAGTCTTTGGGTTTTTTTGAAGTCAGTTGTTGTTTTCTTTGGTTGTCACAGTGACGAGCTGCTTGGCGGCTTTGGCGATGTCGTAGGCGCATTGGATGACCTGCTGAGTGACCAGCTGCATGTCGGAGGGGCAGGGGTCAAGGGGTGTGGCCTTCTGACACTCAGCCTGCAGTCGGCCGGCACTGGAGGTGAGCAGACGCAGGGACCCTCTCACCGTGTCCGAGGAAGGCCGCTGAGGAGAGAGAGGAGAGTAATTATACAGTTCAGACCACTGGCTCTCAAACCTTCATGTTGACGACGAGGTTCGTATTATTAGGCCACAGACCCACAACTGATAAGATTCTATTAATTAATAATGCAAATTTGTAATACACTACTTTGAAAGGATTTTTATGTGATTTTGAAAGTAACTGTTTGTAATGGCTTCCAAAATATTTTTTTGATTGATATTGAAATGACGATTACTCATTGATTTGATAACATCATATGACGATGACTGAATTAGTTTGACCTTTCTTCTCGACCAAAGGCTGCCTTTCTGTCATGTTCTACAAGTTACCAAAGACGTTTAAAAAGGAACTGGTGAAACACGCCGTGGCTCCCTCCTCCCTCTCAACATGAGGTAAAGCTACTGTTTGGGCTTGTGTGGGGGAGCACAATACTCTTTTTATCTCCATTATCTTATTCTCATGATTGTGGGAAGACAAAATCGTAATTGAAACTGAAACTCGATTAATCACCCAACTTTCTCCACTGGAATTACAATTGGAGGTGGTTGTCCTAGTTCAGCCCTTCGTGAAAAACCTGGGCGTGTTCTTCGACCCCGAATTTAGCTTCAATAGGCATGTGAACTCGGTGGTGAAGGAGTGTTTTTTCCAGCTTCGGTCCATAGCTAGGATCAAGGCCATTCTCTCCCCCTCATACATTGAGAGAGTCATTCACGCATCCATATCTTATTATTGTAACTCCCTGTACCTGGGGCTTAATAATTTGAACATAGCCCGCCTACAGTTACCCCACAACGCTGCTGCTAGATTGCTCACAGGTACTCAGAAGAGAGCTCACATCACCCCTGTTCTTGCCTCCCTTCATTGGCTCCCGGTTCGCTACAGGATAGAATTCAAGGTACTCCTATAATATTCATTTATAAAGCCCTTAATGGTAAGGCCCCCTTTTACCTAGCAGACTCCTAGTATACCAACGCCAGGGCCCTCAGATCTGCTGATAAGGGTCTCCTAACCACCCGTAGGTCCAACTTAAAGTCTAGGGGGGGGGGCATGCTTTTGCTGTCGCAGCCCCTGACCTCTGGAACAGCCTCCCCACATCCATCAAATCTGCCCCCTCCATCGAGTCTTTTAAATTTAAGTTCAAAACCCACCTATATTTCATTAGTGTTCCATGACTCATTCTGACTCTTGCCTTGTTTGTTTTGACGTGTTGTTCTGTTTCTTTGTTTGTCTGGTTGGTTGTTTATTTTCTGTTTATTTATACTTTAGGAGTACTTTTTACCTTCATTTTACCTTTAATTATAGTGCCACCATCTGGCCGATTGGTGTGATATTTGTTGAATTGCATTGGCACAGCGATATCTATCATTGTGGCAAATTTCATGTCTCTATCATGTACTATGTAATTTTGGGACAGACAGACAGAGACAGACAGAGACAGACAGAGACAGACAGAGACAGACAGACAGACAGACAGACTAACACCTGCTGCTTGGTCACAGCTAAAACCTAGGGAGGTAAAATGAACATAGAACAAAAAGTTCGGAAATTTGTGTTTGGTAGATTATTTCTCTGTTGTGAGCTAAATGTATTGCCAAGAAGCATTGTTACAACAGAGTAATAATAAATAATCAAACACAAATTTCCGAACTTTTTGTTCTATGTTTAGTACGAGTGACAGGGTAGGGCTCGCAATTCAAGGGTGGGTACAAGGCTCATTCTGCTAGTGGCTTCGGAAAATCTGATCATGCGGCCATCTTTCTTTCACCAAAATATAAACAAAGAATCAAGAGCACTCCGGTAGTCTCGCGAGAGGTGCAGAAATGGGAGTCAGAGGAGACGCTACAGGCTGCACTTGAATGTACAGACTGGAGCGTGTTCCGTGACAACACAGATAACATTAATGACTACACGGAGACAGTGCTGGACTTTGTTCGTACTTTGGTGGAAGAAACAATCCCCACTACCATAATTAAAGTTTACCCAAATCAAAAGCCCTGGGTAGACAAATCCATCCGTGAAGCTCTGAAAGCGCGCACCACAGCATACAACGCCGGCCTGGTGGCAGGCAACATGAATGACCACAAGGTGGCGCGATACAACGTAAGGATGACAGTAATAGAGGCAAAACGGCGCTACAGGGATAAAATTGAACTTCAGTTTGAACAGGCTGACTCCAGAGCTATGTGGCAGGGCCTCAAAACGATGACAGACTACAAAGGCACCTCCCTCAAACTGAACAGTGACATCTCCTCAGCAAATGATCTCAATACCTTCTATGCGAGGTTTGAGGCTGGTAATAACAACACCAGCCTACAAGCCACGGCAATGGGGGGGGGTCTGCTGATGGAGACTCAGTGTTCAGGGTAACAGAGCATGAGGTGAGGTGGACCTTTAAAAAAGTGAATATCAGGAAGGCAGCAGGACCGGACGGCATCCCTGGCCGCGTCCTAAAAGTGCCGACCAACTGGCCCCGGTATTCACTGACATATTTAACCTGTCCTTAGAACAGGCTGTCATCCCCACCTGCCTGAAGAAGTCCACTATCATCCCTGTACCTAAAAAATCCAAGCCTGCTTGCCTCAATGACTACCGCCCTGTAGCTCTCACCTCCATAGCCATGAAGTGCTTTGAGAAGCTAGTAAAGGGCTACATCTGCTCCTCCCTCCCCATCAACCTGGACCCCCTGCAATTTGCATACCGCCCCAACAGGTCCACGGAGGACGCCATAGCCCATGTGCTGCACACAGCAGCATCACATCTGGACAAGAGGAAGGGGAACTATGTGAGAATGCTATTCATCGACTACAGCTCAGCATTCAATACCATAGTCCCCTCCAAACTCATAGCCAAGCTCAGGGACCTGGGCTTGAACTATGACCTCTGCCAGTGGGTCTTGGACTTCCTGACGGGCAGACCCCAGGTGGTGAGAGCAGGCAACTGCACCTCCTCATCCATCACCCTCAACATAGGGGCCCCCCAGGGCTGTGTTCTGAGTCCCCTCCTCTACTCCCTGTACACACATGGCTCAGCGGAGTAACAACACAATCATCAAATTTGCTGACGACACAGTAGTGGTGGGCCTGATCTCTGCAAACGACGAGAGGGCCTACCTGGAAGAGGTCAAGGTCCTGGCGGGATGGTGCCAGGAGAACAGCCTCTCCCTGAACGTCAGCAAAACAAAGGAGATGATTGTGGACTTTAGGAGGTCGGGGGTCAGGGACTACAACCCCCTCAGCATTGACGGGGCACCGGTTGAGAGAGTGAACAGTTTTAAGTACCTCGGAGCCCACATATCCGAGGACTTGACATGGACCACACACATTGACAGCGTTGTGAAGAAGGCACGACAATGCCTCTACTTCCTCAGGCGCCTAAGGAAGTTCCAAGTCAGTCAGAAGATCCTTAAGAACTTCTACTCATGTACAATAGAGAGCATCCTGACTGGCAACATCACCTCCTGGTTTGGGAATAGCACTGCACAAGACCGAAGCAGACTACAGAGAGTGACACGTTCAGCCGAATGCACAATTGGAGGGGGGCTTCCCACCCTCCAGAACATTTACAACAAGCGATGCAGGGGTAAGGCTAAGAGAATCATCAAGGACTCCAGCAACCCAAACAACTGCCTCTTTGAACTGCTGCGGTCAGGCAAGCGATACTGGAGTCTCATGGCGAGCACAGAAAGACTCAGAAGAAGCTTCTATCCCCAGGCCATCAGGCTGCTCAACGAACAATAGACACTATGCAACAACCATCAAATGCACACAGCACAGACATCCACACTCACACACTCACTTTAAACAAACAACACACTGCAGCACCCACTCTCCACACTTTAGATCACCTAAACACACTTTATATTTATTGGTAAAGGATTTGCACTACAACTCGTACACCTTACTGTAAATTGTACCTAAATTGTACCTCATCCCATTTCTGCTTTGCACTATATAGTATTGTATATTAGTACATTGCATAGTATATTGTATATTGTATGGTAACTCAGTTACTTCTATTCTGCATCGAACATTGTACATATGTCTATACTGAACACTGACTTCTATTTTTACTTCTATTTTACATGCTATACTATTTTATTTTATTTCATACTTATCTTGTCTAGCACAGTCTCTGGAGCGTAACAGTAAGAAGCATTTTGTATAAAAGTATTCTGTACTTCTGTATGACAACTATTAAAGAAACTTGAACTTGAAAACTGAGAGATTATTCCAATTTCAATATCGTACTGTGTTGCTCTCATTTTGCCTTATGTTGTAAATGCAGCACACCCTTCCTTCACAGTAGTGCACTCTGCCCCTGCAAGCCCAAACAGTAATTCAAGCCCAAAATAAACTCATCAAAAAAAGTTCTGAAACATTATTTCGGTCGATTATTCCCCCCCTTTAACAATACCAATTGGTATTGTATTTTATATCTTTGGAAAGGCTGATTAGTCACCTTTACAACGAGGTACAACTTGTAAGGATTGTGCATTTGTGGAATGAGCAACACAGCTAACCGTGTGGGTAGCGGCCCAAGAAGATTAGCCAAAATCTGTTGCAATATTCTTGGTTGGTATTCACTCTTGTTTTGAGCTTCAAGTGCTGGCAGGTGTATGCCAATCACAGGTGTGTCACTGGCACCTATTTGACAGCACTTGTGTGCATGGGTCCTGCAACTTTGTTGAGTTTGTGTGTGCTCCAAGCATAAACATGGCACATTTGTCCCTTCAGGATAAGGCCTGTGCAATAGGGCAACTGGAAGCTGGTGTTCCGGTACGCAGAGTGGCAGCATTATTTGGTGTCAGCCCTGGTACCATTTCCAAACTTAGGACCAAGTTCTGTGAGACTGGTGAAGTCAAAGACAGACTGCGAAGTGGCCATCCCAGGAAGACAACACCTCAAGAAGACCGGTTCCTCATCCTTGCTTCACTGAGGAACTGTAGGCGTTCTTCCAGAGATTTACAGGCAAGATTTGCATAACGGTACCACAGACTGATCTCTGATAAGACGGTAAGGAACATACTTCACATGGCCGGTATTCATGCATATAAGGCTGCCAGGAAGCCTGCAATGACTGCCCTTCACCAGCAGGCCCGTTTGTGCTGGTGACAGCGCCGACAGTGGAACCTAAGAAGTGGGGCAACGTTCAGTGATGAATCAAGGTTCTGTCTGCGGAAGCGGGATGGCAGGATCAAAGTATGGAGACGGTGTGGAGAACGCTATGCAGATTGCTGCATAGATCGCGTGACACCTTTCAATGGGGACAGTGTCGTGGTGTGGGGCGGTATCTCTCTCACAGGAAAAACAGAACTTGTCATAATTGAAGGCAATCTCAATGCAGTGAGATATTGGAATGAGATTCTGGAGCCAGTGGCAATCCCATATATCCGGAATCTGGGACCTAACACCATCCACCAGGATGACAACGCTCGCCCCCACAGAGCCAGGATCATCACAGAGTACCTCCAGAATTTGGGAGTGGAGAGGATGGAATGGCTTGCCGTGAGTCCAGACCTCAACCCAATTGAACACTTGTGGGATCAGCTTGGGTGTGCTGTACGTGCCAGAGTGACCAGACCAACGCAACCATGTTGGCTGACTTGCGAAAAATCCTGGTTGAGGAATGGCATGCCATCCCACAGCAGTGTGTGACCAGGCTGGTTACCAGCATGAGGATGAGGTGCCAAGCTGTTGTGGCTGTGTATGGATCTTCCACACGCTACTGAGGTCCCCGACAGTGTAAAATGAATAGAGTGTAAAAATTGCCAATATGTGTTGTGTTTTCCTTATTACTGTGGGAGAGTGCAATCATCCAATCCACCAAGCAACTCAAAACGAGAGTAAATACCAACAGAAGAATATTGCAAGGGATTTTGGCAAATTTTCTTGGACCGCTACCCACACGGTTAGCTGTGATGCTCATTCCACGAAAGATATAAAATACAATACCAATTGGTATTATTAACTCATTGACCTTCACGCTGTTTTACCATCTCTACTCAATGGCGCCAGCGTTATTGACCATTCTAGCGATGTTTACGGACCCATCGTGTGTTCTGTATTATAGCTATGGAGACAATAGTATGGCTAATTTTACAGGCATTGTTCACAGTCCAACACTGACTAACCAGTTCATTTCTACATACTGTAGTTTGTGCACTATTCCATGCTAAACATCGCCCCTTTCCAAAAATAATCCAATATTTGTTCATAGATTGCGAGATATGACGTGTTATATGCATCATGCCCAAATCGTTCTGGTTGCTCGCCTGAAACTCCAAATACTTCCACTGAACTGATATCCCCAGTTCAAAAGGTATGTGATACTGCCACCTGGTGGGATTCGGTCGTCATTGCAATTCCAACGTAGGCAGCTGTGCCAGGGAGATCCAGGGAGCTCCGAGCGAGTGTTTAGAACGTGGATCAAAGGAAAAATATCAAAGGATCAAAACCAGAGAAAAGTCGGGTTTGGTGCTCAACGGTTGGCGACGAAACCCGACTTTTCTCGGGTTTGGCGGGCAAAGAGTTAAAGGGGAGGAATAATCGACCGAAATAATGTTTCTGAACTTGTTTAGTTCCAACGGCGCGTTTCTCCAGTTATTTTCAAACATATTTGGTAACAGAAAGGCAGCTTTTGGTCGAGAAGAAAGGTAAAACAAATCCATTTGCCACCATGTGATGTTCTCAAATCAATGAGTAATCGCGTTTAATAATCGTGATTTGAATAACAATAAAAAAAATTCATGATTATGATTTCTGTCATAATCGAGCAGCCCTATGACTGGCCTGTGGATAAAGTCCGTTTCTTGTCCTGCTGTTGACATAACAGCACACTGTATAGGTCCTCTCATGTTATGGTATCAATCTTATGGACCCCTGCTGTCTGTGTGTGTGTGCGTGCGTGTGCGTGTGTGTGTGCGTGTGTGACAAAGTCATTCTAGATGGTCTCCGGCTGTTTAGCAAACAAACAGCTTCCCTGGAGCACAGCAAGAGGATCTCACCTTGGGGAACAGGGTGGCCATCTCCCTCACAGCAACATGAATCCTCTCAGAACAAGGCACGAAGCTGAGGAACAGGACACACCAGGGTTAGTGAGAGAGAGAGAGAGAGAGAGAAGATTCCTCTGCCAACATGTTAGAAGTCTGTGTTTCCTCTGCTAACTAAAAGGTGGGAACTGGATACAGATATAGATGTAATACATAGATAGGCCTAAGTGATCTTTAGGGCTGTCCCCTCTGGTTTGGTCTTAGTCGACCAAGACTTCCGTTTGATTTTCATGCTTTTCCCCCCACCATGCAGAAGAAAATTATTTCCTGAAAAACGATAATCACATCTCTGGTAAGCACTAGATAACAATTTCTAATCAAATAAAGGTCCTACTGCATTATTGCATGTGGGAAAACTCAAATTTGACAAATAAATGTTATTTGAAAAGTTATATGTGTGCACCATTTAAAGGGAAACTACACCCTAATCTAGGTAATAATTCATACATGTTATTCTTATGGTCCAAAACAGATTAGTGAAAACAAGTGACTCTCTCACTAATCCTAAAACCGGTCTGGTGATTCTCCATAAACAGTGAACCAGGGGAATATTCTGAGGATATATTTCTGTTTCAGAATTGAGAACACTGTTGTAGAATAAAGCTCATTTGGAAAGAAAATCTGTTTCATTGTCAATGGAGCAGCTCCAGACTTTATACCTAGTGACATCTCAAGTTTGATTCTTACATCACTGGTTTCTGGCTTTGGGAGAGAGTAGTTCACATTCACAAATATTGATTGAACTTTCCTGGGCCATGGAAATAACACATTTAAATTATTAATTCAGCTGGCGTTCCCCTTTAATTAATGGATGAAGATAATGCTGCGCCCACCACGGCTGAATTACTGCAGGGGAAACACGGCTCCAACAAAGATGATTCAGATTTCATTAGGAATATGGATGTTAGGCACTTCAGATGCAGCCGTCATTAACAGCCTCCAAACAGAGCAGTCAGCCAGCAACACTCTTCTAACCAAGTCAGCAACCATTACTCAGATTCACACAAATGCACAATGAATTCTGCTTTGCTCAACAGGCAAACTGCAATGTACTCCATTCTCCTGATCTCATCTGGTGAAACTGAATGAACTGATGAATTAATGATGGTAATAGCTACTAGGGGTGGGGAAAACATTTACACAGCACAACTAACTCACAAGACTTAATGATGGTAATATCTTCATCATAAGTGCATTAAACAGGTTCTGGTATTATACTAGGGGTGTAACGATGCATCGATTTGAATATGTTAGAATCGATTATAATCGAAATTAATCTAAATGTAAAAAAAAAGTGGCAGCTTTTCACACAAACCAAACATCCACCTGTTAACACACAGTCAACCAGAGTGATCTTCTACAGATGGTGGCTTAGTGACGTTACCGGACATCACGTTCCTAAGCCTTATTAAGCAGGTTCTGGTATCAAACTAAACCCAAAAATACCACGACTAAAGGATCTTTAGCCAAGTTTAAGAAAACTTGGGAGACCCTTTATGACACACACACACACACACACACACACACACACACACACACACACACACACACACACACACACACACACACACACACACACACACACACACACACACACACACACACACACACACACACACACACACACACACACACACACACACACACACACACACACACACACACACACACACACACACACACACACGTGATGTGGGCCTGAGCTACAGCTACCAACCCTCTCTTTTTTAATGTGTTTCTTTGCTTATTTGTTTTTGATTTGTTTGTTTGTACTATAGTATTGTTTGCTCATTTATAATTATTTTCTGTGCTCAATGTTGTTTTTTCTTTTTATGTTTTGGGGATGTGAGGGGGGTGGGTGTTCTGCGATTGGGGGGGGGGGGGGTCGTGGTTGGGGAGGGTGATTGAGCTGAAGCTGTGTGTGTGTGGGGGGGGGGGGGGGGTCTACTGATCAACACCATCGTTGTTAAGTAGAAAATAGGGATAGTGTTCCAAACATCTGAACTATCCCTTTAAACAGGATGTCTCTGAGCAGCGTGGAAGGGAAGCCTTCTGAGGAGCTGGCTTGGGGTGAGGCCTGGCGGCTAAGTGCAAAAGCTGAGCAAATACCACACTTGATTAGTGAGTAGGAGAGGCCAATAACAGGCCTGCTGTTAAAGTATGAATCCCCAATGACACTGGCTGGATTACGCTCGGCTCAATGGAGAGACACGTCTACGTTATTAATCACAGCTGGGATGTTACTGGTCCCTGATGGGAACAACCTGAGCATTCCCTGGACAATTTTAAATAAATATGATTAAAAATAACATATACATTTTATGTCAAATATCCTTTGATTAAATGATAATTTGCAAAGGATATGACCATGAGCCTTCCCTTCAGGATGGGGGCTTGGTTAGAGACCAATAGGATAGGTTTCTCAAAAAAGTCTTATCGTCTCATCAGGTGGAGGAGGCATAAACCAGTGTGTGTTTGTCAATTACACATTAAAGGTAGAATCTGTTATTCCGTCAAAACAGTGACCTCTAGGCAAAAGAGCCCCCCGCTTGGTACTGCATTTTGTTTACTTTTCTTTGTTTTGGTCTGATGTGTGGGTTGGAGTTTAGTAACTTGTTTTACTGTGAATTTCTCCAGACCTCTCTTGGCAGATAGTTGGGTCATCTGTGGCACTTCCGTGACCGTGGAGAGCGAAGGTCCGTTTCTCAATGGATTTGTCATCTAGGAGGGTTAATAAAAAATTTAGCCGGGGTGTATTTTTTTAAAAAGGCGGGTGAAATTTGTGAGAGACCAAAATCCAAAATGGCTGCGGTGGAAATTAACTTTTTAATGGTTTGACCTACAATGATGCACAATACATGGTTTCAGAGCTTACTTTGGTCAAGGAACACATATTTGGTCTTTATATAATGATTTGATCTATTGTTGACATTCAAATGCAAGATGGCTGACCATTTTGAGCTCCAAAAGAGATTTTTTTCAAAATCGTCACAGAGCCATCATATTAGGCTCTAATGAAAGCTCTGCTCATGATGAGTTGAGTTATGGACAGAGGGGATCGGTGGGTATCTTCCACCATACTCCATCCATCTGTGAAAGTTGGAGACATGAGCTCCCCCGTTTGCTTCAGCAGGGTGGGTTATTGGCCCCAGATGAGAGGAGAGAGAGAGTAGGGTAAAACTGCAGTGCCGCAGCCCCATACATAGGCCTGTACTGTGCGTTGGGGGCCTGTACTGTGCGGTGCACTACTGCGCATGCGAGAAACAAAGTAACATATAATATAGGACACTAGAAACATAAAGTAACATACAGAACATAAAGTAACATACGGAAAATAGGACCTAATGTCCAAAATATTTTTGTCTTAAACTGAATATCAATTGGATTAGGAGTAACCAAATAAAGCATTCAATGCAACCAATTGTCTATAGCAGGGGTGGGCAATTATTTTTCCCGGGGGGCCGAATGAGCAACTGAAAATATGTTGGGGGGCCGGGCCAAAATTCCAAACTCAATTATGCATAATATACATTTTATTTCTATATAAAAAGCAGTAAATGGCATTGTTTTGACCCCTGGTAAGAGTGTATGTTATTATTTGGCAATTAAAAGGTGAGGTTATAGCTTTCAAAATTATCATTTATTCAAATAGAATTTATTTCCAAAATGATAAACAAAATGTGAAACATTAATAACAAAGGGAATTTTGAGTTTCATATACAGTACTATTGAAACAAGGATTTTCTTAGCTTTGTAAAGACATCACATCATCTTATAGCAAAAATAAACAAGACATGTCACTGAACTGTGTAAAGAAAAGTGTCCCAGTTTTGTAGCCTTTTTTACTTTACATGCCTATATTAAACGTTTTCAGAACTGTGCAAAAAAAAGAAAAAAAAATATCAAGTGTCCCATTTCACTTGTTATATTTCCACATTTTAGTGTTCTTCAGTTCTTTTTTTTCATTCAGTGTGAGAAATCCAGTCTCTGTTGAGTTTTAACAAGTCCATCAAAGTCAGGTTGCATGTCTGAGGTGGAGATGCGAAGCACAGCTGCCAGATGTTCATCAGTGAGAGAGGATCTGTACCTGGACTTGGTAAACGTCATGACTGAGAATGTCTGTTCACATATGTAGGTGGATCCAAAGAGAACCAACATCTTCTGAGCATGTCTCCTAAGCGTATACTGTGCGTGTGAACGTTGACATGAAAAAAATAAAAGTAAAAAAAATAAATAAAAAAAAATATTAAAAAAATATATTTTTTTTATTTTTTTTTATTTTTTTTTATTATCATGTACTCTTTCGCGGGCCGGTCAGAATCATCCCGCGGGCCGAATCCGGCCCGCGGGCCGTACAATGCCCAGGTCTGGTCTATAGACTAGAATTTTTATCTTAAACTGAATATCAATTGGATTACCAGCCCTGACTGTTACTCTAAGCTTAACCTCTTCTGGATGAGGGCCTAAACTTAACCCTTAGACTAGATTAGAATTACTTTACTTTGTTTCTCGCATGCGCAGTAGTGCACCGCACAGTACAGGCCCCCAACGCACAGTACAGGCCCCTCCTATGTATGGGGCTGCGGCACTGCAGTTTTATGCTATTGGAGAGGCTTTGCGCACCTTCAGAATCCTTTGGCAATCTGCGCATGCGTAGGTGCTGAAAAAGGGACTATAGCTTGGCTGATTAAGTTCCGATCGATTTGGAATCGGTTGCGCCGTGTTCAGGAGACTCAGGCATATAAAAGTCTATACGATAATGTTTCTAGCACCCACACAGCCATAGCTACAACCACTTACATCAAGGCTCTCATCCACATTAATTAATTTGCTCCCCCACCATCTCCTCCATGATTTCAGAATCCCGGAAGTGTTGCGGTGGTCTATGATTGTCTTATTATAAGTCTATGCTGCTTTAAAGTGTGCATTGACTATAAACTACATTTCCCATAATGCATGTCAATTATGTGACCGCCAAAGTGGCGGCATCCCATGTAGATGGCAATGTAGCCTTACATCAGTGTTTAACTACGGCGATTTCACCATCAAGTCAAATTGAGAATTGAACATCTTCATTAGTCGTGATGCCAACATGTCCAGTAAGAGAAAAGTTGATGGAGATGGAAGGCAGTTTAAAAAAAGATGTGAAATTCAGACGTACAATCTACGTCTGAATTTAGACACCAAACACCAACCGCATGCCAGATTTAGCCTCCAAGAAAAACAACTAATTGTCCAAGAATTAAAAGGCAGACTGCAATCGCAGCAGAGTATGTTCACAGGAGCTACAGCCAGAAACCATGCAGCAGTGAAAGCTAGCTTTATTGTGGCTGAAGAAATATTGTCTGAACTGTCAGATCCAAACTGGCTGTGTGACTTTGCTAGGGTGACCATATTTTGATTTCCAAAAAAGAGGACATGCTGGCCCCAGCCTCGAGATACTTAATGATACTTTGCACAAATGAAGCGGGCACAAATGAATCTTGAATCTCTACTCAACGTTTACTCAAAGATGCCTTTATTGTTTTAACATGGAAACATGCACCCAGAAAAGCGGCATACTTTTTTTGCAAAGCTTATCTTTATACATTATGCTTATAGCACATGCATACGCCTGGTCTCTTTTGAAAGATAACATTCTGAAGTTACTAATGCAAAAAAGGAAAATCACTTTTAGTGCTAATGAAATAGAGTAGCATATAGGTCTAAACTTGAGTTGAACGTGAACTTGTGTACTCAAATCTTTCTGCAGTGGTTGCAATATCCCAAATTTAACCACATAACATGCGCCCAGAAAAGTGGCAACTTTTTTTTACTTGAACTTGAGGACTGCATACTTTTTTTGCAAAGCTTATCTTTATACTTTATGCTTATAGCACATGCATAAGCCTGGTCTCTTTTGAAAGATAACATTCTGAAGTTTCGTACACAATAAAGAAAAATCACTTTTAGTGCTAATGAGTAACATAGGGCTGAACATGAGTTGAACTTGTGTATTCACGTTTTTGTGTAGTATAGTTGCAATATTCCAAAATAATATATATATTTTTTGTATAAGCTGGAAACCACCGCAAATCCATAGCCTGAAGGGACATGGGCCTGAAGGGACATTAACGTGTGTTGTCGGGCCTTACAAATACATTTTATCAATAAGGTAGGATATCTGGAACACACAAACACACTATTTTTTAAATCACATGCCAAGAAACTCTGGGACCTGGCTGAATTTAAGACTGCACAAATCATGTTTAAAGCATGAAACAATTCACTCCCGGGTAACATCCAAAAATTCTGTTATAGAGAGGGGGGTTACATATTTCAGTTTGTGGAGTGAATATGAGATGCATAAAATAATAGAGTGTGAAGGTATACTGAATACTGTGTATCTGTATGTCATATATGTCATATGTTATGATGAATTGAAAATGGGGGACCCTGATGTAAACAAGACGAAAGTCTTTCTCTGGTCTGCATCCCCTTAACAATTGTGTGTATTGAGCCGTACTGTATTGTACCCATTCTGCAATCTGTTAATAAAGTTTTCAATCAATCAATCAATCAATCAATCAATCAATCAAGGGGGTAGGAATACATACGTTTACACTTCATTCTATACTCCTGCTTGTTTGTTTTTCAATCTGTTTATTACTTGTTTTTTATTATTATTTATTTTCAATTTATGTTCGAAATAAATAAACGCATTCATTCAAGATATTGTGAGCAAAAGTATAGTTAATTTACTCCCTCGAGTCTGGCCCCGCGCGGATCTCGCAGCTGTGCCCGCACAGTGCAATACTCCAATTCAGCCATTGGCAATTCAGCCATCGGGTGGGTGGTGCTGCTGAGCGGCCCTCACAGCGCGGCCGTCAGCGCGTGGCCCTGCAGCTGCATGCTTCTCCGGGAGTCCGGGGTAATAATCTGGCGCGCCATGTAAAAAGTCGCACGCCTGACATATCGGCATGTAACTCGAGAACCGAGGCACGGATTTTGGCGATTCAGATGGCATTCGAACGGCAACGAATAGCGCTTTAATTCGGTAATTTATATGTTCGGCGAAAAATGCAGTCCTGAGCCTTCAGATGCTTGCAAAGGGCCGTGAAACTGAAACTGAAACTGAATAACAATGAAATCCCGGACATTTCCATGAATTTATAAACCCCCCCCCGGACGCCCCGGACAGGGCGTGAAAAGAGGACATGTCCGGGCAAAAGAGGACGTTTGGTCACCCTAACTTTGCTGTTGTGTGACATAACGAGCATCTCGCCAAAATGTAATCAGAAGCTGCAGGACGCAAACAAGTCCCACCCAAAACCTGACCAATATAGTTGTGAACTGAGATAACCCTTATTTTTGAGTACAGTTACAGTTGTGTGTTCATGCAGAGAAAATGTTTTCTGTAATCAAACTATCTCCCATTAGTTGGATGTATGGCCTCTGCAAGTTTGAGTGCAGCAATTTTTTTTTTTATCCACTTTTTCTCCCATTTTCTATATTTTCTCCCATCCCAATTTCGTATCATCCAATTCAACCCTCCCCTGTCACGAACGCTGTTTCTTGCCTCCCACAAGCCGGCTGCAATGTGGACTAAGTCATACATAGCACAAGTCCCCTCCGGTACTTGAGGTAACAGCAGTCGCATCTTTTCACCTGCGCAGCTCGATCTCTCAGTGGCGAGGAGTAACGCGTGGGAGGCTCACGCTGCCCCCGACACTTCCTGATTCTACTGCGCAGGCGCACCAACCGACCTGTAGGAGTCGCTGTCCACAACGCCCGATCCCCACCCATCAGTTTCCCACCCCCTAATATGGCCAATGTGTATTAGTATGAACGACCAGCTAAACTGAAAGCAATGTGGAGCGCTGGGCTCGAATAGGCGAGCCCAGCGTCTCCGCATTCGTGGCGAGCGCCTTGCCCACTACGCCACGTAGCCGCCCCCGAGTGCAGCCATTTGTTTTAGTAAAATGCTACATCTGTCCCACGTGTTCTTAGCAGCTCAGTGTCGGTTGCACCATAGTTCTGCCCCTCTGAATGAACCTCAGTAAATATGCAATTTAAAGGATAACTCCACTATTTTTGGAAATTAGCTTATTTAACATCTTCCCTGGAGTTAGACAAGAAGATGCATACCTTTTTTGTCTCTGTGCGTGCATTTTAGCTTTGGGAATAGATGCTCCGTTAGCATAGCTTAGCTTCATCACTGGAAGTGGGGGAGGACAGTAGCCTTACAGTGCCTTACAGTGTATTGCAAGGTCTGACATTGACCAAACTTGATATGCATGACCTTGGTGGGCTCTAGGTCAACTCCTGAAAAGGGGGTCAATGTCAGACCTTGCAATCAAAAGTTAGGGGCGCACTGAAATTATGGCAAGGGTTATTAGCCCCCTAACTTTTGATTGCAAAGTCTGACATTGACCCCCTTTTCAGGAGTTGACCTAGAGCCCACCAAGGTCATGCATATCAAGTTTGGTCAATGTCAGACCTTGCAATACACTGTAAGGCACTGTAAGGCTACTGTCCTCCCCCACTTCCAGTGATGAAGCTAAGCTATGCTAACGGAGCATCTATTCCCAAAGCTAAAATGCACGCACAGAGACAAAAAAGGTATGCATCTTCTTGTCTAACTCCAGGGAAGATGTTAAATAAGCTAATTTCCCAAAATAGTGGAGTTATCCTTTAACTGATAGATACACAAATGTATGTATTTATGTTAATTGAATTGTGTTGTTTTCATTTCTGCTAAATAAGTATGTACATTTTGTTTGGTTTGGTAAACATTGCGCTATGAACAGTCTATCAGTGTACTGTATGTGTGTAGGGGCAGGTATAACCTTGTTCCCAGTTTTATCTCCGTGAGATAAAGCCTGGTAAAGAACTACTGCCGAAAGTGTCTATGGGGTAGAATTTCCAGTGTATGTATTTCCCCTGGAAGCTGCCTCCGATTTACGATTTATGAGCGTCTGCTTCGTTCTTTGTTTCTCTGGGGACTATAAACAGATCTGGGCTGACCGGAACCGGTACGCCTGTACTTCCTGTACTTCCATTTAGACAGTTTAGGAGGCATATCTTGTCCAGCCTAGGTCAGGTAAAATAAGAGATTTCTTCTTCCTGTTTCTTTCGGCCATGGGATTTAGTGGATTATATTAAGTGAACTATATGTACTGAAGACACAGTTGGACTGTAACAATTCCATGTATGAATAAATACAAATTTTCTGAAAATGAAAAATAGCCTGATCATTGATTGATAGAGTAATATGTGGTTCTTAACCTGACAAATTAAAAGAATTTATGTAAAAATAATGTATACATCTATGCAAATGCATATTGTGGTGGAATTTTAGCTAACAATGACCCAGTTGGAACTGAAAGAATGATTACTTGAATCAAGGATAGAAGCTGATAAGCTAAATGTATTATCTGTGCAGAGTCTCACTTCAGTTTACAATGTGTAGCTGAAAAGAGACTGTTTGAATGCAAAGAGACAGGCAGGATACCGGGGGTGGGGGGGGGGGGGGGCTGCCCAAAATCAGACACTTCAGTGGCGGGGCTTCAGGGGGGGCTGTAGGGGCGGTGCTCCCCGGGCCCGGGACGGTCGGGACCCAATGGGGGCCCGTCGCAGAGGCAGCAGGCTCCGCCCCCGAGATATTCGCAGGCGGGCCCTGCTGCCTCGCGCCACTGAGTGCACTGACGTTTGTGGTATTAGGTATAAAGCATCGTAGTCTATAAATATGAGTTGAACTTGTGCTGCTATTTTCACACTCACATTTAACATTAAAACATGAAAAATGGCAAGTGAATCCCTTCTATTGTCTCCATCTCCAAATGTATTTTGGGTAAAATCGTCATCAGCCGTCCATCAACATCATACGTAAATTAACGTAATCATCAATCACTTGTCAACAGAGCACTGCCTAAGCATGAGCGGGAGCAGCAGTTATAAACACAAAAGTGGAGCGACAAAACGCAAAGAAAAAGATAAAAAGGACCAAGGAAAAGACAAATTGTCCAAGCTGTAGATGTATATTTTTTCCGCCCTACACTCCTCCTGCGGGAGAAACCTTAAATTGTTGAAGAGCCTCAGCCCGCCAACAACGTTAGTGGGGGTGAGCCAGATTTACAGGTAGGCTACAATCACGGACAGACACTGTCAACAAGAAAATGTGCGTTTGTTGTAAATGTTGATATGGTTGTTGTTACTTCGTGTAGTATCACATTAAAACGCTTATGTCCCACTCGCTGGTCATCTCGCCATGATGCGCTTGTTGCAAAAGACGCGGATATTCTCAAAGCATCTACTCTACTGCAAAATGCCATCAGTGTTTTGGTGGAGTAACCTATAGGGGACAATTTGGTGAGGCAAAGTCCGCCACTCTTGCCCTGGCTACTAAATGGGGAAGTCAAACACAGTTTGAAACAACCAGGGCCAGGAAAGTTAAGAGTCACTTTGATGAACTTTCTGAAGACAGACGCCTCACTGACGCAGAGAGCAACTTTCGGGTGAACGTTTCAATGCATGTCTCGATATAATCATCCAGCAACTGTCCCAAAGATTCACCAGTTTAAATGCAACTGTGAACATGTTTGAGGCAATTCACCCCAACACACTACTGCAAGCAAAGGATGAGGAGTTTACACCAAGCTGCCCAGGAGAGCACTATAGTCGGGACATCGCCACGAGCTGCTCTCGTGGTCCGTGGTGAATGGTGTCAGAAATGTAGTCATTTTATTTATTTTATGTTTACGTTGTTCTTGTAGTTTGTTGGCTTTATGTCATGTTATATCATTATCTGTATATATTTCGTTTCTATACCCTTTGTAGAAACGAAATATTAAATATTACACATTTTCTTTGGTTAGTTTTCTTTCAAACATTGTTTTAAATTGTAATCTTAGACTGTTTGCGACTTTTTACGCACAAGCGTCAGATTACCACCCCGGACTCCCGATATAATGTCAAGCTTTATTGGGTTTAAAGGGCCCGGTCATGTGGCCCCGCCCCCCGGCCCGGGTCTGATAGGTTCCGCTGCTGCTGCACTTCGTATGTTAATAGTGGAATTCAGACATGGCTATGTATGGAAAAAAAATGCAAACCTAGAATTTCTAACAGGAAACAAGCTTCCTGTGTTGCAACGGGCAGTTGTATCGTTATGTTTTACGTATAGCAGGATGTGTGGGGGACTGAAAGTAACACCTCTGTGTCTCGTTGCATCTTTACGAAGAAATATAGAATAGAAATATAGAATAGAAAAACGTAGGCAATTTCATCAGAAGTGCATTGTAGACATTTTCTAAGCAGGGTTAAAGAGCAAATACAAAATTTTTGATTTTCCTATCACAATATGTAATATTTGCAACTTGAAGTAATAGAATAGAAGTAATAAATACATAAAGTAATTTAACAATATGTAAAGGAGTAGTTACATTTATTTTACATTACATTTACATTTATACTGTCTTTGGCCCTTTGAGGGCAACCAAAATGCTGACGTGGCCCTCTGTGAAAATGATTTTGACACCCCTGTTTAAAGAGACATTCTAAAATGATACCTCCCTGTTAATTCGGACCCGGTCTACACCTTTGCCTAGATGGAAATTCTTCTCACCTGAGGACAGCGGTGTGCTTTTCCTTATCTATCACTGTACTTCTGCCGAAGACTTTGCGATCTTCTTTGAGGAAAAAGTGGAGAACATCCGCAGCTCCTTCTCCCAACCCCCACCCATTCCAAACACTGAATCGAGAACCTCATCCTTCACTCTGTCATCTTTCTCTCCCATTACAGAAGCCGAGACCCTGACACTGGTAACGTCGAACCGTCTGACTACATGCCAGCTGGACCAGCTACCCTCCCCACTCCTCCAGACCATAGCACCGGACATCCTCCGGACATCCTAACTGCAACCATCAACTCCTCACTCAACTCGGTGGTCCCCACCTCCCTAAAACAAGCCAGAGTCACGCCCCTCATAAAGAAAACAACCCTGAACCCCACCGGCATAGGCAGTGGCGTCGCGTGGGTATGCCAAAAAAATTATTAAAAAGAAATTATTAAATATTTTTATTAATATTTCTTTTATTTTATTTAAGTCAAGCAGTCACCATGTACACTACAGTATGGCTCGGCGGCCAGTCAAACTTTATTTTTATTTAATTAACAGATTGCAGAATGGGTACAATACAGTACGGCTCAATACACACAATTTTATAAGGGGATGCAGACCAGAGAAAGACGTTTGTCTTGTTTACATCAGGGTCCCCCATTTTCAATTCATAGTGACATTTATGACATACAAGACATCATGACATTTATGGCATAGGGACATACATGACATACAGGGGGGACCCTGATGGGGGACCCTGATGTAAACAAGACGAAAGTCTTTCTCTGGTCTGCATCCCCTTAACAATTGTATGTATTGAGCTGTACTGTAATGTACCCATTCTGCAATCTGTTAATAAAATGTTCAATCAATCAATCAATCAGGTATTTAGTACTGTTACATTTGTGACATATATACGATATTCAAATATACAGTACTGTTACCCATAGATGATGGGGAGGGGAGGGACTGTAGAATTTTTTTCATATTTAAGCCAAATAATATATATAATATATTTCTCTCTCCCTCGCTCTCTCTCTCCCTCTCTTTCTGAATATTACACACACACAACACAAATATATATACACACACACACACACAGTGTTGCCTGCAGGAGGTCTGGTTTGATTATGAATCAGAGAGATAGCCCCTTTGAATGTTATGAATTGAAAATGGGGGACCCTGATGTAAACAAGACGAAAGTCTTTCTCTGGTCTGCATCCCCTTAACAATTGTGTGTATTGAGCTGTACTGTATTGTACCCATTCTGCAATCTGTTAATTTAAGTTTTCAATCAATCAATCACGTTAGTTAGCATCCAAGCTAGCCATAACGTTATCCAAGCTTCTTACCTGGCCAATAATCCTCCTTGCTCCTTCTGGACAGATAGATTTGTTAAATCATTATATCCACAGTGTGCTGGTCCTCAGTAAATGTCCCGCCGGCGAAAAATAAGTGCCTAATAAAGTGCTAAATGTTTGATAATAGAATAGAGGCTTCTAACGTGCCTTACGGTGCCTGTGTTGTGCCAAAATCTTACCCCTTGCCACAATCTTACCCCACCCACTCAGTCAGCGTTGGTTAATACTGCTGGAGCATTGGTTCATTTTTGGTCCGATCTTTCCTTGCACGATTTTGCGCGCCGCGTGAGAAAAAATTCGAGACACATATTCGGTTGCAAAAAGGTGTCCCACGGTCTCCTCTATGGCCGTGAATATTTCCATGCGGATCGGAATTACGGCGCGCCCGTGGGAAACTTTTCCGTTTCGGCGCGTTTATTCCACGCTTTCGGCTTTCCTTTTCTAAGCATTTTCGGGGCTACATGTGAATGAGTAAACGTTGCGGGACGCCCAGATGTACCCACGGTAGAAAGCTCGCGTGGAGCCCATAATAGGCTCACTTAATACAGCGTTTTTAAAATCACGCAACATTTTCAGGGTCGCGAGCCGACCTTTTACCCTCATTTTCGATGATGGAAGTGATTTAGGAAAAGCTTCGGCACGCCGAGAGGTACCTGTGGATTTAATCTCACGAGGATCGGGTCAATATTCGGCCCGTGGGAGCAGTCACGGGTTAATAAAATGTTCAATCAATCAATCAATCCCGCGAGGGGATGACGTTCAGACCTATGGTTGGTTCAGACGTTGTCACGTGACTCACGTTAGCAAATGTCCAGAGGGGAGGCCAGACTACTTAGTCTGCTGACAGCCCCGTTTTAAGGTGTGGGCAGGGCTTTAGTCAGCTCGAATCTGATTGGCTAGTATTGGTTTTGGACTCCACATACATGAATCACATGGTGGGAGGCTGGAGAAAGACACCGCCCCTCTGCCTCTCCTCTCCTCTGCTGCAGTGAGCACAGTGACTGCACTGTGTCTCATCACTGTGTTAGAGAGAGTGAGAAGGAGAAGAGGGAGACATTTAAAAAATTTTTAATTATAACAGAGATGAAAAATAATGATTTTTTATTATTATTGTAACTATATAAAATTAAATTAAAATATGTATATAGTTTTTTTTCTTTTTTTTTTCTTCATATTTCATATTAATTCATATTTTAATAATGGGGAAGCCTGGCTTCCGTTGGCTTCCAGGAGGATTCGCCACTGGTCATAGGCAACTATCGTCCTGTCTCTCTTCTCTCCTTCCTTTCTAAAACACTTGAATGTGCTGTATCCAACCAACTTACTGCTTATCTCTTACATAATTACCTCCTAGACCCTAATCAGTCAGGCTTCCGGACTGGCCACTCCACAGAAACGGCCCTCATTGCGGTCACAGAGGCACTTCACTTAGCAAAGGTGAAAGGCATCTCCTCTGTCCTGATTCTCCTAGATCTATCTGCAGCTTTCGACACAGTCACCCATCAGATCCTCCTTGCGGCCCTCGCAGGAATGGGAGTGGCTGGCTCTAGTCTGCGACCAATGACCGCTCCTACCAAGTGTCATGGAGAGGGACTCTGTCGGTCACCCGCCCCCTGCGGACGGGTGTCCCCCAGGGCTCGGTCCTAGGACCCCTTCTCTTCTCCCTCTACACTAAATCACTGGGTAACATTATCACGTCTCATGGCTTCTCATATCATTGTTATGCCGATGATACTCAACTCTTCCTCTCCTTCCCTCCCTCAGATATCCACATCTCTGAGCGGATCTCGGCCTGTCTGTCTGACATCTCCGCCTGGATGACGACCAACCACCTCAAACTGAACCTAAGCAAAACAGAATTGCTCCACCTGCCGGCCAAATCCTCCCCCCTGACCGACCTCTCCATCACAGTCGAGAATGCAGCTGTGACCGCGTCCCCGACCGCCAAGAACCTTGGTGTTGTCCTCGACGACCAGTTGAACTTCTCTGCTCACATCGCAGCGACAACCAGAACCTGCAGTTTCCTCCTGAGCAACGTCAGAAGGATCCGCCCCTTCCTGACAAAAGAAGCCACCCAACTCCTTGTCCAATCAACAGTCATCTCCCGCCTCGACTACTGCAACGCACTGCTAGCTGGCCTCCCGGCCACTGCCACCAAGCCTCTTCAACTCATTCAAAACGCAGCGGCCCGCCTGATCTCAAACCTACCGAAGTCGGCCCATGTCACCCCACTTCTTAGGGACCTGCACTGGCTCCCCATTGCTGCACGTATCCGCTTCAAGGCCCTCGACCTAGCATACCGTGCGGCAAAGGGAACCGCTCCCGCCTACCTCCGGTCAATGGTCTCTAACTACACACCCTCAAGACCCCTACGCTCTGCATCTTCTGGCCGCCTCAGACCTACTCCTATCCAAGCTCCCGGAGGGTCATCAAACCCTAACCCTAACCCTAACCCTAACTAACCTTACTGTCATGCACTTGTCCTAATAAACTAACCTACACTGTAACACGCAACACTTTGATGAATATTGTTACTCAGCTGATAGAGTTGTACCCTTCCTGATGACCTGTCGTACAGAACTTGTAAGTCGCTTTGGATAAAAGCATCAGCTAAATTACTAAATGTAAATGTACCCACCATAAAAAAGGTACTTTACCCCTTCACCACTGGACAAGCTATCCATATGTGGCTGTGTCACATAATCAAACTGTTAATATCTTCTATTAAAACATTACGAATACCATCAAATTGTTAATCTATTCTATTTTTACATAGGTCAGTTGAGAGCTCTTGTCAACTCTCCACATTCATAAAGGTTGAGTGAATTTAATCGAATAATTCTTACCCCAATCAGTAACTACACTGTGGGATTATGGACATGGTTGTTTGACCGTTGAGCATATTGTCCCCTAGTTAATATTCAGGACATCTTTAAATCCAAGTGTTTTGATGTTTGGGGAATATTTAATTCTTCTAAAATAAAACGTACGATTATTATGAGTCACCGAAAGCCACTGAGTAAAAAACATCTGAATATCACATCAAGTACCGTATCGATCTGCTGGTATAAATGGGCTAACAAGGACTGCTGGTATAAATGGGCTAACAAGGACTGCTGGTATAAATGGGCTAACAAGGACTGCTGTATAAATGGGTTAACAAGGACTGCTAATAGACTGTTCCAGCCAAAACACAGAAGCATCAGCTTCCATACATCTTCGTAGTGTTAAGAGTGATCTCTCTCTCTCTCTCTCTGTGTGTCTCTCTCTCTGCGTGTCTCTCTCTCGGTGTCTCTCTTTCTCTCTGTGTGTGTCTCTCTCTGTGTGTGTCTCTCTCTGTGTGTGTGTCTCTCTCTGTGTATGTCTCTCTCTCTCTGTGTGTCTCTCTCTGTATGTCTCTCTCTCTCTGTCAGAATATATGAGCTGTTTGACGAGCCCATAAGCTCCGCCCCCTTGCATTGTTCTAAAATAAGCCCCGCCCCATTTAGCTGATCTAAAATGTCAGTCTGAAGCCCCTCCCCTTTTGTTTGTTCAGCTGTCCCTCTCTGCGAAGTCCGCTTCCCGCCGCATAGAAGCACCGTCAGACGCGGTGCAGGGTACACCTTGTATAGTGGTGATGGTTCTCCAGGATTCTGAGCCATATACTGTAGTAGAGTGGTCTTTACGTTTGAGTTGAATATTTGTAGCTTGGTCCTGAGTGAGTTTTTTTGCCTTCCAGATATTGTTTAGCAGGATGAATGTTGTCCTTGCCTTTCCAATCCTGGCTTGGATGTCGTCTTCCGTACCCCCTTCCACAGAAATCTGGCTGAGCTAAACTGAAAATGCTTGACTGAAAAAGGGGCGTTGCAACAAGGTCAAGATTAAAAGTCCATACTCTTAGCAAAAACTAAAACTTTACTGAAAAGGGACATTGCGCAACAGGGATTAGGGCTAGACAGTCACTGAGTTCAAAGTCAAGTTCCCTTTACTGTGTGTTGATGAAATTTAGTAGCCTAGGATTCTGTTTTAATTTCAAAGTGTTTGTTTTGAGTTGACCTTTAAATTCAGCTCAAGCAACTAACCTTGCTAGCTTTGCATACAGAATACTATTTTATGTTAGGCTATAGTGCAAAAGAATTTTTGGTTCATTATGAAAATGTGATGGGATGAACACCACACCATATTCTCAGTAGCCTACCCTATTTAATGGAAAACCGCAAATAAGTAACTGTTGTTTACACACAAAAATTGACTTTATTGACCTCAGAGATGACTTCTGTGTACTTGTACTGTATATTATTCAACTCAGCATGAGCAGAGCTTTCATTAGAGCGTAATATGAAGGCTCTGACTATTTTGAAAAAAATCCCGTTTGGAGCTCAAAATTGGCAGCCATCTTGCATTTGAAGGTCAACAATAGGTCAAATCATTATATAAACACCAAATATGTATTCCTTGACCAAAATAAGCTCTGAAACCATGTATTGTGCATCATTGTAGGTCAAACCATTAAAAAGTAAATTTCCACGGCAGCCATTTTGGATTTTGGTCACTCACTCCTTTAAAAAAAATACACCCCGGCTAAATTTGTTTATTAACCCTCCTAGATGACAAATCCAATGAGAAATGGACCTTCGCTCTCCACGGTCACGGAAGTGCCACAGATGAGCCAACTAAGAGCCTTAGGTGTGGCCAGCAGTAGCAATCCCCCCGCCTTCCTAAACCCACTGAAATTCAATCCACACATCATACAAAACAAAAACTGTAAACAAAGTGCAGTACCATGTTGTCATCTTTTGCCTAGAGTTCACTGTTTGAAGGATATATCTGTAAAGACTGAAGTTCTACCGCAAAAAAGGAAATACGAGCCGACAGCATCCATTAGGAAACAAAAAGTGACACCAAAACAAATAGCCCCCAGCAGCCCAAGCCAGTAAAGCAGCTCTCTGTTTACGCCACGGCCCACAGAGGGATCATGTGATCTATTGTATCCTGCCAGCTGCGTTTGACACAAGGCCTACCCCCCCCCCCACACACACACACACACACACAGAGACAGAGAGAGAAACCACAGAGTCTGGGAGTCAGGGCTTGCATCTGAAAGCTCACATTGCCATCTATTCAGAAAGCATTAACACTACATTAGTGTGATACAATTTAACACTTTGGGTGCCGTTAATGTGTTAACACGTTTCTGAGGCCCGACCGCTGAGTGCCATTCACGTGTTAACACGTTTCTGGATCGTTATTTCTTTTATTCGCCATCTCCATTGATAATTCATCAGGCAGCCTGTGCAGGCTGTCCTGAATGGGTCTGAGATTGCAAACGTCCAATACTGCTGCCTAACGCCTTGCGGCCGCTATTGCACTCCATTTGAAACGATGTGGCTTGGTGTCTGGGCCGAGCTGCGGCATGGGGGCGGGGTCTAAACACTCGGGCAAGACAATCGGTTACCACAGTTGCATCGACAAGGCCCCCCCCCGTTCATGTTCAATGCTGGATTACGTTGGAAAAATGATTGCAATCAGTACTTGGAATGGCGATCAGATAATTGGATTATTCTTTTTGCAGTACATCATAGACAAGGTAAGGGCTATATATTATCAATCTTGCGTTGATCCGATAATTCTGTGTGTGTGTGGGTGTCCCGTTGGTTGCGATCAAAGCACGGTATAAAACAGAAATGTATGGATGAAAAAAGTATCTGTTTTTTGCATCTCGACCGGAATAAACTCAATGACAATCGACTATGTTATTAGATCCATATCTATAATATTTAATATAGTTTTAGCACTGCAAACACCGGCATTTATCCCCATTGAACAAAGCGCTGGCACTCACGGCCCACAGCGACCTCTGAACGGCACTGGATGTGTTAAAGTTGAATCCCAAAAAATTTACCAGACAAATTTGCTAATTGTGGAACATCATACTCTGCTAACTTTAGACATGTTGACACACTACACCGTGAATTTATATTAAAGGTCCCATGTTTTGCTATTCCTTTCACTATTTGGGCAATGTTACACAATTCCTGTGAGTCTATGGAACACATCTGTAAATAAAAAATTCATTGTTTTGTATTTCTAATCAAGTACTCTAAAGAAGCATTTTTCCACTTCAAGATTTCAAGCTGTTTTGGGCTGGGCTCCGCCCATAAGCGCTTTGAGTGAAAGTCACCCACAGTCTGCACTGGCAGACAGAGAGAGACATAGAGAGATTGAGGGGCATACTAATTAATTTCGCCACAGGGCGGGGCATAATCCCACGGGACAATGCATTGGTAACTTGTTTCAAATGACAATATATACCCCTGTGAATATTATTGCACGGATCGGAATACGGGCGCGCGTGTGGGAGCGTGCGCAATGATATTTTGCAGCAGGTTGACAGTGATATGCGAGTGCTCCCGACTGCCTGTGTGTGTGTTTCCCCGCGCGGTCGGGAGGGAGGGAGTGAGTGAGTGAGTGAGTGAGTGAGTGAGTGAGTGAGTGAGTGAGTGAGTGAGTGAGTGTGGGGTGGTCCGTGTCCCCCTCTCTCTCTCTCTCTCTCGCTCGTTCTCTGCTCTCTGTCGGCACCAGCGCCACGTCAACCCGTTTGAGTTAGTGTCAGTATTTCCACTCGCTCTGTTGTTGAGCGAATGGTTGAGTGTGGCTTAGGGCTGTCTTAAATACTTCAAAGCTTCGTTCGATGGGCATGGGATTCGAATGGGAAAATAAAATTTTAATATATATAAAAAAATAAAAAGAAGGTCGGACTCGACACTGATTGTGTTCATTGTGCTGCTTTTATAAAGCCTCAAATGACGGCTTACAATATTTCATGAAAGCAAAGTGTTTCGTTTGTCTAAGATTTAAAAAGGTTTAAACTTTACAGCGCTGACAATTCTCTATAGTATTTTCTAGTGTCTCGACCCATATAAAAACATGTCTTAATAAAAAATGAAGTCGAAGTCTCTATTAACTACATATAAATATTTATATAATTGTTTGCTTTATAGACAAAGGTTGCAACATAATTATGTAATGTAATGTTGTTGGCTGTGTAACGGAGAGCAGCGCAGCTCCCGACTCATTATTAATTAAATTAATTAATCCAATCCACTTTATTTATAGAGCACATTTAAAAACAACAAAGTTGAACAAAGTGCTGTACAAGTCCCACAACATACATTTATAAAATAAAATAAAAATAATAATAATAATAATTATTATACTTTTTTTTAACCATTTGGTTGCCGAAAACGTAGAACTACGTTTCTGTCGCCCGATCGTTGAGTGCCGGAAATGTAGATCTAAGTTTTTCTCACTGTATTTATTTTATTCGCTATTGCCATTCATAATTCAGCGGTGCACCTTGTGCATGCTGTTCTGAGTGTGTCTGAGCTGGCAGACGGTCTTAAACCGCCCTCTAACGCCTTCGGCCATTACTGCACCCCATTAGAAACGGGTTCGTTTCTTTTCTCTACCGGGTTGCAGCGTGGGGGCGGGTCCTAAACACTCCGGCAAAACACACGCTTGTAGGGATGGTTTGGACTACTGACCACGCCCGCCCGTTGAAGTGCAATGCCCAACAACGTCGGAGACAGGATCGCTGTGGATAACTGGAATGGCGATGAGATAATTGGATTCTTTTTTTTGCATTAAATCAGAGAACAGGTAAGGACACTATATATGAAAGCTTGCGTTGATCTGATATTTATTTCTACCGCAATTGACGCTATCTGTGTTTTATGTGTATGGCTGTTTGCCGTTGGGTTGCAGGAGGGGGGGTAGGGGGCGTGGCGGTCGAAACCACATTGCATGTGTGCACGAGGAAGGATAATAATAATGGTCTAGCGTTGATTTCAGGAAGATCCGATAATCAGGCGAAAAATGACAATGTGTTGTTTATTGAATTACACAAAAACGCTGTTTTAGCGTCTTTTCCCTGGAATTACTCAGAAGCAACCAAACTATATTCATATTCAAAACGGTATAAAACGGAAATGTACGGATGAAAAAATAATCCGTTTTTTGCACGTTGACCAGAAGCAACTCACTGAGACTCGACGGCGTTATTAGACCCATAGCTATACTATAAAATATAGGTTTAGCTCTACAAACTACAACTACGCTTACATGGGGTTAATGGATGGCAAGGAAGGGATCACTTCCCGGAAGGGGCGTGGCACTCAATGTATTAAAGGTCCCGTGTCTTATAAATGGCCTTTTCCAGTGTTTAGCATTGTTTCCTAGCAATGGGGGTTTATATCAATGGGGTCGGTTTCTTAATTCTCATATTGGCTCATCAGTCTAGTCTTGAGTTCACAAGATCCTCCCTCACTGAACTAAGCCATTCTGATTTGACTGTTTTGCTGACGTGAATAAGGCACTGGTTGTAGTCACCGCCCACAATCAACAATTTGCTCAACAACAGAGCGAGTGGAATTACTTCTTCAAACGGGTTGACGTGCGCAGGTGCCGACAGAGAGAATCAACAATTCGCTCAACAACGGAGCAGTGGGAATAATGCGGAAGCGGTCTCCCTGTCCCTGACTCTCCCTCTCTCTCTCAACCTGCATTTTACACACAATCGCAGTTGAGCCGCTCACAGCGCACACGCATGCATGCAGCGATGTATCCTCTCTCTCTCTCCCTCCCTCTCTCAACCTGCATTTTACACACAATCGCAGTTGAGCCGCTCACAGCGCACACGCACGCAGCAATGTATCCTCTCTCTCTCTCCCTCCCTCTCTCAACCTGCATTTTACACACAATCACAGTTGAGCCGCTCACACAGCGCACACGCACGCACGGAGCGATGTATCCTCTCTCTCTCGCTCTCTCGTATACATGTATCACGCTGTGTGGGTGACTGTCACTCAAAGCGCTTATGGGCGGAGCCCAGCCCAGAAACAGCTTGAAATCTTGAAGTGGAAAAATGCTGCTTTAGAGTAATTGATTAGAAGTAGAAAACAATGAATTTTTTGGAAAAAAAACTTTACAGATGTGTTCCATAGACTCACAGGAATTGTGTAAAGTTGCCCAAATAGTGAAAGGAATAGCAATGCATGTCCCCTTTAATCTCGAAGCTTCGAATTAAAATCGAATCTCGGCCCCGAAGCTTCGAATGCCAAAAAAAAATTTGAAGGTCAGCCCTAGTGTGGCTACAACCATAGAGGGGGCGTTAGTTCTACAACCATAGAGTTAGTTATGCAGATGAGAATTCTTGGACATCACAGGTACGCGAAATTCAGAATAGCCTAGTTCAGTGAGGGAGGATCTCGTGAACTCGAGACTGGACTGATGAGCTAAATGAGAATTAGAGACACAGACCCCATTGATACAACCCCATATTGCTAGAAAACAATGCTAAACACTGGACTGGAAAAGGCCATTTATAAGACAACAATTAACATGTTGATACGTCATCTGTGTTGCTATTGCCTACTATTAAAAAGGTATCCGGCACAGCTCGCTTTTGTTTATATTCACATTTCCACACAAAGACAGTTTTCTTTGGAGGAAGACCATAATAGACCAATGTTTGCAGACACAGGGCTAGATCCACAAAGAATGGATTGCACGGTGCTAATTGCACCCTTACTTGCAATTCATTATTAATTGAAAATGGGGGACCCTGATGTAAACAAGACAAAAGTCTTTCTCTGGTCTGCATCCCCTTAACAATTGTGTTATTGTTGTTGTATTGAGCCGTACTGTATTGTACCCATTCTGCAATCTGTTAATACAATTTTCATTCAATCAATCACTGCGCAATTCATAATGAATTGTAAGTAAGGGTGCAATTAGCACCGTGCAATCCATTCTTTGTGGATCTAGCCCATAGACACATGTTTACACGCCTCCAGTGGACTCTTTTTGTACTACGTCACCATGTGCTAGTCTAGCGCATCCTTGTGTGTGCTGGAAGAACACATGACACAATATTCGGGGACTCCTTTTCTCTTACTGTGTGTGCTACAGCGCCAATTTCAGCAACTCCATTGGACACCTTTAAGTGGGTAGTACGCAGAGGAGGTATGGAGGACATAATTGAATCTGCCCTCAAGTGGAGTGGGCGTTGATCCACTGCACACTGAAAAAACTGTTTCCTGGAGAATCTAGAGCTTGGAACATGTCAGCATGTGTGTTCTCTCTAGTAGTCTTCAGTTTGTTCTCTAGTAGTCTTCACTTTGTTCTCTCTGGTAGTCTTCAGTTTGTTCTCTCTAGTAGTCTTCACTTTGTTCTCTCTAGTAGTCTTCAGTTTGTTCTCTGGTAGTCTTCAGTGTGTTCTCTGGTAGTCTTCAGTGTGTTCTCTCTCTAGTAGTCTTCAGTGTGTTCTCTCTGGTAGTCTTCAGTGTGTTCTCTCTGGTAGTCTTCAGTTTGTTCTCTCTGGTAGTCTTCAGTTTGTTCTCTCTGGTAGTCTTCAGTGTGTTCTCTCTCTGGTAGTCTTCAGTTTGTTCTCTCTGGTAGTCTTCAGTTTGTTCTCTCTGGTAGTCTTCAGTTTGTTCTCTCTGGTAGTCTTCAGTTTGTTCTCTCTGGTAGTCTTCACTTTGTTCTCTGGTAGTCTTCAATTTGTTCTCTCTAGTAGTCTTCAGTTTATTCTCTCTAGTAGTCTTCAGTTTATTCTCTCTAGTAGTCTTCAGTTTATTCTCTCTAGTAGTCTTCAGTTTATTCTCTCTAGTAGTCTTCAGTTTGTTCTCTGGTAGTCTTCAGTTTATTATCTCTAGTAGTCTTCAGTTTATTCTCTCTAGTAGTCTTCAGTTTGTTCTCTCTGGTAGTCTTCAGTTTGTTCTCTCTGGTAGTCTTCAGTTTGTTCTCTCTGGTAGTCTTCAGTTTGTTCTCTCTAGTAGTCTCAGACTTCAGTTTGTTCTCTCGGTTAGTCTCAGACTTCAGTTTATTCTCTCTGGTAGTCTTCAGTTTGTTCTCTCTGGTAGTCTTCAGTTTGTTCTCTAGTAGTCTCAGACTTCAGTTTGTTCTCTCTGTTAGTCTCAGACTTCAGTTTGTTCTCTGTTAGTCTCAGTCTTCAGTTTGTTCTCTCTGGTAGTCTCAGTCTTCAGTTTGTTCTCTCTAGTAGTCTCAGTCTTCAGTTTGTTCTCTCTAGTAGTCTCAGACTTCAGTTTGTTCTCTCTGTTAGTCTCAGACTTCAGTTTATTCTCTCTGGTAGTCTTCAGTTTGTTCTCTCTGTTAGTCTCAGTCTTCAGTTTGTTCTCTCTGGTAGTCTCAGTCTTCAGTTTGTTCTCTCTAGTAGTCTCAGTCTTCAGTTTGTTCTCTCTAGTAGTCTCAGACTTCAGTTTGTTCTCTCTGTTAGTCTCAGACTTCAGTTTATTCTCTCTGGTAGTCTTCAGTTTGTTCTCTCTGTTAGTCTCAGTCTTCAGTTTGTTCTCTCTGGTAGTCTCAGTCTTCAGTTTGTTCTCTCTAGTAGTCTCAGACTTCAGTTTGTTCTCTCTAGTAGTCTCAGACTTCAGTTTGTTCTCTCTCTGTTAGTCTCAGACTTCAGTTTGTTCTCTCTAGTAGTCTCAGACTTCAGTTTGTTCTCTCTAGTAGTCTCAGACTTCAGTTTGTTCTCTCTAGTAGTCTCAGACGTCAGTTTGTTCTCTCTCTAGTAGTCTCAAACTTCAGTTTGTTCTCTCTCTGTTAGTCTCAGACTTCAGTTTGTTCTCTCTAGTAGTCTCAGACGTCAGTTTGTTCTCTCTCTAGTAGTCTCAAACTTCAGTTTGTTCTCTCTGTTAGTCTCAGACTTCAGTTTGTTCTCTCTAGTAGTCTCAGACTTCAGTTTGTTCTCTCTCTAGTAGTCTCAGACTTCAGTTTGTTCTCTCTAGTAGTCTCAGACTTCAGTTTGTTCTCTCTGTTAGTCTCAGACTTCAGTTTGTTCTCACTCTGGTAGTCACAAGACACGAGCAGGGGCTTGAGGGGACATGCTACATGGTGTTTAGGCTCTGGTGGGCCATCTTAAGTATCACTGAAAACCTACAGCGTGTCATGGTTGCTATGTCAGGAGGATCTACTGTCAGGAGGATATACAGTCAGGAACATATACTGCCAGTTTAGCAAAAAAAACACAAACAAATGATGATGATTCATTTGCCAGTATATATATAGATGTTTATCCTTCTCATATATATAGTTCTGGAAATAGTTGCTGACCTGAAACCGGAAATAACATGATCAATGACCTGGCGCAAGAAATTAAATGATTGTATAGCAACCATCTACTGCATACTTTAAATGTTGGCGCTTTTGGTATACATACAAATATCTATAGTGTACCGTTTTTGCATATTAACAGATCACATTGCATATTGCGTGTATAGGAAAGATACGCCAATCGATAATCTATCATATGCTTCAGGGCCTATAACTCGCGTTTTTGGAATTACAGCAGAAAACCTTAAAAACATACATATATTCTCGACGGTATTAACACAACAATGTATGAATGAAAAAATATAACGTTCCCACATCCGGAACTATAGATACCCGATGTTGAATGGGCCATAGTAATGCAAAGAAGGTAAACATCTCCATAGGCTTACAGCAGTGGCAGACTGGACCCAATGATGGGTACAATGCACGGCACCCAATGTGTTAAGAGCTCAAGTCAATAGAGGGCCAAAACTGAAATGTGTGATGTTATCAGGTATAAAGTCGATGACACTGAGAACACCCAGGAGAATGTTCGGAGTAAACTGGTAAATGGTGTGTTTAAAAAAAAAAAAAAAAAAAAAAAAAAAAAAATACATTCTATGGGACCACAAAATCAATCTCCCATTCATCGTCTGAGGGAGCAGCTCCAGACTTTATACCTGATGACAAGTTTTTAGTCATACCTCTCTGGTTTCTGGCTTCATGAGAGTGTAGCTCATGTTCACAAATATTGATTGAACTTTCCTGGGCCATGAAAATTACATATAGGAATGACTTCATAAAGCGTCATGTGAGGAGCCCACAATGCAACGCTCACACAGCATTGTAATTCCACGGTCAGAGACAGCCGGCTGTAATGTAAATGCCTTCTAGCCGTTCCCCTTCTGTCTTGGTAACACCATACCATCGCCAAACACAGTAATTACTAGAAGGCTGCCTTTGACTGCAGAAGGACAATGCTCTGTGCATGTTGCATTGTGGGTGGTGTTCCAGGGATCACTTGGCAGCAGACAGCAGGGCGATGCTTCCAGGGTTAGGGTTACCTGTCGTGTTTGTTCTCCTGTGCAGCCCTCAAGAGCTCCTGGATGTTCTTGGTGATCTGCTCTGTCTTACAGATGACGTCCTCTGTGCACGGCAGGGTGGAGTCTGGCTCCACCTCCTCCTCCACCTCCCCTTCCCCTGCCTCAGAGGACCAGCCTTCCCCTGGCCAGCTACTGTTTCGATTCACCCTGGAGAAAGACAGACAGACAGGTGTCAGTCGGATAGACAGGCTGTATAATACACATCTATACTGAGGACAGACAGGCTGTATAATACACATCTATACTGAGGACAGACAGACAGGCTGTATAGACATGTAGACATCTATAATAGACACAATAGACTGTCCCTGACTTCCTGCTAAACTCTATGTCTACAGGTAGTGAGTTCAGTTCCACTGGCACTGCTGAAAAACAGCTTGGAGTATTAGCTCAATGGAAGTCCCCCATCACTGCTCAGAGCCCCAACCTCCACCTTGTTCATGTGTTCTATTGACAATTGTATTTAAGATAGCCTAGCTTAAAACTCTGGGAGAGGTGTTTTTAGCCAACAGCTAGGCTAGTAGTCTGTATCCGCTTCCATTAATTTTTGCTAAGCTAGGCTAGCTTGCAGCCGGATAGCTTTCTACTGAACACACTGGGGGGAAATTGGTCGGGAGAAGACAGTAAGCGCATTTACCATAATGTTAATGGCTCTGTGCTCTAATGACTCTGAATCTTTATCGGCAGTGAAAAATACAGGAGTCTGGTTATAAAATATATAATTTGTATTATTATATTATATTTATTTAACCAGGTGAGTCACATTGAGATTACAAAATCTATTTTTCCAGAGAGCCCTGACCAGGATGCGTGAATATTTTAGGCAACCAACTTGTGTTTAGCGTTTCTCTGATTGGCCACTACGCCCATGTGACCGCGGCAGCGCGAGAGAGCTGCAGCGCGGAAATAGGCTGTCTATTGCCTCGCGCTGCAGCGCGGAAATAGGCTGTCTAGTGCCATTCTCTAAGACAAACTCTAACCTTAACCAGCTCCTTAACAGCGCCTAAACTTAACCCTTCTAACCTTAACCAACTCCGAAACAATGCCTAACCTTAACCATAACCAACTCCGAAACAACGGCTAACCTTAACCATAACCAACTCCGAAAGAATATTGCCATTCTCTAAGACAAACTCTAACCTTAACCAGCTCCTTAACAGCGCCTAAACTTAACCCTTCTAACCTTAACCAACTCCGAAACAATGCCTAACCTTAACCAACTCCGAAACAATGCTTAAAGTTAACATGCCTAAACTTAAAGGGGAACTCCACTTTTTTTGGAAATTAGCTTATTTAACATCTTCCCTGGAGTTAGACAAGAAGATGCATACCTTTTTTGTCTCTGTGCGTGCATTTTAGCTTTGGGAATAGACGCTCCGTTAGCATAGCTTAGCTTCATCACTGGAAGTGAGGCAGGACAGTAGCCTTACAGTGCCTTACAGTGTATTGCAAGGTCTGACATTGACCAAACTTGATATGCATGACCTTGGTGGGCTCTAGGTCAACTCCTGAAAAGGGGGTCAATGTCAGACTTTGCAATCAAAAGTTAGGGGGCTAATAACCCTTGCCATAATTTCAGTGCGCCCCCTAACTTTTGATTGCAAGGTCTGACATTGACCCCCTTTTCAGGAGTTGACCTAGAGCCCACCAAGGTCATGCATATCAAGTTTGGTCAATGTCAGACCTTGCAATACACTGTAAGGCTACTGTCCTGCCTCACTTCCAGTGATGAAGCTAAGCTATGCTAACGGAGCGTCTATTCCCAAAGCTAAAATGCACGCACAGAGACAAAAAAGGTATGCATCTTCTTGTCTAACTCCAGGGAAGATGTTAAATAAGCTAATTTCCAAAAAAAGTGGAGTTCCCCTTTAACCGGCGAAAGAATGCACGTAAAAAAAAAGAAAAAAGAAAAAAAATTGAAGGGAATCGAACTTGTCACCAACGGACCGCAGGATCCACAGCAAGGCAGCGCTACCAATTGAGCTAGTTCTGGATGTTAAAAAAGGGGGGATTACTGCTACATAATGCTGCCGCGACAGAGCTCCGCGGCAGAGCTCCGCCGCTCCGCTCTGCTGCTGCCGCGTCGCCGCGGGGGCGTGGCTAGACGCAAGTTGGGCGTGGCTAGACACAAGTTGGTTGCCTTTAATATTTAGGCGACCAGGATAGCAGTAATACAGTGTTGCAAACAACATAAAAGCAAACATTAAAAACACATATAGCTACCAAAACACAGTAGCAATGAACAGAATCATATGCCTAGAAAGACAGACAAGAGGAAATGGAATATAGCTAAGGAAGCAATTACAAATTTAAATGGAACCTGCCTCCAAACCCTTCAGTACAAGTTTCAAGTTTCTTTATTAGTTGTCATACAGACGTACAGAATACTTTTATACAAAATGCTTCTTTCTGTTACGCTCCAGAGACTGTGCTAGACAAAAATAGATAAGTATAAAATAAGTATAGCAAGTATAAAATAGAAGTCAAGTATGTGGACAAAAGTGTTCAGTATATACATATATACAATGTACAATGCAGAGTAGAAGTAACTGAGTTACAATACAATATACTATATACTATACAGTGCAAAGCAGAAATGGGATGAGGTACAATTTAGGTACAATTTACAGTAAGGTGTAATGAGGTATGGGTTGTAGTGCAAATTCTTTACCAATCAATATAAAGTGTGTTTAGGTGTTCTTTAAAGTGGGTAAAGTGGGTGCTGCAGTGAGTTGTTTGTTTAAAGTGAGTGTGTGTGTGGATGTGTGTGCTGTGCGTGCATTTGATGGTTGTTACATAGTGTTATTGTCATTTAGCATTCTGATGGCCTGAGGATAGAAGCTTCTTCTTAGTCTCTCTGTGCTTGCCATGAGACTCCGGTATCGCTTGCCTGACCGCAGCAGTTCAAAGAGGCAGTTGTTTGGGTGGCTGGAGTCTTTGATCATTCTCTTAGCCTTACCCATGCACCGCTTGTTGTAAATGTCCTGGAGAGTGGGAAGCCCCCCTCCAATTGTGCGTTAATTTCTTAACCTGTTAAGCTGTAGCCTTATTTTCAGAAATTCCGCCTAAAAGTACATGCCCAAGTAAATGGAAGATTGCTCCACTTCTACAAGGTCGATTTGCATGTTCTTGGTATCTAGGAACATCTATGGACCTGGGGGAATGTATTCCCAGTGTCAGAAATATTGTGTCTGTTACTTAGCTTGAGTAAATTGTGATGAAACAAAGGAGAATATAAATTATGATTTTATTTAGCATCTTTGCCGGTGAATAACACCATGTTATAATTGTGCTGCATCTGACCTCGCTCACTGAGCCCATTCAGCACCTTCTTGAGATCAAGTGTACAAAAGATCTAAGCAAATTAATAAAGGGAAAATTATTAAACAAAGATTTGTAGATACAGTACTGAATTATAATCCATTTGAATTATTCAAAATAGAATTATGAGCTATAAATGACCTTATTATGGCGAAGGAGAAAAAGCTCCTCTTTCCAATGGCAGTGTTAAATCTGGATTTAGTCATTTCCTCACGGTTTTACAATAAAAGACAGATAGAATTAGCATTTTTCGATAAATTCTTATTTTCAGAAAATCTTAAAAACATCGGTAGCCAAACGTAGTGCTGAAATATACACTATGACTACTGTTTTGATAGGGTTAAGGTCTTTACTCTTGGCTACATTTGAAAAAGAAACACAACATTAATTAATACGGTCTGTATTGATCGATTTATGATAAAAACACCAATTGGGGGACCCTACAGCTTATTAATGTCCTAATCGGGATCAGCTCATCTAGCTGTAAATCTGTCTGCAAGTGGTTCCAGGCTGCAGAGGCAGCGAACATAAAGGCCTGTTTGCCAACTTCAGTGTGAACCTCAGGGAGGGACAGTAAGAGGGTGTCATTTGAGCACAAACCAGACTTACTCGTTTTGCGTGAGATATACACACAAACCATACTTACTAGTTTTGAGTGAGATATACCCACAAACCATATGTACTAGTTTTGAGTGAGATATACCCACAAACCAGACTTACTAGTTTTGAGTGAGATATACCACCCACAAACCATACTTACTAGTTTTGTGTGAGATACTGTATACCCACAAAGGTAAGAGGGAAGCAGGCCGTGGATGGACTTGTAAATAGATATGTGTCAATGAGTTAGTCTGCATGAGGCCAGTGAAGGCCACTGAACCCTGATGTATGGGGTGCAATGGTGAGTGAGAGCTTTACATCCTGTGACAAACGTCAGAGTACTGAACACCAGAAGAGAAGGAGCCTGGTCTGTTCACACCAGAAGAGAAGGAGCCTGGCTGTTCACACCAGAAGAGCAGGAGCATGGCTGTTCACACCAGAAGAGCAGGAGCCTGGCTGTTCACACCAGAAGAGAAAGAGCCTGACTGTTCACACCAGAAGAGCAGGAGCGTGGCTGTTCACACCAGAAGAGAAGGAGCCTGGCTGTTCACACCAGAAGAGCAGGAGCATGGCTGTTCACACCAGAAGAGCAGGAGCCTGGCTGTTCACACCAGAAGAGAAAGAGCCTGACTGTTTACACCAGAAGAGCAGGAGCGTGGCTGTTCACACCAGAAGTGCAGGAGCATGGCTGTTAACACCAGAAGAGAAGGAGCCTGGCTGTTCACACCAGAAGAGAAGGAGCCTGGCTGTTCACACCAGAAGAGCAGAAGTGTGGCTGTGTTCACACCAGAAGAGCAGGAGCCTGGCTGTTCACACCAGAAGAGAAGGAGACCGGCTGTTCACACCAGAAGGGCAGGAGCGTGGCTGTTCACACCAGAAGAGAAGGAGCCTGGCTGTTCACACCAGAAGAGAAGGAGCCTGGCTGTTCACACCAGAAGAGAAGGAGCCTGGCTGTTCACACCAGAAGAGCAGGAGCCTGGCTGTTCACACCAGAAGAGAAGGAGCCTGGCTGTTCACACCAGAAGAGAAGGAGCCTGGCTGTTCACACCAGAAGAGCAGGAGCGTGGCTGTTAACACCAGAAGAGCAGGAGCATGGATGTTCACACCAGAAGCGCATGAGCCTGGCTGTTCACACCAGAAGAGAAGGAGCCTGGCTGTTCACACCAGAAGAGCAGGAGCCTGGCTGTTCACACCAGAAGAGCAGGAGCGTGGCTGTTCACACCAGAAGAGCAGGAGCCTGGTTGTTAACACCAGAAGAGAAGGAGACCGGCTGTTCACACCAGAATAGCAGGAGACCGGCTGTTCACACCAGAAGCCATTTCTCCACGCTGGTCAACAAGAGATTCTGCTCCAGTCACATGTACAGGCACTCATGGCTAGCAGAGAAAATAGATGCCGAAACTATCTCTGAAGATTGTGTATGAACGGTCCAGTCGATTAACATGAGCACCGAAAGGAAACTGGCTGCTCTTCCCGGTGCTTCGGCATCCGGTGTGACTCTGTTGCAATCGGAAAAAAAAATTGCAATCTCGATTCATAGACCTATGCAATCTCATTTCTAAGTTATGACGAATTCTTTTTTATAAAAGAAAAGAAAAGTTATTAATTTTTTTAATTTTTTTTAACTTTTTACTTAACTTTTTAAATTATTTTATTGAAAAAAATAAGAATCGTGAGAGAATCGTGATCTCAATTCTTAGAGAGAAAAATCGTGATTCACATTTTAGCAAGAATCGCCCAGCCCTACTGCAAGGCTAAATGTTTGCCCCCAGGCTGTAACTGCATCAACAGCTGCTGCCCCGGCAGGGAGCCTACGAGAAGTTCAGAGAGTCATATCATCTGCCTCAGTAGGGAGCATACAAGAAGTTCAGAGAGTCATATCATCTGCCTCAGTAGGGAGCCTACAAGACGTTCAGAGAGTCATATCATCTGCCTCAGTAGGGAGCCCACAAGACGTTGAGAGTCATATCATCTGCCCCGGTAGGGAGCCCACGAGAAGTTCAGAGAATGGTAAGTAAAATGGTAAATGGTCCAAAGTGCTTTACAATTTGTTCCTCACAATTTACCCATTCACTCACACATTCACACACCGATAGCGGAGGCAACCATGCAAGGTGCCAACCTGCTCATCGGGAGCAGTTAGGGGTTAAGTGTCTTGCTCAGGGACACTTCAACGCGCTGCCTGGGAGGAGCGGGAATCGAACTGGGAACCTCTGGATGTACCTAGCATGCATGTTTTTTATGCTGTTGGAGGAAACAAGAGTACCCGGAGGAAACACAGGGAGAACATACTAACTCTATGCAGAAAGGCCTCCCAACAGGGTTTGAACCCAGGACCTTCTTGCTGTGAGGCAATAGCACTAACCACTGCACCACCGTGCTAAGCGATACACAGAAATACAGTACTCGGTCACAGTGAATCACTCCTGAGTCGTGATACTGGATCTAAAGACTCTTGGTACACAATTGATAACATGTGAGGGGTCCTTACCCAGCATCCTTCAGTTCCGAGTGGTTGGGTGTGTTGTCATAGTCACTACCCAGCATGCTGCTCTGGCCCTCCAGACTACAGCCCTGCAGTAAGGAGGAAAAACACAAGTCACAGTGAGAACACAGGCTCATCTTCCATTATCCACAACGTGAAGAGCACATAGAATACTTATTAACCAGGTTTCTTGATGAAGCAAATTGAATCAGAATCATGCATTTCTGAATGAAACAGCCATGTTCCTGTCATCACACACCTCATTTGGTTTCAAAGCAGGAGAACAAAGAGAGAGAGAGATAGAGGAAGATCATCTGAAACCACAGCATGGATCCTTGTTGGCAGTAGGTGATGCGGTGAGTTCAGGTGTGAATGCTGTTAGTTCGTCTGAAGGAGTCCTGTGGTTAAATAAAGGGACTCTACCCCATGACTAGAACAGAGAGTTTGACCGTAATCTGTCTTCAGAAGATATTCTGTCTCCTCATTTGTTCTTTCAGACTTGGTTTGGGAACTTTGGGAACTGGGCAGCAGAATATACTACCATTCTACTATTATTATGTTCTACTCTATTATTATTACAATTTCCATTATTATCTTTTTTCCTGCCTGTACCTCCCCTCCCCATGCTGCTATTACACCCGAACCTCCCCAATGAGAGTACCGGTAATAAAGGAATACTTGATTCTTCATTATTGATTTGTCAAGTAAACGGCTGAATATTATACTGCAATACACAATATTATATTATACACAATTTCCTCCAAACGTACACTTGACTTTGAGGTCAGGGCCCCTGCACCACACCAACACTCAGAAAGCATCCCCCTGGGATAAATACATACAATGTAAATCAATAAATAAATACAGCTTCTTTCTATTTGGAAACTGCAATACTCCATATTGCAATTTAGAATTATTTTTGATTAACAGCAATACAAGGGTGAGGTGTTGGGGTCGCCGGTGGCTAGGTGGGGGCAGTAATACCAAGGATTCTGTAATAAAGCACAATGATGCATTAAAAGCTGCACCAAAGGGTTCAAATGGAACAGTTCCCGCCTACGAAGTGGGTGGGACTTTAATACAGGAACTATTGTTAACACAGTGAGATCACTGGACAAGTCTCAAAACAAACGCTAGATCTACAGGTCCGAAAAATATACATTTAGTGTCATAATGTTCTTACAATCCTTCTATTTCTAAGATACAGTCCAATATTTACCTCCATTTCCATGGTAAATAAAATTATAGCCATTCAGCCAAAACCTCTACATCTCTCACTGGGGTGAATGGAGCCTGTGCTCTAGTCTCCTCAGGGCAGAGGGCAGTAGGCCTGTGCTCTAGTCTCCTCAGGTCAGAGGTCAGAGGGCAGTAGGCCTGTGTTCTAGTCTCCTCAGGTCAGAGGGCAGTAGGCCTGTGCTCTAGTCTCCTCAGGTCAGAGGGCAGTAGGCCTGTGTTCTAGTCTCCTCAGGTCAGAGGGCAGTAGGCCTGTGTTCTAGTCTCCTCAGGTCAGAGGGCAGTAGGCCTGTGCTCTAGTCTCCTCAGGGCAGAGGGCAGTAGGCCTGTGTTCTAGTCTCCTCAGGTCAGAGGGCAGTAGGCCTGTGCTCTAGTCTCCTCAGGGCAGAGGGCAGTAGGCCTGTGCAGCTCACGTGACATATTATAGGAGGTGAAAAGGACTTGGTTAGTCTCCCGTTCAAAGGTCTGTGGTCAAACTAAGAAGGGTTGTGGAGGTGGTCTGAGCTGCAGCAGAGGCAGTGTTGCAGGCAGGCAGGCAGGCAGGCTGAGAGGCAGCAGACAGCAGCTTAAAGACAAGAGGGAAGGACGGTGAGAGCCCCGCCCCTCCCCGAGGTCTGCCTCTGGACAGAGAGGGGAGGAGCTTCAGTACTTAACCCTTCGAGCTCTGTCATCCAAGGACCAGGACAGGGAGGAGGGGAAGGTAGGGAGGGAGGAGGAGGCCTTCCCCAGAGGACCCCTCCCGATCTAGAAAGACCGGGTCAGACCAGGATGAACATACTCTACTGATGAATGAATGAATAAATTAAATGAATCAACACAGACCAGGCCTTATACCTCTGCTGTTGTGTGCCAACATTGTAACTCCTCTTGTCTTTATGTAATTAAATGTCCACATGTATCTCTACATGCTGAGTAACAATCATAAGCCTATCCATAAGATACTACTTAAATACCATTACTACTGCTACTAAAAGTAGTAATAATAATAATAATAATAATAATAATAATAATAATAATAATAATAATAATAATAATAATATGGGCACCACTCTGATAAATAAGAATGATTAAAGGGTCTTTGGAGATACAAGGATTTCATCCAGCAGCAGTGATATGGAGACATTGTGGGTAGTTCCTAGGGCTGAGGTAAACTCAATCTCTCAAATCAATTCACAAATGTACAGTAGGCTGGACACAGAGTGCGGTTCATACGGCAGAGCTAGGGCCGTCCCAGTGTGCCGGGTACCATCTGCTGAGCTTGAGTTTCAGTGTGGTGTGTAGATGAGAGCTGTGGGGTAGACAGGTTTTCTGTTGCTGTCTGAGAAGAACCGATTCTCAAAATTAAATGTTGGATTATTATGCAGATTATTACTAGCAGATCATTCTTATGCGAATGTAGGCACATTCTTGGAGGGGTAACCCCACCTCAATGGCAGTGATTGAGGTTTGGAACTAAGCATTCAAGTCAGCCCTAGATAGAGCATTCACTGGCAAGGTTTGATTAACAGGTTGAATAGGACTGGGTTGAAACTTTCTCATGCTAAAATTATTTTGTATTTAAAGTATATGAAAAAAATCCACCTCCGGAATTGACTGAGGTGAAAGTGATTTGACCTCAACCCCCGTCTGTAACGTGGGTGTGTTTTACATGCACAATGTAGATTGTATTCAGGATTCCTACTTTTCCCATCTGCGAGTTGGCGCATGTAAGCACCATGTCCTGTTTACAATAGACAGAATGAGCTCATATCCCTACTATGAGAAACCTGAATTTGACCTCTGGGATATGATCTGGCCCTGGATACTGAGACATGGGTTTGAATGTCTGTGTGAGTTCCATTTCCATGATCATGTTCTGCAATAATCTGTTTAGTAGCGAGGATATGAAACTGTATATACAGTAAACACGTTAAAGGCGCTGTAGATAACATTGAGCCACTAGATGTTCCACTAGAGCACCAGCATGTCATTTATCCAATCAGGTGCCTTCCATGAGGGGAATAAGGAAGTAGGGAGGGGATACATGCACGCAACATGTAAACAACAACATTAATTTTGGACCCGCCGACATTTTAACATTTTTATACAAATTATTTAATAAATCAATAATTTCTTTGGGGGAAAAGCAATAATTAAATTCTGCACCTTTCTAAAAGCTCTGTGGATGTATTCTTCTTTTTCTTTTAAATGGCTAGTCTACATAAACTGTTATCTATAGCACCTTTAACTGTGGCTTGATGGTGGACGTAGGCTAGTATGTGGAATACTACATGTAAACTCTCCTCACTGTGAGGCCGGTCCAGCAGGGAGTTGAGGCAGCGCTCCGTACTCACGTTGGTCGGGAGGGGCTGCAGAGTGAGCCTGTCCTCGCGGCGTGGCGTCTCGCCCCTGTGGGGGTACTGCCTCGTCCCCGTCTCGTACATGGACATGGGCCGGCCTCCGCGGGCGGGGGGGCGGCCGGTGGGATTGTGGGGATGCGGGGGCCCGCCGGGGGTCTGCCATCGCAGTGAGGTGTTTTCAGTCTGCAGGCAGCTCAGCTGGAGAGGGAACACGATCGCTCATATCAACTCTCCCCAGGGGATGATCGCCTTACATACCCCCCCCCGCTAAGCGTGGATCTACGCAGCTACCGGATATCAAGAGCGCAAAGGCGGAGCTGGTTTTTCTGTTGTTTTCTGAGTGTCATAATTAATGAGTTTTTACTGGTTATAATTGTAAATTATCTATGGTACACAAAGGATGCACCGATACGGACACCCATATGAGATATGGGCTCAATACCAGGCTAAAATAGAGATTCTTAATATTAAATCCTGGTATATGTAGCTACACGGTGTACTGGAATGTGTCAGAGCAAAGCAAACCGTTTACCTTTTTTATATATAGGGATATTAGAAAATGATTATCTGATTTTGGTGATGCCAGAATAGGTCTACATTGGACTATACTCAATTTATATTATATACCATTTAGTAAAAGTAAAGGATTAGACTGGTATTCTGGATTGGTTGATAATCAAAGCTAAAGATCTACTAAGATTTTTGAGCATTTGAAACAAAGCTCTGTATAGACTACATGGTTGAGTCTAGAGCACACGGTCACTGAGGCCCTGGCCTGACAGACAGACATGCTGCTTATGAATGATGGAGCAGAGGACAGCAGACTCTCCAGCAAACTACTAATCCTTTAATTACTAGGTCAGTAAGAATTGTTATCTTGCATTCAGACTTACCAAAGTAATTTCAAGATATCTAAAGTAAAATAAGCTTCATGCACTGGCTGACAATTCTATTGGCTTCAACACGTTTCACTTGTTTCCTGATGACTGGTTTCAAGCATTTTTATATTTCCGTGATGACTGGTTTCAAGATTTGAACTTGTTTCGTTACAACCAGTGTGATAAAAAAAATAAAAAGTATTTTTATTCAATTTATTTTTGGGCTTTCTGTATTTTTCCATCCATCCCAATTTTTTGTCATTATGCCTATTCACTTCCTGGTCGTTGGGTTGCGCGCATTGCCCCAGTGTCGGCCTGGGAAGGGTGTAGAACTACCACCTCCGATACATGTGGACCTGACAGCGAGGAGTTTCACTGGTGGAACGTAACGCGTGCAGAGGTTCACGCTATTTCCCCCAGATCCCCTCCCTGCTGAACAGGCGCCCGACCGACCAGTAGGAGTCGCAGTTTACAACGACCAGGACACACCCCACCGGCTTCCCACCCACTAACACTGCCAATTGTGTTAGTAGGGACGACTGACCGGAGGTACCGCTGAGTCGCTGATAGCAGAATTCGATCACAGAGTCTCTGCGGTGGTAGGCGAGTGCTTAGTCCAGTGCGCTACCCAGCCGCACCTGGTTTCAAGAATTAACTTTTTCATGATGACCGGTTTCAAGAGTTGAACTTGTTTTGTGATGATTGGTTTCAAGAATTGTATTTGTTTCGTGATGACAGGTTTTAAGAATTCAACTTGTTAGACGACTTTCCCAGACCATGGAAATAACATAGTAGAATTGTTATTTATTTATTTTTGGTAGATTTGTATTTGTTTATTGGACAAGCCCGGCCGAGAGGAAGGATGGGAGAAGATATGGGGAGAGGACATGCGGCAAAGGTCGCCGGGTCCGGGAGTCGAACCCGGGAACGCTGCGTTGCACTGCAGTGCGTTACGTGGTGCGCCACCCTGGCACCCATAGTAGAATTGTTCATCTGGGTGTTGTTCCCCTTTTAAATCTGTGTTTCTTGCAGTGAACCATCCCGCCAATTGCACGTCCACTGTAACTTCACTTCCTGTTCTGGGTCTCTTTGTTGTTGCTTTATTCGATAGGATTATTCGAGGAAATCAGGGGGAGCGACTTGAGAAGGGGGTGACATGCAACCAAGGTCTTAGGCCGGATTCGAACCTAGGATGTTGCAATTACATGCGTCCTAGCGTGGTGAGCCACCAGAACGCCCCTTCGCTTCCTGTACTAATAATAAATCTGCTCTGGTCTTGCAGGACATGCTGCATACACTATTGTTCCAATGAGAAAACAACAGCTGCATCCTCGACAGGACTCACTCTCCCCAGCATTATGTGACAATGTGGTTACTGTCGATGATATCACTGCTTTTAGTCTCCTTATTGCCCCGCCCACTCTCGCCACAGTTGCTTTCTATTTAGGGTTTTCTAGTCTTCTCTGGTCATGCCTCAAAGTGCTGTGGAAATGTCTACATCATCATTAAATACATAACTGCCTATGAGGCAACATACATATTTGTTGCCTGTTCAAATTCCTCTTATCTAGTTATCTTATTCCTACTCATCTAGCCTATCAATACAGTCAGTCAGGAAAGTGAATTATTGCTGCAGTTGGCGAAAATTAAAATATCACATAGTTTAACATGATTATGTGTGGGTTTCTTTGTTGTGAACGTGTATTTACATAGCAGTGGATTTCCACGCTTCACTGATGCACAGTATGCAGGAAAAATAGACTTAAAAACAAAGAGGCAGCATAAAATCACTCTTGTATTGTTGTAAACTGTCCTGTTTACATAAGATACAAATGTAAAAACAAAAGCTATTTTGACTGACTGTACAATACAATACAGTCAGTCAGCACAATACAGTCAGTCAGTCAGTCACAGCAGCTAAACGAACCCTGTGCTGAGCCTGAGTGCTGACAAACAATACACTCACAGCAGCTAAACTAACCCTACACTGGTAAACAATACACTCACAGCAGCTAAACTAACCCTACACTGGTAAACAATACACTCACAGCAGCTGAACTAACCCTACACTGGTAAACAATACACTCACAGCAGCTGAACTAACCCTACACTGGTAAACAATACACTCACAGCAGCTAAACTAACCCTACACTGGTAAACAATACACTCACAGCAGCTGAACTAACCCTACACTGGTAAACAATACACTCACAGCAGCTGAACTAACCCTACACTGGTAAACAATACACTCACAGCAGCTGCACTGTGACTAACCCTACACTGGTAAATAATACACTCACAGCAGCTAAACTAACCATGCACTGGTAAATAATACACTCACAGCAGCTAAACTAACCATGCACTGGTAAATAATACACTCACAGCAGCTGAACTAACCCTACACTGGTAAACATTACACTCACAGCAGCTGAACTAACCCTACACTGGTAAACATTACACTCACAGCAGCTGCACTAACCCTACACTGGTAAACAATACACTCACAGGGGAGCTCCCGTAGCTCACCGCATATCTCGGCGCTATTTCTGCGTCGGGGAAAACCGTGCTCGTCACGGATCTGGGGGACACAAGTTCGATTCCCGGACCCGCCGTCATTTCTCAGAATGTCTTCCCCTGCTCTACATCCCATTTTCAACCTGTTTCTGTCGGTCATGCTTGACCAGAAAAGCGATAAACGCTAAAAAATAAAGTAAAAAAAAAAAAAAAAAAAAATACACTCACAGCAGCTAAACTAACCCTACACTGGTAAATAATACACCGAGAGCAGCTAAACTAACCCTACACTGGTAAATAATACACTGAGAGCAGCTAAACTAACCCTACACTGGTAAATAATACACTGAGAGCAGCTAAACTAACCCTACACTGGTAAACAATACACTCACAGCAGGTTCTCATGTCTGCAATCTCTGGAGGATGATCTGTTCGGAAAGTGTTACACAACAGGTTTCCCATATTTACAGCATGGGAAAAGACAGGAACGCTGACTAGCAGACTACCATAACCAGTGGGTTAACAGGATCAGTCATGACTAAATTATCTATACTAAATATCTAGACTATAACAGATTACTAAAATACCATCAATATCATATAACTTCTCAAGTGGTATACTATTCATAATGTAGTATGGCAACAAAACATTGTTCTAAAATTATATCTCAGAGAGAGTCCTGAGTATCCTGGACCCCCCCCCCCTCCACCTCCTCCCATGGTCCTCTTTCTGGTCCTCTAGCCTCCTGAGTCAGCACAATACAGTTAGTCAGCACAATACAGTCAGTCAGCACAATACAGTCAGTCAGCACAATTCAGTCAGTCAGCACAATACAGTCAGTCAGCACAATACAGTCAGTCAGCACAATACAGTCAGTCAGCACAATACAGTCAGTCAGCACAATACAGTCAGTCAGCACAATTCAGTCAGTCAGCACAATACAGTCAGTCAATCAGCATAATATAGTCAGTCAATCAGCATAATATAGTCAGTCTCTTGGGAAAATGTCACACAACAGGTTTCTCATATTTACCAACGGCATGGGAAAAAACCATAGGAACGCTGACTAGCAGACTACCATAGCCAGTGGGTTAAAAGGATCAGTCAGACAGATGACTAAAATGTCATGTGCATGATATCACATAACTTCTCAAGTGGTATTCAAAATCAGATCATAATGTAGTATGGAAACTAGGGGTGTAACGGTACATAAAAACCAGGGTTCGGTACGTACCTCGGTTTTGAAGTCACGGTTCACTTCGGCACAGTGGGGGTACGTTTGCAGAAAGTGTTCCACACGGGGTGACGTAGTGTGCAGTTACTGTTAAGTAGGGCTGTCAACGAATATTCTATATTCTAATTAATAATCGACTTGTAAAAAAATAAATATATTAGATTGTAAAATGATTATTAGATTGTGAAAAAAAACAGGTCTTCTAGGTAGGTAGGTCGTTTGCGTCCGCCATACTATGAGGCTATGCTAAATTACAGGTAATCTCTCAGTGGTGTGCGTGGGCTGCACGAACAACATCCGGCCCTTTGCGCAAGTTATATTTTGGGAGGGGGGGGGGGGGGGGGGGGGGATTTTAAGTAAAAAATTTACGTAATGTATTCGTTGTATTCGTTCTGGTACACAGCGCGTACTGAACTGAAGGTCCCGTACTGAAACGGTTCGGTATCCGTTACACCCCTAATGGCAACACAACATTATTCTCCTGGAACCCCCCCTCCTCCTCTCATGTTCCACTTTACACAATACAGCCAGTCAACACAGTACAGTCAGTCAACACAATACAGCCAGTCAACACAATAGAGTCAGCCAACACAATACAGCCAGTCAACACAATACAGCCAGTCAACACAGTACAGCCAGTCAACACAATACAGCCAGTCAACACAGTACAGCCAGTCAACACAGTACAGCCAGTCAACACAATACAGCCAGTCAACACAATACAGCCAGTCAACACAGTACAGTCAGTCAACACAATACAGCCAGTCAACACAGTACAGCCAGTCAACACAATACAGCCAGTCAACACAATAGAGTCAGCCAACACAATACAGCCAGTCAACACAGTACAGCCAGTCAACACAATAGAGTCAGTCAACACAATACAGCCAGTCAACACAATACAGCCAGTCAACACAATACAGCCAGTCAACACAGTACAGCCAGTCAACACAATAGAGTCAGCCAACACAATACAGCCAGTCAACACAATACAGTCAGTCAACACAATACAGCCAGTCAACACAATACAGCCAGTCAACACAATACAGCCAGTCAACACAATACAGCCAGTCAACACAATACAGTCAGTCAACACAATACAGCCAGCCAACACAATACAGCCAGCCAACACAATACAGTCAACACAATACAGCCAGCCAGCACAATACAGCCAGTCAACACAATACAGCCAGTCAACACAATACAGCCAGTCAACACAATAGAGTCAGCCAACACAATACAGCCAGTCAACACAATACAGTCAGCCAACACAATACAGCCAGCCAACACAATACAGTCAACACAATACAGTCAGCCAACACAATACAGCCAGTCAACACAATACAGCCAGTCAACACAATACAGTTAGCCAACACAATACAGTCAGTCAACACAATACAGTCAGTCAACACAATACAGCCAGTCAACACAATACAGCCAGTCAACACAATAGTCAGCCAACACAATACAGCCAGTCAACACAATACAGTCAACACAATACAGCCAGTCAACACAATACAGCCAGCCAACACAATACAGCCAGTCAACACAATACAGCCAGTCAACACAATACAGCCAGTCAACACAATAGAGTCAGCCAACACAATAGAGTCAGCCAACACAATACAGCCAGTCAACACAATACAGTCAACACAATACAGCCAGTCAACACAATACAGCCAGCCAACACAATACAGCCAGTCAACACAATAGAGTCAGCCAACACAATACAGCCAGTCAACACAATACAGTCAACACAATACAGCCAGTCAACACAATACAGCCAGCCAACACAATACAGTCAGCCAGTCAACACAATACAGTCAGTCAACACAATACAGCCAGTCAACACAATAGAGTCAGCCAACACAATACAGCCAGTCAACACAATACAGTCAACACAATACAGCCAGTCAACACAATACAGCCAGCCAACACAATACAGCCAGTCAACACAATACAGCCAGTCAACACAATACAGTCAGCCAACACAATACAGTCAACACAATACAGTCAGCCAGCACAATACAGTCAGTCAACACAATACAGTCAGCCAACACAATACAGCCAGTCAACACAATACAGTCAGTCAACACAATACAGTCAGTCAACACAATACAGTCAGCCAGCACAATACACTACAGTCAGTCAGCACAATACAGTCAGTCAACACAATACAGTCAGTCAACACAATACAGTCAGCCAACACAATACAGTCAGTCAGCACAATACAGTCAGTCAGCACAATACAGTCAGCCAACACAATACAGTCAGCCAACACAATACAGTCAGCCAACACAATACAGTCAGCCAGCACAATACAGTCAGCCAACACAATACAGTCAGTCAGCACAATACAGTCAGCCAACACAATACAGTCAGTCAACACAATACAGTCAGCCAGCACAATACAGTCAGTCAGCACAATACAGTCAGCCAGCACAATACAGCCAGCCAGCACAATACAGTCAGTCAGCACAATACAGTCAGTCAGCACAATACAGTCAGTCAGCACAATACAGTCAGTCAGCACAATACAGTCAGTCAGCACAATACAGTCAGCCAACACAATACAGTCAGTCAACACAATACAGTCAGTCAACACAATACAGTCAGTCAACACAATACAGGCAGTCAACACAATACAGTCAGCCAACACAATACAGTCAGCCAGCACAATACAGTCAGTCAGCACAATACAGCCAGTCAACACAATACAGTCAGTCAGCACAATACAGCCAGTCAGCACAATACAGCCAGTCAACAGTCAACACAATACAGTCAGCCAACACAATACAGTCAGCCAACACAATACAGTCAGCCAACACAATACAGTCAGTCAACACAATACAGTCAGCCAACACAATACAGTCAGCCAACACAATACAGTCAGCCAAACACAATACAGTCAGTCAGCACAATACAGCCAGCCAGCACAATACAGCCAGTCAGCACAATACAGCCAGTCAACACAATACAGTCAGCCAACACAATACAGTCAGCCAACACAATACAGTCAGTCAACACAATACAGTCAGCCAGCACAATACAGTCAGTCAACACAATACAGTCAGCCAACACAATACAGCCAGTCAGCACAATACAGCCAGCCAGCACAATACAGTCAGTCAACACAATACAGTCAGCCAACACAATACAGCCAGCCAGCACAATACAGTCAGTCAGCACAATACAGTCAGTCAACACAATACAGTCAGTCAGCACAATACAGTCAGTCAGCACAATACAGCCAGTCAGCACAATACAGTCAGTCAGCACAATACAGCCAGTCAGCACAATACAGCCAGCCAGCATAATAATAATAATAATAATAATAATAATAATAATAATAATAATAATAATAATAATAATAATAATAATAATAATAATAATAATACAGTCAGTCAGTCAGTCAGTCAGTACAGTACAATATTCACTTTAAAAAATAAGAACGGGAGAGGTTCTTGTATAGTAAACAGAAGGATATAGCAAGCTAGCATAAGGACACATACAGTAGTATAACTGTAGATTGTATAGTATAGCATGTATAGTAGTGTACATAAGACCCAGTGCCTCATCCGTAGCTAACTGTGTATGCACTATCACAGGACCTTAGCATGTCTTACCATGCTCTTGTAAACTTTATGTACATATACCTGTTGTTATTGTTATTATTATTATTATTATTACTTGTATTATTGCATTGTATTATTGCACATCGTATTATTGCACAAATGTCTTATTCCTGTCTATTACTTGTGTTGCACATCGCTGCGGGCATGACCCCCCGCATTTCACTGTATGCTTGTATGCCGTGACAAATAAAACTGTTGACTTGATACAGTCAGTCAGCACAACAGTCAGTCAGTCAGTACAATACAGTCAGTCAGCACAATACAGTCAGTCAGTCAGTACAATACAGTCAGTCAGCACAATACCAGTCAGTCAGTCAGTACAATACAGTCAGTCAGTCAGTACAATACAGTCAGTCAGCACAATACAGTCAGTCAGTCAGTACAATACAGTCAGTCAGTCAGTCAGTCAGTACAGTAAGTCAAGTGACACTGGTGGTAGATGACACTTAATGGAAATATCAACCGAAACAGTTTACAGCAGAGATGGGAATTTCAACTAATTCCACTAATGATTAACCCAAAGTTATAGTTATGTGGATGAAATGTAATTTTAATGTTATCATTGTGTGTGACTGTGTGGAGTACATTTCAGTGAGCTTCAGTGAGCTTGTACAGACAGGAGCTTGGCCCCATTGACTTTGTTTTGGTTTGTGGCTAACTATCCAGTATGAGGAACAGATTGTGCTGAGAAAGGACCGATCTACATCATCATTGGCAAGTAAGAAATAGGGCTAGGGTTTAACGGAACTATTCATTTAAGATCAACATGGGCCTACCAACTGTTCTACTAGATTTAAAGGGAATGATTCAGATTGTTTAGGGGGCACTACAACATTATTATATACGTATTGTTATGTGTCTTGTAAGCCCATATGGGCTGGGCATACACCTGTATGTAAGACACAGAAATAAAAAACATCAATCATCACAACATGATAGAATTTAGAAAAAAGCCTCCACTGTAGTCTAGTCATGCCTGCACATTCATCAAGAACACACTTCAAAACCTTTTGGGGAGAGCGGTAATCAAAGTAATCTCACCAGGCAGCTCAATGAAGAAGTGAATGGCAAAATTCAATAATAGTGTTGTGAAGGATCAGATTAAACCGAATATATATATTTATTTATGGATATATATTTAATAGTATTTGTATATCGTTTGATATCCCCTGTATATTCCTTGTACAATATGCACTGAATATCCCTTTAGTCTACTAACAGCCCATAATAGTTTCATTCTACCATTGGACGAGAACCTGGCGCCAGCAGCCATGCCCCTTGGTTCAAGTTCAATCGTGCCGCCCAACATGTCGTGGCAAGCCCGGTTCCGCGTAGGAATACGTCTGGCGAAATACGAATGGTACTATTTGTTCACAGCGCATATATATATGGCGCAAGTTAAGTAGAACTTTCTTTTTAGTCCATTAGTTCTTTACCCTCCAACTAAGTAACAGACGCGAAGCCTCACCCACGACGCACGTGTGGTGCAGTAAGGCCTACTTGGCCTCAGAATAGGCATTGAGATATCGTGTGGATTAATAGTTGAATTGTCATAGTTTGGCACTATACCGTCGAGTTGGACGTATTTCTATTAAGCTAATAATAGTCTATTATGTATGGTGCATCGTTCGGTTAGAGTTATAAAGTGAGCAGTACCCCCATCGTTCCTGACGTTATCTGGAGTCTTAACCAGGCTGGGCAGACCACGTGTGGTGCTTGCATCCGAGGAGCTCCGGGCCAGGACGAGTGGACCTGTACATTGGATTACTTTACCCGGACGACGGCGAGCCTTCCACGGCTTGGATTATCTACATGCTTTGGGTGCTTTGATTATTCCATGGATAACGGCCAACACTGCTGAGTGTTGGAACTACCCCCCGGAGAGGAGTCCAGGTGAGACGGCGCTCTACCCCGAGTGAGGTCGCCTCACGTCTCTTCATCTGTGGACCGGCAGCTACCGTCCACCAGAGGGTCCAGCTGTATTCATCTGCGGACCGAGGTTCTGTGGGCATCGTGTTCAGGACTCTGAATTCTCCCAAGAAATCGTCGGCCAGATGGGATACCGCCAGCGGCTCTTCTAACCCCCCCCTACTGTCTTACAACCAGCGGGACCCCCCCCCCCCTTAGTGTATCCAGCTATAATCATTTAAGTACCATCGCTATAGTTCCCTAACGAACCAGGTTGTATACTTACTCCCTGCGTAACCAGAGATTGGACATTCAATGTTGATTTACCTACGAATACTCATTTGCCATACAAGTGCATTTCAAATCATAAATGTCATTAAGTGAACGTTGTATATACCCTTTGCTATATAAAATATTCGATTTATACATTTGTGTGGACTTCGTTTCATCAGGTGGGAAAGTGTTCATCATATCTATATCATGTACTGGATGGCCAGAGGTTAAAGTACAAGCGGTAGTGGTTTAATAATACCATACTTATCAATACAGTCAGGGAATTGTACCCCTCAGTTACAATTGGTCCTTCGAGCCGGAGGGTAACTAGTGTAATATTAATATAGTGTTATTAATATTGAAATGGCCTATGATGAACACTCCACGAAACGGTCCTCCTAACGTAGAACGCCCGCAGCGCAGACGACAGCCACCTCAGTACTTAGAGGATTACGCTGTCAGTCAACTACCTAGCCTTCGACAAACGGTAAACGGGGTAAAAGTAGAAAGTAAAATTATGTCTGACCTTAACGACCAGGTTTCCCCGACCACAGAGGCCCAGTCTGCACGGAAGAAGAGGAGGAAGAAGAGGACTCTGCACGGAAGAAGAGGAGGAGAGCGCCGAGGAAATAGAGCTCCAGGACTCCCCAACGAGTACACCCAGGAGCGGCTCACCCAGGAGCGGCTCACCTTCACAACCGTCTTCCCCCAGCGAAGCGGAGAGGATGCTACAACAGGCGTTCCTCGTCAGCCTGACAGCCTCTACCGAACGCGATCGACTTCAGGGTGAACGCGATCGACTTCAGGGTGAACGCGATCGACTCCAGACACAGCAACGGAGCGAAGAAGAGCGCATACGCCTGGAGATGAGACGCCTTCAGACGGAAGAGAATATGGCAAGAGACCGGGCCGACGCCCAGCGCGCCGCTGCCGGTGCCCAAAGAGAAGCGGATCTCACCAAGCGCGAAGTCGAGCGCGACAAGTTACAAGCGCAGCTAATGGAGCAGCTGATCCTCAAGGCAACACCCTCTCCCTCCGCCAGGGGTTCAAGGAACTCGTCGAGACAACAGTCAAGGGCAGCGTCTCCTAGCCGAGCAAGCGACCCTGAACTTGACCAACAGACCAAGCCTATACCCCCCGCAGACCCCCTTCCCAGACCCGTCCAAGCGAGACCCAGCTACAAGGAAGGAGCGGCATACACTGCGGAGAAGCTAAATAAACGATTACAGGATCTAGAGGACCTGATAGAAGAAGAAGAGGGAGAGGAGGAGAACCAAGCCCGACGACAGCACAGTACTCCACCGGACCAGGAGGTCCAGTACAGCCCAGGCTATACCCCCGCGGCGCTGCGCTACAGACCCCCGACTCTATTCACGGGTGAGCACGACCAGCCCCGAGGAATAGCACCTGGACCAGCGGGCCATGGTACCCTGTCGGTACCAGCCCACAGAGAGGCGCAAGAGGAGACTCGCCTAGGAGGTCTCTCCCCCAACGCTCGCCGATGTATCAGCCATCCACGGCGTCATACATTGCCACGCCGTCGTTTCCAGACTTCACCTATGAGAATCGAGCACAGTACACGGAGCTCCGGATGTGCTTAGAGACAATGATGGTGGATGTCGCTGATGAACGCCACAAGTATGCAATATTACTGAAGCACCTGAAAGTACCGCGAGCGCACAATATAGCGCTAGCCTATGCCACCTCTACGACCCCATACACCGCGGCCCTAGCAGCGCTGGACCAGAGATATGGACGTATATGGGATTACGTAATCCAAGAGATAAGGCATATTGATCGCCTACCCCCAGCAACAGACAATCGCTCATTAGACGACCTGTCAATCAAAGTGCAGTCCCTGGTAGGGATGCTGGGAGCGCAACGGGAAAAGGGCATGCATGAGCTATACGCCAACTCTAACGTCGAGAGGATTTTGGAGAAGCTGCCACCCGCAAGACAAGAGCGTTTTAGGCGGCAGAGAGACTACCGGGATCCTAACGGCCCCGAACCATCCCTCCTTGATCTAGCCGACTTCCTGGCGAGAGAAGTCAGCAGCTTACGACTGGATACGTTCGGGCGGAGCACGCCAAGCTCCAGAGAGGGACCCAGGAGAATAAATGATGGAAGAAGATCGGTGACTGTCATGCACCAATCAGAGTCAGTACCGAGCAGTAAGAGCCACAGCACCCCCTCGAGAAAAGAGAAGTGGAAGATGGTGTGCCCCTACTGTGAGAAAGAACACTGGCTGTCACAATGTGACCTGTTCACAAAGATGAATGCAGAAGAAGTGAGTCAATGGATAAAGTCCAACAGGCGCTGTTACCGATGTGCGCGCAGTCACATGGCAGCCGAATGCCGCCTAAAGAAAAGGTGCAGTCGGTGTGACGGAGCCCATCTAGATATACTACACGACAGTAACAGAAGACGGCCTTCACCTGCACCATCGAGCGGCACCAAGGCAAGTGTCATGTACATTGACCCCGCCAGCAGCAGCGGCGCCCAAGTGCTCTTAAAGGTAGTCCGTGTGACATTGAGCTACCAAGATAACGTCATGGACACTTACGCCGTCCTTGATGACGGGTCAGAGAAGACCCTTCTGCTCGCGTCCGCTGCGGCCCAGCTGGGACTGCGGGGGAGCGAGAACCAAATGACGATTCGGACAATAAGAAGAGATTTAAAGAAGATAAAGGGCGAGAATGTCTCCTTCACTATCGCAGCAAGCGGGCAGCCAGAGCGACGGTATAAGATTACAAATGCTTTCACCAGCCAAGAAATAGGACTATCGCAGTACACCTACCCCATCGCCAAGCTGATGGATAAATATGTGCACCTGCGTCAACTACCTATCCCGCTCATAGACGGCGCCACCCCGACCCTGCTGATAGGCTCCGACCATGCAGAACTTATAGTCCCGATTGACCGGGTCCATACAGGACCCCGAGGCTGTCCTGCAGCAGTCGAGACCCGCCTAGGGTGGACACTACAAGGCCCCCTCGCTAAATCTCTCAACCGAACAGCAGCCACTAGCTGCCTCCACTCCAGAACGACAGAAGGAGACACCACACTCCTGCAGCATGTCGAGAAGAAAATTGACTGGCGACGTCGTGCGCTGCTCCGCGCCTCCCTGATCAAAGACGGCTTTGATCTCCGGCAGCGGGCCAGCAGCGACCCCCCAGTATTGCGCAACCTCAACCCAGAGGTCGCAGAGGACCCAGCAGCAGATGAAGAGGTCCGACACAGTGTGAAGAACAGTTTCTACGTGGACAACTGTTTACAAAGCGTTTCGACTCAAGAAGAAGCCGAGGCTCTCCTAATCAAGCTACGCGCCTCCCTGATCAAAGGCGGCTTTGATCTCAGGCAGTGGGCCAGCAGTGACCCGCACGTATTGCGCAGCCTCTCCCCCGCGGACAAGGCTGCCAGCAGCGAGACCTGGATGGCGACCATCCCAGGAGAAGCCCAAGAAATGACACTAGGACTAGTCTGGCGCTTCAAAACAGACTCGCTCCACTATAGACACAAACCCCTGACTCCAGAGCAGGGAAGGTCGACGGCGACACCGACCACCAGACGGAGTGTGTACAGAACACTCGCCAGACAATATGACCCGTTGGGATGTATTCTACCTTACACCACCAGGGCAAAGATGATTGTACGAGCACTATGGGACAAGGACCAGGGCTGGGACGACCCAATACCCGCACACCTTGCCTCCACATGGAGAGAGTGGGAGACGGAACTCCGCTCACTCCCAGGCGTCAATATACGCCGCAGCTACTTCCCATCCACAGTGAGGCCAGAGACATGCAAGATGGATCTACACGTCTTCAGCGACGCCTCCGAAGTAGCCTATGGATCGGTGGCCTACTTGCGTGCCCAAGAGAAGGGAGGCGAGATACACACCGCTTTCATCCTGGCTCGCTCAAGAATAGCCCCACAAAAGCAACAATCTATCCCGCGTCTAGAGCTCTGCGCAGCCCTAGCAGGAGCGCATCTAGCCACGTTAATCCAACGTGAACTCACCATTCCGGTGCACAGAACAATCTTGTGGTCAGATTCCACGACAGTACTCACATGGATCAAGTCTGATTCATGCAGATACAAAGTCTTCGTGGGAGTCAGAGTCACCGAGATTCAAGAGTTAACAGAAGCAGCGAGCTGGCGGTATGTGGACACCAAACACAACCCAGCTGACGTCATCACCCGGGGAATGTCCCTGGATGACCTCACCCGTCGAAACATCTACAGTGACGGACCAGAATTCCTCAAGCTCCCGGAAGAAGAGTGGCCTACGCCCACCCCACGGGAAGCAAGTAAAGAGGAGGCTGAGAACAAGAAACCTATGTTCTGTGGACTGAGCACAGTCGCCTCCACAGACCCCAACATAGATGACTGCATTACCCTAGAGCGTGCGCAGCAAAAGACATTCCTGTGGCACCACCCAGAGATTCAGTCCACCACTGACATTTCAGCAGCTGACTACGAAGAAGCAGAACTTCTTCTACTACAACGAGCCCAGAGAGACTCGTTCCCCGATGAGCTAGACTGTCTACAGGGAGGAAAGCCCGTCCCATCAGACAGCAGACTGCTCCACCTGGCACCCGAGAGTGACGCCCATAATCTCATCAGAGTGGGTGGTCGCCTGCGGAGAGCCCCCGATCTACCGGATGACATTAAGTACCCGATAGTCTTGAACAGCCGACACAAGGTCACAGAGCTGATCATAAAGAAATACGACGAGGATGTACACCACGCAGGAGCAGAGAGAGTCTTCGCGGAGATCAGACGTCGCTATTGGATACTTCAAGGAAGAGAAGCGGTGCGACGCTTCCAGCGAACCTGTCTAGACTGCCGAAAGTGGCGCGCGCAGCCCAGCATACCACGGATGGCTGACCTACCCCCCTGTCGCCTCCGACTCGGCGACAAGCCATTCCACTCCACAGGCATGGACTGTTTTGGCCCGTTGTATATAAAGAGAGGAAGAGGAACCGAGAAGCGGTGGGGTATTGTATTCAAATGCATGACCACCAGAGCGATACATATCGAGCTCCTTCCGACCATGAGCACAGACTCATTCCTTATGGCCTTCCGAAGATTCACATCACGGAAAGGAAAACCGTCTACATTGTTGTCTGATCACGGGACAAACTTCAAAGGCGGAGAAAGAGAGCTGAGAGAGAGCTTCCAAGCTATGGGCCCAGAACTTAAGACCCACCTCGCTCCATCCCAGATTGACTTCCAGTTTAATCCCCCGAACGCACCCCACTTCGGTGGAACCTGGGAACGAGAAGTACGTTCTATAAAGACAGCGCTGTACGCCGTGCTTGGGGCCCAGACTGTGGCGGAAGAAGTCCTAATGACAGTCCTCACGGAGATCGAGGGAGTATTGAACTCGAAACCCCTCGGTTACGTCTCAAGTGATGTAGCAGATGTCGACCCAGTCACCCCCAACACACTCTTAATGGGGCGGCTGGACCCCGCGCTACCCCAGACAATGTACAGGCCTGAAGAAGCGAACGGCCGAAGAATGTGGAGGTACAGTCAGGTACTAGCTGACAAGTTTTGGAGCAGCTTCCTACTCCACTACCTACCGTCTCTACAGACCCGCCAGAAGTGGGTAAAAGAGAGAGACAATTTGACAGAAGGAACAGTCGTCATGATTATCGACCAGTCACTACCCAGAGCTATGTGGCCGGCTGGCCGCGTAAGCAAAGTGATCACCGGTGCCGATGGCAAGGTCCGAGCAGCTGAAGTGCTCGTCCAAGGGCGAACTTACACACGACCCGTGGCGAGGCTAATAGAACTGCCCAGACTCCCAGACACTATCGATGATGACCATGACCCCATGACTTTGTGAGTTGACTGACCCTTACAGCGGACCTTGAGTGGTAGACAGTGCGGTTAATCTGTCTCTGCTTAGCTAATTAGGTGGGACTAATTAGGGGGCGGCTGTTGTGAAGGATCAGATTAAACCGAATATATATATTTATTTATGGATATATATTTAATAGTATTTGTATATCGTTTGATATCCCCTGTATATTCCTTGTACAATATGCACTGAATATCCCTTTAGTCTACTAACAGCCCATAATAGTTTCATTCTACCATTGGACGAGAACCTGGCGCCAGCAGCCATGCCCCTTGGTTCAAGTTCAATCGTGCCGCCCAACATGTCGTGGCAAGCCCGGTTCCGCGTAGGAATACGTCTGGCGAAATACGAATGGTACTATTTGTTCACAGCGCATATATATATGGCGCAAGTAAAGTAGAACTTTCTTTTTAGTCCATTAGTTCTTTACCCTCCAACTAAGTAACAGACGCGAAGCCTCACCCACGACGCACGTGTGGTGCAGTAAGGCCTACTTGGCCTCAGAATAGGCATTGAGATATCGTGTGGATTAATAGTTGAATTGTCATAGTTTGGCACTATACCGTCGAGTTGGACGTATTTCTATTAAGCTAATAATAGTCTATTATGTATGGTGCATCGTTCGGTTAGAGTTATAAAGTGAGCAGTACCCCCATCGTTCCTGACGTTATCTGGAGTCTTAACCAGGCTGGGCAGACCACGTGTGGTGCTTGCATCCGAGGAGCTCCGGGCCAGGACGAGTGGACCTGTACATTGGATTACTTTACCCGGACGACGGCGAGCCTTCCACGGCTTGGATTATCTACATGCTTTGGGTGCTTTGATTATTCCATGGATAACGGCCAACACTGCTGAGTGTTGGAACTACCCCCCGGAGAGGAGTCCAGGTGAGACGGCGCTCTACCCCGAGTGAGGTCGCCTCACGTCTCTTCATCTGTGGACCGGCAGCTACCGTCCACCAGAGGGTCCAGCTGTATTCATCTGCGGACCGAGGTTCTGTGGGCATCGTGTTCAGGACTCTGAATTCTCCCAAGAAATCGTCGGCCAGATGGGATACCGCCAGCGGCTCTTCTAACCCCCCCCTACTGTCTTACAACCAGCGGGACCCCCCCCCCCCCCTTAGTGTATCCAGCTATAATCATTTAAGTACCATCGCTATAGTTCCCTAACAAACCAGGTTGTATACTTACTCCCTGCGTAACCAGAGATTGGACATTCAATGTTGATTTACCTACGAATACTCATTTGCCATACAAGTGCATTTCAAATCATAAATGTCATTAAGTGAACGTTGTATATACCCTTTGCTATATAAAATATTCGATTTATACATTTGTGTGGACTTCGTTTCATCAGGTGGGAAAGTGTTCATCATATCTATATCATGTACTGGATGGCCAGAGGTTAAAGTACAAGCGGTAGTGGTTTAATAATACCATACTTATCAATACAGTCAGGGAATTGTACCCCTCAGTTACAAATAGGTAGAGCATCACTTTCTAGAAGATGAAAAGCTTCTAACCTAGAGCAGGTATAACTTACATTTCTGATCGTTTTCAGTGTCCATTGATTTTGTGAACTTCCACCAAAGGGAAGTTGGGGCTTGTTTTACTGCTTGATACATTTTGCAGTTACTCTCAATGTGCAGTTCCTGACTCAAAATTACAAAATAGTAGGGGTGGGAATCACCAGTTTCATCATGATACGATATGATATCGATTCTTTGGACAACGATACGATATTTGCCGATATCACAAAGTCTCTCACGATACAATACGATACGATTAGATTCAGGTGCCTGCGATCGATATGAGATGATATCATATGCCCATTTAACACAATCGGTAACATTTAGATCAACAAAAAAAAGGTAATGAAAATATCATTTGACATTTGTATTTTTGAGCTCTTCCAGACATTTAAAGGAAAATCAATCTATTGTTTTTAATACAAATAGACCTCCTGTTCACTGTAAAGTGCCACGTTTTTATATATTGAGCTTTAAACTTTAAGCTAAATTTTTTGGAACTCAAAACTCACAACCTCCCTCTCCCAAACCGTTCCTACAACAATTTGTTGATGTTGCATGATCATGTATAGGCCTACATTTATTATGTATTATATTGTTTATGTTTAAATAACATTTAAACATCAAACTCCTCTGACCTCATCTTGTCTTTCCAAAGACGCGCGCACACACACACACACACAGAAAGGGAGAATGCTATGCTGTAACATCTACACACACGGAGCTACTGCTGTTGTTCTTGGGCAGATATGAGACTCGCCACAGGATTTTCAAAATAAGAGTATCGATATGAATCGATCTTATTACATCGCATCGATCCGATTCGATTGTTGATAATTACATCGATGTATCGATCTGGATCGATGTATCGTCCCACCCCTACAAAATAGTGCAACCAATATCACCAATGCTACTCTCACTCCACCCTACACAACACTGGTAAGCATGACTTTGACAAATTTACCAGAGCTAGTCTGATGTAGCCCTGTCTACACCTTCCATCTGATGTAGCCTGTGTACTCCAACCATGTAGCCCTGTCTACACCTTCCATCTGATGTAGCCTGTGTACTCCAACCATGTAGCCCTGTCTACACCTTCCATCTGATGTAGCCTGTGTACTCCAACCATGTAGCCCTGTCTACACCTTCCATCTGATGTAGCCTGTGTACTCCAACCATGTAGCCCTGTCTACACCTTCCATCTGATGTAGCCTGTGTACTCCAACCATGTAGCCCTTTGCCTGCACACTTTCCAGAGAGTAAGCTCACAAAATCAATGGCTACAGGAAAAGGACCAAACACAGAATCTTAAGTTATATCTGCTCTAGTTTATAAGCATGTCTTCTTCCAGAAAACGACACTTGAATCAAGCCTGTTATTAAATCAATATAAGATTGAATTTTTCTTTCATTCTGTGCTCCATTAATTTCCTCGTTGAACTCAAGGAAACTATAAAAGGAGGAAGGGTCATAAATCAAATCAAATCAAATTTATTTATAAGGCCCGACAACACACGTTAATGTCCCCATGGGCCGTACATGTCTTCTTTAAACAAGTCAAGAAGAAAACATAACAATAAGTCAAGAACAGAACAAGAACACCATAAGGTCCAACAAATTTAAAATAAATGCAAATAAATGAAAGAATGCAAATGAAAGAATGCAAGCACTCCCAGACATACCCCACGCGAAGGTAAGGAAAAACTCACTAAAACCTAACAATAGGGAAAAATGCTCCCAGGCAGTGTGGAGGAGAGAAACCTTAAAAGGGCCATTCAAGGGGGGATCTCCCTTCTTAGATGTCGGTGATAGTAGTGTTGCAGACTAACAGTTGGTAAGCATGCACTCAAGTGTGTAGAGAAACACAGATGAGTGCATGCAATAGCAACTGAACATTTTGAAAGATTAAATCACTGTGTAGCATGTGAACACACAAGTGTGGAAACTTTCAGTTTGTTTATCTGTTTCTCTTTTTGTGGTCTTTAAAAAATAAATTATTATCTTTTGTATATATATATAAAATTATATGTCAAATGAACAGATATATTTTTGTTTTTATACTTGTTCGAAAATAAAAGATCTTTCATTCATTCACTTTCAGTTTGGCCGACATTGAGTTGAATGGCCGAACACAAGTTGGTTGCCTTTAATATTCACGCATCACCATCACCTAACATAGCAATTTGTTGCTTTGTTAACTAGCTAACGTTTCATAATATAGGTTGATGTACATTCCCTCAGATAGCTTGTATATTTAGAATTTTAATATAGGCTTCAATAGAACTGGCACCAAAGTCTGTCACCAAGCAGAGCATAGAAGGTTGGTATTCCGATGTCATAATTAATAACCCTTCCTTCTTTTATAGTTTCCTTGGTTGAGCTGCCTGGTGAGATGCTGGTGATGCCGCTCTCTCCCCACAGGGTTTTGAAGCACGCTCTCTGTGAATGCGCAGGCTACAGTGCAGGCTTTTTGCTACCATGTTGTAGCACCTACTAGATAATAATACGATCAGTACAGTAGATGGACCAACCTTGGTCTGCATCATATGCAGCTCCTCACTCAGGTGACAGTTGACTTTGAGCAGCTGTTGTATTTTGGCCTCCGAGGCAGAGAGGGCGCTCTTCACCTCCATAAACTCCTGCACTGTGATTGGTCCGTCGGAGAGGTCAGAAGACTCGGAGCTCTGCAGCAGGAGAGGTGCATCATGGGAATTAATTTAAAAGGACTGTAAATGTACAGAGTGGACAAGTTATGTGATTTCCTTGATCCTCCAGGTATTTTTAATCATTCATATGGTAGTATACAGATTTTACCATAGTATGGGTAGCAAGGTAAGGAATGGAATAAGTTATTGTGAATGACTGATATGTATCCCACAATTATTGGCAAATATGCAGAGGGTGTCCTCTAGATGGGACCAGGATCACAGCCCAGGGCTCTGCTTTAAAGGACCATACGATTCTAAATACTTCTAAATACTTTACTAGTCAGTACACATATTTTACATTACCCCTCAACATTTACCTGAGCATCACTTTTTACATTTAAAACTTTTCTTTAAAAAAACTCTCTCGTAGTTTAACCGAATGTAGTTGAACTCTGACCCTTTGACCCTCTCTCAGCAAAGAATCTTCGTGTCATCTTTTAATGCATTCAACACAAAAGTTGCAAACTTAAATCAACATTCTTATTCCACGTGTAGACGAACTTCTTGTCCTACTGATCAACAGACGGTTACCTTGGTCCGTCCATTGTTGCCGTTGTCCCCCGAGGTCGTGTCCCTCTCTGGGTCTTCATCAGACGCCACGCTGTCATAGTCTGGCTGGTCATAGTCCTGGCTCTCGCTGCCATGGCGACTGCCTATCCCTTTCAGGATCAACTCTACATCCTCTGGAGGGAGGAGGAGAAAGAAAGAAAGAAAGAAAAAGAGAAAGAGAAAGAGAAAGAGAAAGAGAGAGAAAGAGAGAGAGAGAGAGAGAGAGAGAGAGAGAGAGAGAGAGAGAGAGAAAGAGAGAGAGAAGAGAGAGAGAGAGAGAGAGAGAGAGAGAGAGAGAGAGAGAGAGAGAGAGAGAGAGAGAGAGAGAGAGAGAGAGGAGGGGTCAAAGTTCAACTAAGTTACATCCTCTGGAGAGAGAGGGCAGGGTCAAAGGGTCAACTCAACTCCAACCCACACATCATCACAGATTCTCCTGTGTAGAGCATGGCACTAACCCTGCCTACTAAAGACATGTCCATGCTCATGGCACTGTAAGGCATTTAAAAAATTAAATTAAAGCAAATGGCATATGTTATGTAAAGACATTTCAAGCCATTATGGTAGAGTTTGATGCAAAGTGGAAGTGTCCATTCATTTCAATGTTAAAACTTTGCTATAAAATTGCCACTTCAAGAACCAAAATAGTCAAAACATCATAATAACAAACGGACAGATTTCTTTTACAAACATAGTTTCTTCAACACAAGGATTCAATGTCCCCGGTGACATCACTGGTGGCCATATTCAAATTCATATTTGTTTACTCTCAATAATTGTCAAATTAAATTAATGTGTGCAACAGTTTCGAGCTTCTGGATGTGTGTGAGATTATGTGCAAAACACATCCACATTGTTTTTGGTGAGGTGCCTAAAAGTTTAAAACCAAAACACCTGTGGTTGAAAACACCTCAGCACAGTTTCAAATAACAACCCATATCTAAATCCATTTCACCTCTGGGACTTTCACAGGAGTTCCCCCGCTGTCTGCGTTTGGCATCAGTCAGAATATCAATGACCAGCGTTGCAAATTCATGAGCGTTGAACCTCGCCAGCTTCTGTCGTCCCTGAGAAAACGACATGTGCCAGAGACAAAACAGGGTAAATACAGAAACCGTGTTTAGATTTCATTTTCAACTACTAATCAGAGGTGCAACACACAGTGAATGTAAGTACAGCATATTCAGAGCAGGGAGGTACCAATACCACCCAGATGATACTTTCCCTAAACAATACTTCTACTGAACATTTACTGAATAATACTTTTTGAAGTACTGGCTGATTATGGAGTATGGGAAACACTTTTACTGAACCATATGTATTTACACTATAGAGCTTTTCAGAAGAATTTCTGCATTAGCTAACACTACAATAGGAAGCGGGCAAGTTTAGAATGTTTATGTTGCCAAGTTAGAAAAAGGCCCATACGTTTGGATGATCTACTCTCCATTAGAGATCCAACATCCTTCTAAATGATCTACTCTCCATTAGAGATCCAACATCCTTCTAAATGATCTACTCTCCATTAGAGATCAACATCCTTCTATATGATGATATATTCTCCATAAGAGATACAACATCCTTATTTACAGTAAATCAGGTTGCTTTGCTTTTATTTAGCAGGTTATACATGGATCTTATTTAGAGTATTTGGGGGAATTCCCAGGTACCCTATTTTACCATTGGTGCAATATATAGTACCAGTATTGGTATACATTAGGGATGCGCCAATACAGATACCAAGGTAAACACAAGGGATTGTATCAGAGAATAACTAATGTAAACATCTAATATAAAGAGACATTTATGACATGTATGAAATCAAAGCAAAGTGACTTGATATTCAGCAATGTTCTAACATGCATGTTAGACCTCTCAAATGGAGAGAACGTCATCAATAATTCCTGACCCAAGACTAATGATCTAAGTCTAAAATATTCAGTAAAGAAAAGACTGGGTTAATACTAGGGGTGGGAATCGCCAGAGACCTCACGATACGATACTATCGCGATACTTGCGTCACAATACGATAGTATCACGATACTAAATATATCGTGATACGCTGAGTATTGCGATATTAATATTGCGATATATATATATTTTTTTAATCAAATTTAATTTATTCGCTTTTTTCAACTGCAAAGTAAAACTTTGTCAACATGTTTTATCTAATAAAATAAAGTTCAGTCTGTTCATCTCACTTCAATCATTTTTATTGCTGAACATGGTATTTTCTCAAGCAGACAGATGTAATAATAATAATAATAATAATAACTTTATTTGTATAGCACTTTTCATACAGAGGTTGCAGTTCAAAGTGCTTCACAACAGTAAAAAATACAGACATGAGCGAGCATAGCAAGGTATGGTAAATCACAGTGTTTCACATTAGGATCTAGCATCCCAATAGGCTGTTTACAGTTTCATTCAGTAATACAAATAATAAAATAGTCTAAAAATGATAAAATAGAATGTAAACACTGTAATCTGTGTTGCATGTACCTGACAAACTGAACTGTTTGTATTACAGTCATATTCCAACTTAATGTGTGTGTGTGTGGACTACTGTACTATTACAGGTATTGAAATGAACAATGCAACTTCCTTATAAAAAAAAAAAAAAAAAAATGAATATATATTTTTTCATGAATAATTAAATATCGATACTTGGCGTCCCTGTATCGCCACTAGGGCTGCAACGATTAGTCGACATAATCGACGATGTCGATTATGAAAAATCGTCGGCGAGAAATTGTTGCGTCGATTAGTCATTAAAAAAAATAAAAAATATTATAATTTTTTTTTTGCACTACCTATCTTTGTGAAAATGGCTTCTCAGCTCTGGTCCAGCCAGATGAAGACTTCAGACAACAGACCGACAGTACGTTTGGGGGAACTAATGGGATAACTGGGGATGTTGTTTGGTCCTGACAAGAGTCTCAAAGCAACTCTGAGGTCATGCTCAATGTCCAATCTGTTCCTCTGCTCTGTCTTCAGCTGGACCAGAGCTGAGAAGCCACTTTCATTTTTTTTTTATTTTTTTTTTATATAATTGTTTTTTGATTAGTCGACTAATCGAAAAAATAATCGACAGATTAGTCGACTACCAAAATAGTCATTAGTTGCAGCCCTAATCGCCACGCAAAGTATCGCGATACTACTACGTATCGATTTCCCCCCCACCCCTAGTCAATACTCAAGCGACGTCATATCTCGTTTTATTAGCCCCCCCATTGAGTGCCGACGACGACAATTATAGTTTTATTTTTTTATTAGCGATCTGAATTCATATTTCATCAACCGAGTCTCCCGTTGGTACAGCAGCTCCTCCAGGAGCTCAGATGGGGAAAAAGCGCCCCCTATCGTCTATCCCTGTGTAACTGCAGGTCAGTCGATTAGACTGACCTGGGATCTGTAGATCTGTAGAGGTGGAGCCAACTGGCTCCATTGTGCTGGCGAGACGTCTGATCAAGAGGGATCTGATCGCGAGACGGAAAGCAGCCTAGAATATATATTTACAGCAGCCAATAATCAATCAATAAGCGTGATCGATATTTGGAATGGCGATCAGGAATTGGAATAATCTTTTCGGATAACATCTGATCTCAGGTAAGGAATCTATTTTACCAGTCTTAGGATAATCAGACCTGTTTTCACAGAGATTTCAGCGTTTGCCCTATGTGTGATGTGGCTGTTTGGCTGTGATCGCTGATGAGGAAATAAGAGAATCGATTTTTCAGATCGCCTCTATAGCGTGCATACGTACACATATACTATCGATAATCTAGCGTTTATTTGAAAGCGATTCATAAATAGGCCGAAAAATTACAAAGTTAGAATATTCCAGTAAATGTCTTTTATCACGGAATCTTTATATTTTCCTTGAAAACGAGGGTTTTTCAAAATGCTATAAAACGAAAATGAACAGATAAAAAAACAATCCGCTTCGACAATGTTGACTGCAAACAAGTCATTGATAAGCGACGGGCAGATTAGACACATAGCCATAATTTAAAACATAGATTAGGCGTTTTTAACGCTAACATTGAAGTGGATGATGGCATTCAACAGGGTAAAAAGGTAAACAAGGTAGGCACTGATAGTGTTATGGGGATATATTATGTATATTTTCAACAACTTGCAATATTACACTCTATTAGAAATGGTGTAGTTTCTTTTCTGGGCCGATCTGAGCCGTGCGGCCGGGGTTTAAATACTCCGGCAGGACTAGCGTTTACAACGTTACATCTGCGATGCTGCCCCCCCCCCTTCACATGCAATGCCGGGCAATGTGGGACGGACCTCCACGAGCAATATTTGGAATGGCGATCAGATAATTGGATTATTTCTTTTGCATTACATCAGAGACAAGGACATAGTCATGCAAAAACTGAAAGAATGAGGCCATTTGACATCAGGCACATTATTTTGACAGTGACGGTTAGAGCTAGGAGAGATTTTGGTACAGCAAGAGGGGAGGCATTGCTGATTTAAACATGCTTCTCATTTATTTGGTAAAAAAAAAAGTTTACCTCGTCAATATACCCCCCTTCCCCACTAATCGAACTGGTGTCGTGGAGTCACTTCTCTGTGAGCGTTTCCACGGTTAGCTTGCGGCTAACATTAGTAAGCTCGCGGCTCAAGTTAGTTAGCTCGTAGCTAACGTAACGTTATATAACCGAACAATACACACATGCCCCGAATGCGTACCGTTCAGTACGACCTCCACGGTTCGGGGCATGTGTGTATTGTTCGGTACACTGTTCGAATGCGTACCGTTCCACGGTGCCCCTAATAGAGAGAGAGGGAGAAAGAGGCTCTCATACGGAGAGGTTCTCTGAGGCTTTCTGTCTCTCCCCCTGCATTTACACACAATCGCGAGTTGAGCCGCTCGCACACGTGCGCTCACGGAGCGATCTCTCCTCTCTCTCTCTCTCCCTCTCTCTATCTGTCTCTCCCTCTCTCTATCTCTCCCCCTGCATTTACACACAATCGCGAGTCGCGAGTCGAGCCGCTCACACACGCGCACGCGTGCTCACGGAGCAATCTCTCCTCTCTCTCTCTCTCTCTCTCGCTCATTCTCTCTCTCGCTCTCTCTTGTATGTATCACGCTGTGTGGGTGACTGTCACTCAAAGCGCATTGCCAGTATGGGCGGAGCCCAGCCAAAAACAGCTTGGAATCTTGAATGCAGAAAATGCTGCTCGAAAGTACTTGATTAGAAATACAAAACAATGAATTAAAAGAATATATATATATATTACAGATGTGTTCCATAGACTCACAGGAATTGTGTAAAATTGCCCAAATAGTGAAAGAAATAGTAAGATAGTTCCCCATTAATTTACAAGTAGACCTACAAATATGCAAGTCATTATATTTGCATGTAGCTAATGCTTATGTTATGCAAAAAGTGTGTCTGTTCTCCTAAGGAAGCTGTAAATTATGCTGAGGAGCATGTGATGAGACTAATATTGTCATGCATTATGTTTTACTACTGAAGGAATCTATGTTTTTCAATGTGTATATAATGTATATATCGGTGGGTGACAGCATCTGCTATTAGATCTCAGATGAGGAGGACAGTATTTAGTGGTGTGTGTTTTCAAGTTAGACTGGGAAGCCAGTTATAATAGAGCCATGGGCTCCGAGGTCGTCGGCAGCTTGTTAACATAAACACTGATAAGCACTGGTGGAGGCAGGTTTGGTCAGAGCTACGGGGAGAGTTTGACATCGATAGAAACGGACGTTTAGTGTGTTAAAGGTGACCAGCCGTTGCCATGGTAGCGTGTCACGTAGTAACAAGAAGAGGGGGCGGGGCCCGTTGCTAGAGGGAGACGTTATGAGATGCGAGTTCCTTCCAGGGTAAGTTAGATTAAGACACGACGTGGAATCGAGCAGACGCACCGATCAGAGACTTTGAAATCCCTCCTCACCCTCGCTGGGTGGGGGAGGGGAAGTGCCACATCATCGCTAGCTTCGACTAACAGGGAATGGTTGTTGGCTACGACGAGGCCTCAGAACCATTGGACTAATGAGAGAAGAGACGGTGGAGAATAATGAATTTAGTTTTTCTTCAAAGACGGTTCAAGGACATTACAGAATGGGTTACATCTCGTACGAAGCTATGTTTATGAAAATAAACATCAGGAAAGAGATCATGTTGCAGTGTCGTTTCTTCTGACTATGGATGTACTAACAGGGGTTGATACAGTGTGAGACAGCTAATGAGATATCCAAGTAAAATTACACAACGCGGAGACCAGTCACGGAGCAGCAGGTGATGAGTGAGAGAAATTATTAAAGGCTAGAAACACTGTTATCTTACACTACTGTTTCATGTGCGTGGTTTGATGCATATGGATAGATCTAGTCAAGTAAAACATCCTTGAAATGGTCCTTTAAGCGGACTGGAATCACACTATGTTGTTTCAGGACCTTGGACAGCAGCGGAGGTCTGTGATCACATTATATTGTTTCAGGACCTAGGACAGCAGCAAAGGTCTGTGGTAGCCTAATTTATTTAGCCTGCAGGCACTCTTTCTGACATAATGGAAATGACTGAAGTGTGCTAATAACAATGCATGCTTTCAAAGGCAGATAAAACCAGTTTGTCTTTGAGTTGCTAGGCAAAGGAGATACACACACGAGGGAGAGAAGAGAAGAAACGGAACGGCATAAAGATTTTCCTGAATGTAATAGTCGAATAGTTGAAATCACATTCAACTGATAAAATACTGAGTCGATTACAGTCCTAATATCTAGTATGAATCCATCCCTGGTTTATAGAGAGGAGAGGAGAAAAGAGGAGTGTAGTAACTTGCCTGGTTCCTGGTAGAAGAGTACTCAGGGTTAACAGGCAGGAAGGGAACCACTGTAGTGTCTGTTACCAGCGTGCTGTGGTTCTGAGTTACCAACCACACTGAAAACAACCACACAAGAACATTGAACTCAATTAATTTCATTAAGGCAGGATGAAATGGTCAAATTAATTAAATACAATGAAGGAGAACAGTCATGTATTCCTTTACATGGTTTACATTGTTTCAACTACGTGATGACAAGGAGTGTAATAATAAATTTTGACACGGTACATCACGATGCAAAGATGTGATGATGTGCGTCGTGGAAATAAAAAAAAAAAGGCTTTGCAGTAGCTGTGTTCTATTGTTTCTAAAATGTTACTGTTTGAACACGAGAGCACACAATCGATGTTCTACTATGACGTTGTGACTCGGCTCTTTCAACGCAGCATCCTGTGGGGCTGAGTGTGGACGTAACGTCATCAGACGCAACGACACGGCGACAGCAGATGAAGGTCAATTAAATGGAGTCAACAGAGCTGAAGTGTTGAAATGGACTGTTTTGGAGTGAGAGCTAACTACACACCCTCTAACTACACTATGGTATCTAACTACACACCCTCTAACTACACACCCTTGAACTACACTATGGTCTCTAACTACACACCCTCTAACTACACTATGGTCTCTAACTACACACCCTCTAACTACACTATGGTCTCTAACTACACACCCTCTAACTACTCTATGGTCTCTAACTACACACCCTCTAACTACACTATGGTCTCTAACTACACACCCTCTAACTACATTATGGTCTTTAACTACACACCTTCTAAGTACACACCCTCTAACTACTCTATGGTCTCTAACTACACACCCTCTAACTACACTATGGTCTCTAACTACACACCATCTAACTACACTATGGTATCCAACTACACACCCTCTAACTACACACCCTCTAACTACACTATGGTCTCTAACTACACACCCTCTAACTATACTATAGTCCCTAACTACACACCTTCTAAGTACACACCCTCTAACTACACTATGGTCTCTAATTACACAGTGCACACCCTCTAACTACACTATGGTATCTAACTACACACCTTCTAACTACACTAGGGTCTCCAACTACACACCCTCTAACTACACTATAGTCTCCAACTACACACCCTCTAACTACACTATAATCTCTCTAGTAACTACACACCCTCTAACTACACACCCTCAAGACCCCTACACTCACCCACTCATTCCTATTCAGGCTATTGGGGGATCATTGAATTGAAGCAGGCTATTCTCTGTCCTCGCTCCACGATGGTCAAATTAACTTCCCACCAGTCAGAACAGCTGAAACATGCCCACTTTTCCAACATCGACTAAAAACACACCTATTCAATCAATATCTTGAAATTAAAATAAATAAAAAATAAAACACTAACCTTCTTACGGTTTCAAGTTTCTTTAATAGTTGTCATACAGAAGTACAGAATACTTTCATACAAAATGCTTCTTACTGTTACGCTCCAGAGACTGTGCTAGACAAGATAGTATCAAATAACATAGTATAGCATGTAATTTAGAAGTAGAAAATGAGGTCACAGTGTTCAGTATAGACATATGTACAATGTTCGATGCAGAATAGACATAACTGAGTTACCATATAATATACAATACTATGCAGTGTACTAATGTACAGTACTATATAGTGCAAAGCAGAAATGGGATGAGGTACAATTTAGGTACAATTTACAGTAAGGTGTACGAGTTGTAGTGCAATCCTTCATCAATAAATATAAAGTGTGGGGAGTGGGTGCTACAGTGTGTTTGTTTAAAGTGGGTGTGTGCTATAAAGTGTGTGGAGTGGGTGCTACAGTGTGTTTGTTTAAAGTGAGTGTGTGCGTGTGGATGTGTGTGCTATGTGCGTTTGATGGTTGTTGTTGTGTAGTGTTCATTGTTCGTTTAGCAGCCTGATGGCCTGGGGATAGAAGCTTCTTCTGAGTCTTTCTGTGCTCGCCTTGAGACTCCGGTATCGCTTGCCTGACCGCAGCAGTTCAAAGAGGCAGTTGTTCGGGTGACTGGAGTCTTTAATGATTCTCTTAGCCTTGCCCCTGCAACGCTTGTTGTAAATGTTCTGGAGGGTGGGGAGCCCCCCTCCAATTGTGCGTTCGGCTGAACGTGTCACTCTTTGTAGTCTGCTTCGGTCTTGTGCAGTGCTATTCCCAAACCAGGAGGTGATGTTGCCAGTCAGGATGCTCTCTATTGTACATGAGTAGAAGTTCTTAAGGATCTTTTACTAATCATGCACTTTGCTACTAAGTAATCTACCTTGCCTATATTACTACCCACTATGCTAATATGTCTATACTACTCTGCACTCAAGAGTCTAGCACTCGAGTTCGACACTGTTTGACTAACAATGTCACTTACCCTTAGCTGCCAGAGTTGTACCCCTCCTGCTGACCACAGCACTTTGGGTAAATGTGTCAGCTAAATGACTAAAAGTAAATGTGAGCTTGAAAGGGTTAATCACAGCATTGCTGTTGTTATAGACAAAGCACACAACATGGATGTAGCAGAGAGAGAGGCCTCACACCCACTGCTCTCCCCCCTGGCCAGAGCACACATCTCTGTCCCAGCAATGTATGTGCCTGGTGAAAGAGTATTTTCTACGGCTAGGGACATTGTTACTTTTTTATTTTTATATATATATATCGTGAGAATCTAATGGTGAATCGTGTATCGAACCGAATCACGAGCCGAGTGAGTCGTTACACCCCTGGTGCCACCTCTGTCACCTTTTGTAAAATAAATAAATACATTTAAAAGGAAATAAAGATGTCTGTAATTTATATATATCTGCACTATCTGAAACTATGCAGATTTGAACAAATCTTTCGGTGTAATTCTTGGCGGGTCGGGTCATAATGTAAACAAACCTCACCTGCATCCGTTTCTCTCCTGTCGACCTCGTCGTAAACGTCCATGGCAAGTTCTTCAAACTGATGGTTAGTAAGCTAAGATGAAACAACACAAAGAAGAATCACTAGTCCTAATCAATACATCAATACCTGCCCTAATTCACTATTCCATTGCTATGGAAACGGAACGTCTCGTCGACGGGTGAGATGAGTCAAAACGAAAACATTTAAAAAAGGAGACTAACAAGAGTAATTTTCACTTCCTGCAACACATGAGTTACCGGTGGACTTACTGCCTTCACTAGTATTGCAGGCACAGGCCCCATTCACCCCAATGACAGAAGGAGAGGTTTAGACTGAATGTGGCAATTTTTTTTCTTTACCATAGAAATCAAGGTAAATATTGGACCGTCAAGCTGAAGGTGTTCTGAACATTTTGACACTTATCCAATCAGGTGCATTCCACGTGGGGACATTACGGAGGGAATACATGCACGCAACATGTAAACAACAACATTCATTTTGGACCCGCCAACATATTTGCAATGATAAATTCATTAATTTCAATAATTATTTTAGGGGAAAAGCAATACTTTTATTCCACACCTTTCAAAAAGCTCTGTGGATGTAAAAAAAATATATATTAAAGGGGAACTATCTTATAAATGGCCTTTTTGAGTGTTTAGCATTGTTTCCTAGCTATGTGAACTTATATTAATATGATCTATGTCTCAAAATTCTCATATTGGCGCATTCTTCCAATTCTCCTCTCACAATATTCACCCTCACTGAACTGAGTCGTTTGAAAATGTGCCTATATGTGATGTCATATAGTCACCGCTGCATGTTAATGTTGAGATAGACGACGACGCTCCGCAGTGGTTTAGGTGGCACCTGCAGCCCAGGCTCAAAACAGCTCGAAATCTTGAGGTAGAAAAATGCTGTTTTTGAGGACTTGATTAGAAATACAAAACGATGAATAAAAAAATATATATATATTACAGAGGTGTTCCATAGACTCACAGGAATTGTGTAAAAGTGCCCAAATAGTGAAAGAAATAGTAAAATAGTTCCCCTTTAATCTACGTACATTTTTTATCTATAGAACCTTTAACAATAGCGCCTGTACTAAAGTCCCGCCCACCTAGGAGACAGGAACTGTTCCATTTTCATCCCATTGACACACCTTGTAATGTAATGTCATCTTCCTTTATTAGCACGCCTTTGATTAAAATGCATGTTTATTTTGTTATATTTAACTATTCAACTGGCTTCAACAGGCTGTGAGCAGGTGTAGTTCAAAATATACACCAGACCAGCATCACGTCATCCATCCTGATCTGTGACGGCCACGCCTTTTTAGGGGAAAACAATTGGGGAGTAAACAGGGATTAGACGGCAACTTACAAACTACAATCAAACAGATGCAAATCATGCCAAGGACTATCAAGTCCCAGAAATAGGCATTACCTCTCACCCAGAGATTCATACGTGTGATATTAAATGTCCAGGTAGGGAAATGGGGAAATACTATAGGGGAAGACCGAAGGAGCTTGCCTGTAAATGGATCGAACATACGTTTTTAGAATAATGTGAATGCTCAATGGCAGTCAGTGCTGGAAAGTAACTGCCTGACTTAGGCTGTGTCAAGGCGGACCGCTTTGAAAAGCAAAAATATGCATGCCCAGAGCGTTTCGCGACTCCCGCGGCTCCGCCACTTGCTCGATGTTGATTGGTCGGTCGAAAAAAGTTACCTTGATGAGCGGCGCTCCTCTCTTGAACTATTTTCAACTTTAGGCGCTGGGAGCGCTCCGCCCAAAAACGCTAGCCGCTGAGAACGCTAAAACGAGCGGCGCTGGGAAAAGGAACGCGCCTGTCGCGTCTGTACAGTAGCATAGAAATGAATGACAGAAAGGAGCCGACAACTCATAAAAAGCTGGCTGTCGACACGGGCCCTTAACCTGATCCACCTACACATTTTTTCAAACAATATAAGCGTTCTGCTTTTTTTTATTTTATTATTTAGGCCAAATACAATAGCGGTCAATAGGAATGGTGTCTGTGTTTTTCACCAAAAGTAGGAACGGCGGCGAAAAAGACCAAAGTACCCGAATGTTCCAGTCTGATACATAAACATGAAAGTAGTGAAGGGGCCCCAACTCTTGGTCTCAGTAAAAATATAACTTTTTTTAATATTGAATGAATGAATGAATGAAGTTTATTTACGGTCTTGTTTACAGACAAATCAAACACACCCGTGTGGATAAATTGAAATTGAAAATCACAAATGTACATATTCAAGGCAAGCTCACACAAAATCCAAAATCAACGACCGAAAAAAAGGAATAGGGTGAAGCACATGCTTATTTTTGCCTATCCTTTACAAATTCTTAAAAACGAAATATATTAATATAAGAAAGAAAAACTTAAAATATGCTGCAAGATAGTCCCTAGACCGACCTGTGGGGGGAACATGCGCGCAACGACCAGGAAGGGGAGGGGGGAATTGGCATAACGACTAAATTGGGATGGGAGAAAAATACAGAAAAATAGGAGAAAAAGTGGATAAAAAAAATATGCTGCAAGATATAATTTCTTTTTAAAGAAAAGAACAAATGTTTGATGTTTTACTCAAAACTGGACCCCTGAATTATTTTATCCTTTAAGGCTTTTTTAAATCTCCCATGAGAAGTACACAACTTCAACCCGTCACTAAGGCTATTCCATAATTTAAACACATCTAGCTTTTACATTAGTTCTTACCTTTTTACATGTTTTAAGAATACACAACCCTCTTAAATGATACTTTCCTTCTCTTGGTTTATATTTCAATCAAACCTTTTTAAAAAGGTCATGTATTTTTTATATGGAATACATATAATACATACTAGGGATGCTCGATATTGGCTTTTTTACCGATACCGATATACCGATATTGTCCAACTCTTAATTTCCGATACCGATATCAACCGATATCAACCGATACCGATATATGCAGGGTTTCCCCCCCAAAAGATTTAATAATTTCAGGTAATTAACATTACATATCTCTTGTTGTGGAATTAACACAACATTATGCATACTTTTGACAATAAATAAAATCAGAATTTGTTCTTACTTGCTTGACTGGGTAAATAAAGGTTATAGAAATGTAAAAAACCGATACCGATATTTTCCGATATCACATTTTAATGCAGATATCGGCCGATAATATCGGTAGGCCGATAATATCGGACATCCCTAATAAATACATATAATTAATAAATAAATATAATGCAAAATGACTTACAGACTGAAGTTTCTTCTTGGCAGCTTTTGCAAATTCTGAGAGATCCAAGCTGCTATGGACAAGAGAGTGATCTTACTTATCTTACAGTTAATATTTCTCAGCACATAGATAAATAAAGGAATAATACTTTATTGTCCCTGAGGAGAAATTATTCCTCTGTATTTGACCCATCCCAACCACTTGGGAGTAGTGGACTGCCACAAGGGGAGCTGTTAGGGGTTCAGTGCCTTGCTCAAGGACACTTCAATACACTGCCAGGAGGAGCCAGGATTGAACAGAGAACGTTCAGATTACCAGACGATCGGCCAGAACACTACCACCACTGACAGAGTAGAAGATGAAGAAAATGTTTCTTGGTCACGATTTAACCCAGTTTCTCCAAACTGCATATAATAAAGTACAAGCTCAACGCTTGGAGTTGGTCCATTTATCATAGTAGAAGAAGAGGAAGTAGAAGTAACTTACACATTTTAGTGCAACAATAGAACCAAAACAGGGACCAAAATGAAGGACAGACATGAAACCAAAGCTACCCACCCTCACAAAACCATGAGCGCTGAACCAAAGCTACCCACCCTCACAAAACCATGAGCACTGAACCAAAGCTACCCACCCTCACAAAACCATGAGCACTGAACCAAAGCTACCCACCCTCCCAAAACCACAACCGTTGAACCAAAGCTACCCACCCTCCCAAAACCACAATCGTTGAACCAAAGCTACCCACCCTCCCAAAACCACGAGCGTTGAACGAAAGCTACCCACCCTCCCAAAACCACAAGCATGATCAACTAACAAATTTTTTGGGGGGGGGGGCCCTACTAACCATGTTGTCAAAAGCCCTACTAACAAATAAAAGAAATAGTAAACATACTTACTTATTTCTTATCCGTCATTAAGACAGTGCAGCATAGGAAGAAACATCCATTTTGTAATTACAGTACATTTGAACAAACCTTTTAATGTATATTTGCCAGCAGAATACCGAACATACTGATACATCGTCAGGGACAAGTTATTAAATTTAAACATTGAACAAAACCTGCAGTATATACTGGTTACTGAATAAACATTAATTCTCAATTATTTAACCTCAAAGCATGCACCGGGACATATACGTCTTAACGAGCACTTGCACGCAAGTCACGGCACGTTTGCGAGCGTCTAGCGGCTTGGGGCTGCATTTTTCGCTGAACATATAATATACCATTCGAAAGATCTATTTGTTGCCGTTCGAACGCCACCTCACTCGACCAAATCCATGCCTCGGTTCTCAAGTTACATGACGATATGTCAGGCGAGCGTCTTTTTACGAGTCGCGCGTCAGATGACCACCCCGGACTCCAGACGCTCCAGAACTGCCAATCATCCGCTGATGGCGAAAATGATTGGTCAGTATTGTAGCCAACGAGTGTACGCTTCCAACAAGTGTACGCTTCCAATGATACCCCACGTGGCGGGGTGCGAATATAGGAACTAGGTGAAAGTTGACGAGCGAAATTAATCAGACTTAGCGGTGGATGAGGAAATGGATTTTGGAACGTTTTTTTTTTGCCTCGGTTTTACTAAAACGTCTCTCAAAGACCCATTTCTGAACAGAGTTTTATAGAATTTGGACAGTTCTTACCTGTCTGCCATTTGTGGTATAATGAAGTGTTGCCCGTTTCTATGATCTAGAACAGAATAACACAAAAACTTAAATTTTTTTCAGCGACACTCAAGAGTACATCTTTTTTTTAAACGGAATAAGATAAATCGTTCAGCCCGAGTAGATACTCATGGTGATGGTGTTGATAAGGAAGACGTGGAATGGAGCCATGTGTGTTGTCCATGTTTACCTGGCCTCCTCCCACAGAGGTAGAAGGTGAGGCGGTCCGTCAGCTCATACTGGATCTCCACCAGCCGCTCTGCCAGGTCCTGGTGACCTGCTTGTCTGGAAGGACCAGGACTAAACGATCAGGATTCACCAAGCGTGTCTGTAGTTTATATGACTGTAAACATTCGGTTTGTCCTCCTCTAAAGAACATCTAAAACTTAGTTGACAAACAGTCAAAGGATTTTATCAACTGAGAAATCTGTAACATTGCTTTTCTGCAAATAAATGTACAGGGAATGTTTTATGAGGGTCTATACAGGGACTGTCTTACCTTGGATGAGGGTCTATACAGGGACTGTCTTGCCTTGGATGAGGGTCTATACAGGGACTGTTTATATTAGGGACAGTTTTACATTATATGGAGGTCTATATGGGGCCTGTTTTACCTTGGATGAGGGTCTATATAGGGACCGTTTTACCTTGGATGGAGGTCTATATAGGGACTGTTTTACCTTGGATGGAGGTCTACATAGAGACTGTTTTACCTTAGATGGAAGTCTATATGGGTCTGTTTTACCTAGTAATGGAGGTCTATATAGGGTCTGATTTAGCTTGTAATGGAGGTCTATATAGGGACTGATTTAGCTTGTAATGGAGGTCTATATAGGGACTGTTTTACCTTGTAATGGAGGTGTATATAGGGACTGTTTTACCTTGCATAGTCAATGGGGGTCTTTCCTGTGGTGTCCAGAGCTCCGGGGTCTGCCCCATACACAGCCAGTAGCTCAGCCTGGGACATCTGGCCTGCTTTAGCTGCTATGTGCAATGGACTGTTTCCCTTGTCCTGGGAGACACAGACAAAACATATTTAATATAATCATCATGTAAAATGGAATCTATTATAATACCTAACCCTGCAGACATGGATTGTGACAGTAAGAATGGTCTAGCCTGGGCTATGGCTAGTATGTTTTATAGAAAGGACTGGTCTAGCCTAGGCTGTGCCCAGTATGTTTTATAGAAATAACTGATCTAGCCTAAGCTGTGGGTAGTATGTTTTATCCTGGGCTAGTACCAGATTGTCTGAATGGGGTCAACTGAAGATGGTATAAATTGGAATTTTGCTAAGGCTCCGTAAAAGCCAGGGAAAACCATGCTGAGAAATCAAGACCTCACGCTGATGAGAAATCAAGACCCAATGCTGATGAGAAATCAAGACATCATGCTGATGAGAAATCAAGACCTCATGCTAATGTGAAATCAAGACCCAATGCTGATGAGAAATCAAGACCTAATGCTAATGTGAAATCAAGACCTCACGCTGATGAGAAATCAAGACTCAATGCTGATGAGAAATCAAGACATAATGCTGATGAGAAATCAAGACATCACGCTGATGAGAAATCAAGACTTAATGCTGATAAGAAATCAAGACCTCATGCTAATGTGAAATCAAGACCTCACACTGATGAGAAATCAAGACCTAATGCTGATGAGAAATCAAGACCTCAAGCTGATGAGAAATCAAGACCTCACGCTGATGAGAAATCAAGACCTCACTCTGATGAGAAATCAAGACCTATTGCTGATGAGAAATCAAGACCTCAAGCTGATGAGAAATCAAGACCTCATGCTGCTGAGAAATTAAGACCTAATGCTGATAAGAAATCAAGACATAATGCTGATGAGAAATCAAGACATCATGCTGATGAGAAATCAAGAGCTCACACTGATGAAAAATCAAGACCTAATGCTGATGAGAAATCAAGACTTAATGCTGATAAGAAATCAAGACCTCATGCTAATGTGAAATCAAGACCTCACGCTGATGAGAAATCAAGACATAATGCTGATGAGAAATCAAGACCTCAAGCTGATGAGAAATCAAAACATCATGCTAATGTGAAATCAAGACCTCATGCTGATGAGAAATCAAGACACAATGCTGATGAGAAATCAAGACCTCAAGCTGATGAGAAATCAAGACCTCATGCTGCTCAGAAATTAAGACCTAATGCTGATAAGAAATCAAAACATCATGCTAATGAGAAATCAAGACTTAATGCTGATAAGAAATCAAAACATCATGCTAATGTGAAATAAAGACCTCACACTGATGAGAAATCAAGACCTATTGCTGATGAGAAATCAAGACCTCAAGCTGATGAGAAATCAAGACCTCATGCTGCTGAGAAATTAAGACCTAATGCTGATAAGAAATCAAGACATAATGCTGATGAGAAATCAAGACATCATGCTGATGAGAAATCAAGAGCTCACACTGATGAAAAATCAAGACATAATGCTGATGAGAAATCAAGACTTAATGCTGATAAGAAATCAAGACCTCATGCTAATGTGAAATCAAGACCTCACGCTGATGAGAAATCAAGACATAATGCTGATGAGAAATCAAGACCTCAAGCTGATGAGAAATCAAGACCTCACGCTGATGAGAAATCAAGACCTCACTCTGATGAAAAATCAAGACCTATTGCTGATGAGAAATCAAGACGTCACGCTGATGAGAACTCAAGAGCTCACACTGATGAAAAATCAAGACCTAATGCTGATGAGAAATCAAGACTTAATGCTGATAAGAAATCAAGACATCATGCTAATGTGAAATCAAGACCTCACACTGATGAGAAATCAATACCTAATGCTGATGAGAAATCAAGACTTAATGCTGATAAGAAATCAAAACATCATGCTAATGTGAAATCAAGACCTCATGCTGATGAGAAATCAAGACACAATGCTGATGAGAAATCAAGACCTCACGCTGATGAGAAATCAAGACCTAATGCTGATGAGAAATCAAGACCTCATGATAATGTGAAATCAAGACCTCACGCTGATGAGAAATCAAGACCTATTGCTGATGAGAAATCAAGACCTCATGCTGCTGAGAAATTAAGACTTAATGCTGATAAGAAATCAAGACCTCACTCTGATGAGAAATCAAGACCTCACACTGATGAGAAATCAAGACCTATTGCTGATGAGAAATCAAGACCTCATGCTGCTGAGAAATTAAGACTTAATGCTGATAAGAAATCAAGACCTCATGATAATGTGAAATCAAGACATAATGCTGATGAGAAATCAAGACCTCATGCTGCTGAGAAATCAATACCTAATGCTGATAAGAAATCAAGACATCATGCTAATGTGAAATCAAGACCTCATGCTGATGAGAAATCAAGACCTCATGCTGATGAGAAATCAAGACCTAATGCTGATAAGAAATCAAGACATCATGCTAATGAGAAATCAAGACCTCAAGCTGATGAGAAATCAAGACCTCATGCTGCTGAGAAATTAAGACCTAATGCTGATAAGAAATCAAGACATAATGCTGATGAGAAATCAAGACATCATGCTGATGAGAAATCAAGAGCTCACACTGATGAAAAATCAAGACCTAATGCTGATGAGAAATCAAGACTTAATGCTGATAAGAAATCAAGACCTCATGCTAATGTGAAATCAAGACCTCACGCTGATGAGAAATCAAGACATAATGCTGATGAGAAATCAAGACCTCAAGCTGATGAGAAATCAAAACATCATGCTAATGTGAAATCAAGACCTCATGCTGATGAGAAATCAAGACACAATGCTGATGAGAAATCAAGACCTCAAGCTGATGAGAAATCAAGACCTCATGCTGCTGAGAAATTAAGACCTAATGCTGATAAGAAATCAAAACATCATGCTAATGAGAAATCAAGACTTAATGCTGATAAGAAATCAAAACATCATGCTAATGTGAAATAAAGACCTCACACTGATGAGAAATCAAGACCTATTGCTGATGAGAAATCAAGACCTCAAGCTGATGAGAAATCAAGACCTCATGCTGCTGAGAAATTAAGACCTAATGCTGATAAGAAATCAAGACATAATGCTGATGAGAAATCAAGACATCATGCTGATGAGAAATCAAGAGCTCACACTGATGAAAAATCAAGACCTAATGCTGATGAGAAATCAAGACTTAATGCTGATAAGAAATCAAGACCTCATGCTAATGTGAAATCAAGACCTCACGCTGATGAGAAATCAAGACATAATGCTGATGAGAAATCAAGACCTCAAGCTGATGAGAAATCAAGACCTCACGCTGAAGAGAAATCAAGACCTCACTCTGATGAAAAATCAAGACCTATTGCTGATGAGAAATCAAGACGTCACGCTGATGAGAACTCAAGAGCTCACACTGATGAAAAATCAAGACCTAATGCTGATGAGAAATCAAGACTTAATGCTGATAAGAAATCAAGACATCATGCTAATGTGAAATCAAGACCTCACACTGATGAGAAATCAATACCTAATGCTGATGAGAAATCAAGACTTAATGCTGATAAGAAATCAAAACATCATGCTAATGTGAAATCAAGACCTCATGCTGATGAGAAATCAAGACACAATGCTGATGAGAAATCAAGACCTCACGCTGATGAGAAATCAAGACCTAATGCTGATGAGAAATCAAGACCTCATGATAATGTGAAATCAAGACCTCACGCTGATGAGAAATCAAGACCTATTGCTGATGAGAAATCAAGACCTCATGCTGCTGAGAAATTAAGACTTAATGCTGATAAGAAATCAAGACCTCACTCTAATGAGAAATCAAGACCTCACACTGATGAGAAATCAAGACCTATTGCTGATGAGAAATCAAGACCTCATGCTGCTGAGAAATTAAGACTTAATGCTGATAAGAAATCAAGACCTCATGATAATGTGAAATCAAGACATAATGCTGATGAGAAATCAAGACCTCATGCTGCTGAGAAATCAATACCTAATGCTGATAAGAAATCAAGACATCATGCTAATGTGAAATCAAGACCTCATGCTGATGAGAAATCAAGACCTCATGCTGATGAGAAATCAAGACCTAATGCTGATAAGAAATCAATACCTAATGCTGATAAGAAATCAAGACATCATGCTAATGTGAAATCAAGACCTCATGCTGATGAGAAATCAAGACCTCATGCTGATGAGAAATCAAGACCTAATGCTGATAAGAAATCAAGACATCATGCTAATGTGAAATCAAGACCTCATGCTGATGAGAAATCAAGACCTAATGCTGATGAGAAATCAAGACCTAATGCTGATGAGAAATCAAGACCTCACGCTGATGAGAAATCAAGCCCTCACGCTGATGAGAAATCAAGCCCTCACACTGATGAGAAATCAAGACCTCACGCTGATGCACCTTTGTTTTTTATTGTACTCACAGGATGGAAGAAGTTGGCCTGAGCTCCGAGGGAGAGCAGTCTGAGGCAGGTCTCCAGGTTCCCCGTCCGCACGCTGGAGTGGAGTTGCTGTATGAAAAATGATTGACAAGAGAAGACAACCATTTGATTGTAAAGTTTAAAGGTAGAATCTGTAATGCTGTCAAGTAGCGACCTCAAGGCAAAATGGCCCTGCTTGGTATTGTGCTGTGTTTAAAAATGGTTTTGTTCTTGTCTAATGTGTGGGTTGGAGTTGAGTGGGCATGGGGCCCTCCTATTGCTAATTCTGGCCATACTTCAGGCTCTGCCATGAGATATGGATAAATTCACAGTACAATAAGTTACTATATAGCTATACATATTATATCATAAATATATAACGTTTAACCTCTTCCATTGGCGGGCCGCAAATGACATCACGTCATAAATCAATCTGTCTGACAAAAGTATTGTTTTATTTTTCAAACATATTCAAGTATAAACATCATAACCATGTCACAACAGCAGTTATAATGTATATTATCATCAATAAGTTAGTTTACCAATAGGTTATTAGATAGATTTTCGTTTTAGTTTTTCTATTGTTTTGGTCGTGAAAGTCGACCATTTTGGAAAAATTTAATGTCGGGAATTGTAGTTCTTTTTACGCCATTTTGAAGAGGACACTGAGAGCTTTCGCTGAGCGTTGGAATTTTTTCGAACGACACTTCACAAAGGCCTCTATGGGGCTTCAAGAAAACTACTTCTGTATGCATTTTTTTTATATCTCTTATTACTCGGGATAATAAACCACAAACGTAACGTTATTGGCATATCACATTTACATTTAGTCATTTAGCGCAGTTAGTTTGTCTCCCCTATTTCTAGCATGTAACAATCAGATTTGAAATTTGTTTCAAAATGGTGGCACCCTGGCAAAAATTTAGATAGTAGATTTCATTATCTGTTCTTATGCACGCCTGGTGATACTAAATCCAAATTGAACTCGGGCATTTGAAATATAAGATTTGGCACAATCCATAAATGTGCGAATTGGCTATAATAAGGTCATTTATAAGCCTGCTATTCTATAATAATAGGGGTGGGAATCGCCAGAGACCTCACAATACGATACTATCGCGATACTTGCGTCACGATAGTATCGCGATACTAAATATATTGCGTTTTTTTTATCCAATTTTATTTATTACCTTTTTTCAACTGCAAAGTAAAACTTTGTCAACATGTTTTATCTAATAAAATGAAGTTCAGTCTGTTCATCTCACTTCAATAATTTTTATTGCAGAACATGGTATTTTCTCAAGTAGACAGATGTAAACACTGTAATCTGTGTTGCATGTACCTGACAAACTGAACTGTTTGTATTACAGTCATATTCCAACTTAACTGAATGCACATGTGTGTGTGTGTGGACTACTGTACTATTACAGGAATTGAAATTAACAATGCAACTTCCTTATACAAAGAATTTTTTTTTATGAATATTTAAATATCGATACTTGGCGTCCCTGTATCGATACAGTATCGCCACGCAAAGTATCGCGATACTACTACGTATCGATTTCCCCCCCCCACCCCTATATAATAATATTTCAAATTGCATTGGTCTGGATGGGAGAATTCAGTACTGTATCTACAAAACCTTCTGTTTAATCATCTTCCCTTTAATCATTTCCTTAGATTTTTTGTACACATGATCTCAAGAAGGTACTGAACGAGATCAGTGGCAGTTCTTCATGTCTGGTAATTTTTAGCATGGTGTTATTCACTGTCAAAGATGCAAAGAAAAATCATAATTCATATTCTCCTTTGTTTCATCACAATTTAAGCAAGCCTAGTAATAGACATAATATTTCTGACACTGGGAATACATTCACTGAGGTCCATAGATGTCCCTAGATACCAAGAGTATGCAAATAGACCTTGTAGAAGTGGAGAAATATTCCATTTACTTAGGTCTGTATTTTAGGCGGATTTTCAGAAAATAGGGCTCTGGGCTTAAGAGGTTAAGGCTGTCAAAGTTATCGTGTTATTAATGCACAATTATTTTAACGGCACTATTTTTTTTACGCGAGATTAACAGGCTTTTTTTTACCTTTATTTACCGAGGGTAGGTTCGATACTCTCATTGATACTATGTTTGTTTCTGACTCAAAGCGTGCGTGCGAGAGAGAGAGAGAGAGCGAGAGAGAGAGGTGTGAGAGATGAGGAAGGGGCAAGAGAGAAAGAGGGCTGGGAGAGTGTGTGAGAGAGAGGGGGGGCAGGGGGGGGTGAGTCATTAGCCCTTGTGTGGGTGAATGTAACAAGTTCCTAACTTTTTCGTTCCCCTATTATATCATGCACACTTTATTCATTGTTTTAAATTATTATTTAAATAAGTTATTTTGTGCATCGCTGTTTGTTTAGAATTGTATGCAAATTTGCAATGCATGAGGGTCATCCTTTTGTGTTAAATGGCTGCTTAAACAAAAGAATGGGGATGAATAGTTCAAGTGTACACACTACTGTGTTAGCAATCATTACTATGTAATGTTACAGTTAGTAAATTGGTATGCCCATCTGTTATTCTTTTGTTGGGCTTTTATTAAATTGTTTCATGATTTCAGCGTTTTGTTTTACAATGCAGCTTGCACATCTTAGTTACTTGAAGATTCTGGACAGTATTTCTCATTGTAGCAATAAATACAGATGCATTTTTTTGCATAAAGCAAGCATTTGTCTACCCTCATGTTGATAAGAGTATTAAAACTCGAAAGGGATCTGTTTAAGGTAGATTTAGAACAGATAAAAAATATGCGATTCATTTGCGATTCATCACAATTAACGATGGACAACCATGCGATTAATCAGATTAAATATATTTTAATAGATTGACAGCCTTAATAACGTTACATTATAGTTATATACCGGTAGTAACTTATTATAGTGTTCATTTTTCCAGCCCTCTCTTGGTAGAGCCTGAGGTATGGCCAGCCGATACTAACATTTAAAAAACAAAAAGCTGAATATCAGCCCGATATATTGGCAAACTGATATATCGGTCAAACCGTACGAATAAGGTAATCAGAAAATACAGGTCACTTGGTTATTTCATATTCAGAGTATTGTCTTAATGAGGTTTAATATTGTAATATTGTAGTGTATGTAAACAGCAGTAATCCCTCACCTTGCTCAGGTCCTTGGTGGTAACATTATCATCTTCTCTGCAGGGCATCTTATGGACAAAGGCCAGCATCTGGTACTTAGCCTTGATGAACTCAGTCTTATTGGGGCTGGAAACAATAATACACATTAGAAGCACCAAGACTCAACCGGCGGATCATCTTCTAAAAATAAGCCTCCGCCCCCCTCATCACCATGCCAGCCTTTAAGCAGGGTCTCCCCTGTGTATTACAGAGTAAGCAGTCTGCCTCGGCTGCTGGCCTAGACTAGACCATAGGAAATTATATTTAAAATGATATATTTTATATTAACAACACTGCCTGGATTGCTTGACTAACTCTATGTGAAATGGAGAACCCCAACTACATGGTCATATTTTCCTTTCAGATTTAAGCATTGTATTAATGTACGGTCCTAATGGAATATTTGTCATGCTGCCATGTGACTCAGCTGCAGCAGCCGCACTGGGATGAGAGATGACGTGGGTATTCAACTACAGCTCATGGTTTAGTTTGCGTCAACTGCACTGATTCAGCCCACTGATTGTGAGGATTTTCTTCTTTCTTTCCATGTTCAATACATTAAAACAAACTGGGATTCCTTATTTATTTGAATAAATAATAATAACAAGTCTCAATTATGATGATTAGTTTAGTGAAGTTGAGGGTCACATAGGCCCTTCAGGCTACAATACGTAGTGTGCTACACCCTACTTCTGCTCCACCCTAGAATATTACAACATTAATATGCCTTCAAATACCCATCCCCACAGCTCTTCAAGGGAACCCCTGCTACTATAAAGAGGCCAGGGTTTCCATTATAAAAAGGTAATTGTCGTTTATTTTTACCTGGAAAAATCTGTTGAAGTCTGACATATTTAAATCTCTCCGGTTATAATGTCCTGTGAAAATAACTCTTATTTGTTATTTGGTTACAAAATAACGTACCGTACGGTACACCCAGTAAAGGTGCTTAGCCACTGAAACAGAAATCTGGATCAAACAGAAGTCTCTCTGAAATCCTATGATGCGTGCACACGTGTGTGTGTGTGTGCGCGTGTGTGTGTGTGTGTGTGTGTGTAGCAGAAAACTAAACAGTGGAAAACTAGAGCATAGAGTAGGAGGATTCTATGGATAGAACACTATGGTTTGTCACGTTGGAATACCGCTATCTCCGTTATCTAAAAGATAAAAACAAAGGTTTTAGCCAACAACATTTCACCCACTTCGCATAACGTTAATAAACGATTGATACAGACGTTGTGGCTAACCGAGCTGTGCCACATGGACCCAAACACTCCTGGCTGTACCAAAACACCTTTTTCTCAGTCTGTTCCATGAGTGGAGAGACGAGAGAGCTGCTGCGGTGCAGACAGAGTGGAGGTAATGTAACCTTAATTATTACAAATGGTAACTGTGACTGTTTTGATTGACGATCGAGCATTAAGCATCGAGTATAACGTTATTGCAATAAGCTCAACAAACACAGATAATATTTGACCCGGAATTTCTCTAATTTGTTCGGGACATTGAAATCTTCCCAGACATGTGGACCGGCACCATTTTCTTCTAGCAGAAACCCTGAAAGAGACACTTACTGGACTCTGTCCTGTGGGTTGGCCTTGCGTTTCCCACTCATCACAGAGGAGGGATCCAGAAGGCTGTGCTCCCAGATGGAGTTGGCTCCATTGCTGTACAGAGTACGCACCATCTGGAGAGGAGAACACACACAGAGCTGTGATGAGCCAAGAGAGCAGGGCAATCATTCAATATGATCATCTATCCACTTCCAATGTGATCATATCGTGATGAATGAATGAATGAATGAATGAATGAATGAATGAATGAATGAATGAATGAATGAATGAATGAATGAATAAACTTTATTTAACAGATTGCAGAATGGGTACAATACAGTACGGCTCAATACATAATTTACATACAATTGTTAAGGGGATGCAGACCAGAGAAAGACGTTTGTCTTGTTTACATCAGATCAGGGTCCCCCATTTGGAGATATCATGACACACAATTATGTTGTCTAAACTGATAATATCAGGTATATATATAGGATACATTTCTCACAAAATATGATCTGAAATATCACTTGAAAATGTATATCACTTAGTCTTGCGTAGCCATACCTCTCTCCACACTAAGTTAGTGCTGTGCCAATGGAGAGAGGTCTGGCTGAATCTATTATCATTCCGGTATAGGGGGAAAAGATTCTCTGGCTTGTTTGCATTCCTTCCGTCGGGGCGTCATGCCCGTGCGAGGCACACACGCATGTTGCGGCACTTTGTGAGCATCTACCGGCTCGGGCCGCGTTTTTCGCTGAACATACTGTTCGAAACATCTATTTGCCACCGTTCGAACGCCACCTTACTCTACCAATTCCGTGCCTCGGTTCTCAAGTTACATGACGATATGTCAGGCGAGTGTCTTTAACCATAAATGCTATTAACCGGATCCATTTTACTGAGTAAGTTATTCATAATCCTCGACAAGTACCACACACACCACAACATTACCACGCCACAACATTACCACGCCACAACATTACCACAACGTAGGGCTGCACGATTAATAGTTTTTTAATCGAAATCGCGATTTGGAATGATGCAATTATCAAATCGCCAAGCCTGCAATACATTTTTTTTTTTTTATAATTTTTTTTTATAATTTTTTTTTTAACCAGGAAGTCCCATTGACATACAAGATCTCCTTTGCAAGGTAGACCTGGCCAAGATGACAGCAATAACATTTGCAATACATCACACAGCAATAAAATGTGCGATACATCACACAAGAACATAATAAATGTGCATGTATACAATACATCACATGTAAACACAAAGCAGAATAGTCTACATGATAGTAAAAGTGTATAATACAGGGTAATACAGTAATTTTGCAGTTGGGACCCGACTACAGAAAGCAGCAACATTCTTCTTGTAATTTTTTTTTAAATATGTTATAATCGCATCGCAAATCGCAATCGCAATATCTGTCAGAATAATCGCAATTAGATTATTTCCCAAAATCGTGCAGCCCTATTACCACTAAAGGGCTCTACATGGTCGGGCAACTGCGACACACCTGCGACACAACATCGACAACGCAACAATGTTGCAGACACTCTGCCTTTATGCTTCTGCAACATCCACGCATAGTAGGGATGGGTACCGAATTCGGTACTTTTGAGGTACCGAACCGAAACACGTCGGTACTACCGAGTATCGATTCAAGTGAGATACCGAAGAAGAAAACTGTCGAAATTGTAGTTATTTGAAGTTTGGATACATTTTTTTACGACTGAGGTAGGTAAATTAAATTTCTTGAGACTAAAGTACCGAAAAAAGGTACCGTTGGGTACCGGTGGTATCGATTCACAGGTACCGGTACCGTATCGGTTCAAATGTGAAAGGTACCCATCCCTAAAGGCCTCTGCATGCTACAGCAAATTCAAAGCAACTTCGACACAACATCGACAAAGCAACGGTGTTGCAGACACTCTACCTTTATGCTTCTGCAAAATCAACGCGCAGCCTATGTAACATTGTACCCCGTATGTAGCTAGGTTCCCTAGATAGATGACGCTTCCCTTCTCAACCAACCCATTGATAAAAGCAGAAAAATAAGCATAGTTTTTACTTCCGGGCGGGGGGTTTCAAAATAAAAGAGCGAGTCTAAAAGCACCGTAAATACGTTTATTTTTTACAATATCTAACGTTACACGAACCTAAACTAATCTAAAGTTAGTTTAGGTTCGTGTTAACGTTAGATTATGTACAAAATAAACGTATTTCCGGTGCTTTTAGTCGTCGCTCTTTTATTTTGAAATTCCCCGACCGGAAGTATTATAGTGTCTGTTGCTAGCAGCTTAACCTTTGTCAGCCGGTTCTTTGCTTTTTAACGTAACTTCATTCGTTTCCAATGGAGAGGAGAGAAAGACCGGCTCACATGCAGCTCAAACTACCTATTGGAATAAATTAATTGATTGATGTTTAACTTGTCCCTGTGTGTGTCCAGTCATTTCGACTAGCAAACGTTGTATTTAACGTTAAAGTTACCTCAGGATACCATTGTATTTAGCTATGCAGCTAATGTGGATAGCATTTTGTATAGCACCAATGCTAGCTGGCTGGCTACAGCTTTATTTACTAAATTATGGAGGCTTTTTTATCGTCAAGGTAAGAGAGGATTTGTCATGATCAACTGAAGGCGTATGCTATGGAACAATATGTGCTTGGGTTTTCAGAAAAAGGCCAGCTATGTGACGCTAATTATTTAGCATCAACGCTGGCTGGCTACAACAATGGCGGATGGTATTCTCTGCGATACCTATATTATTCTATGACAGCCCCGCCCCCATTCGCTAACCAACCAATCACTGCTACGCAATATCAACGCAACGGTTGTTTAGGTTAGATTTTGGAGACATGTACGCAGATTCCTCGCAACACAGTCTACAAGACCCTAAACAACAACCGCGCTGAAATCGCGCTGATGTTGTGTTGAAGTTGCTTTGAAGTTGCTGTAGCATGTAGAGGCCTTAACGCATATCCTATGCAACATTGTACAAATAAATGTAAGATGTATGTACAAAATAAACGTCTTTCCGGTGTTTTAGACGTCGCTCTTTTATTTTGAAACCCCCCGACCGGACGTATTATTGGCTTGCTGCTGCCGGTTCAGTGTTTTTGAGCTGACGCTAAATACAAATGTTGAGATTGTTGGTGAACAACTAACTTTAGGTTAGTTTTAACGTTAGCTAGCAGCAGGGATGGACGCCGTTGTGCAAATGCAGGCAGCTACAGGCACTCGAGGAAGAGCTGCTAATTTTAATCGGCAGGAGAGAGTGAGCTCGTCAAAGCCGTATATCCCTCTGGCTCTGGCTGTGGTGCGGTCGTAGGCACGAAAATGCATCTCAAAAATACCTGTTGTATTAAATTAATTGATTGCCGTTAGGGCTGCACGATTTTGGGAAATAATCTAATTGCGATTTTTCGGACAGATATTGCGATTGCGAGAAAATTTGCAATTATAATATTTCTTTTAAGCAGCCCCACAGAGGTTTATTGTAAAATGCGGCTTGAAAATGTTTCTTTTGACCTGGGAATCGATACCGGTACCCAATGGTAAAATTCTGTACTTTACTCTCCCTCTCTGAAGTCTAAACTTCACAACACACAATCTAAAACCCCTTACCTCCCTCTCCCAAACCGATCTTGTATCTCAATGGGACTTCCTGGTTAAATAAATTTTAAAAAAGAAGAAAAAAAAGATTAGCGATTTATTTAATTTTTTGCGATTTGCTAATTGCATCATTCCAAATCGCGATTTCGATTTAAAATTGATTAATCGTTCAGCCCTAATTGCTGTTTAACTTGTCCCTGTGTCCAGTCCTTTCGATTAGCCCCACCCGTTCATTGTAAACAATGATGCATGTAATTATATTAACGTTACTTATTAATTAATGAATTCTCACAAGCTGGCATCGTAAAATATCAACACCAGCCATGGGAATACTGTTTACTAAATTGTGGAGGCTTTTAATCGTCAAGGTAAGAGGATTTGAAGGCGTATGCTATGGAAGTTAACTATCGAGGATAGTATTCCTGCCTGCGGAACCAATACTAGGCGTGTTCGAGATTGATTTCGGCTCACCTCGAAAGTAGACGAGAGTAGATGAGTGCAGCCGGGGGAGGAGTTAAAAAGGCGGACACTTCAGATTTGAATACAGCCTCTCGCCTAGTCTCGCACGGCAGATATCGCGTTCACGTTACCACACAGACATACACACCTGTCCAGCTCATTATAATGCGAGGGCCGTGTGCACAATTAGATTTGATTCAAATGTATTGTCGTCACACAGCACACTATATACCTATAGTGGAATAGACTGTATTAATATACCATATTTTATACCATCTTGTTGCGCGTTCTTGCCCACCGCAGCGAGTGCATGCACACACAACACACACACAGCTGAATTATTCTGTTTTGCATCAATATATTATTATATATATATATATATACACTGTATATTGAGGCAAAACAGAACTATATATACAGTATATATTGAGGCAAAACTGAATTATTCAGCAGACGCTTTATCATGTAAGATGTAATATAAGTTATATAACCATATTATAATTTCGAGAGCACACTGATAATGTTTGGCCAGCTAATTATCCTTTGGATTTTGTGTGGGGGGTATAATGAGAACAGGTAGAAAATGAAATACTATAACACTCATTCACACAAATTGATGTGAATCAAGTCTTCATTTATTATTATTATTATTATTATTATTATTATTATTATTATTATTATTATTATTATTATTATTATTATTATTATTATTATTATTATTATTATTATTATTATTATTATTATCATCATCATCTGGAGTCGCAAATCACTTTCACGCTGTCGTGCACACGACGCGTGTGTGTATGTGTGTGTGTGTGTGTGTGTGCGGGATACAGCATCAGCTCAGCTGCTGCATCGTTAATGAACTATAGATTTATATGGAATTCGGGCGGCTAGGTGGCGCAGTGGGCAAGGCGCTCGCCACCAACGCAGGAGATGCTGGGTTCGAGCCCAGCTCTCGGCGTTGCTACCAGCTTGGCTGGTCGTTCATACTAATACAATTGGCAGTATTAGGGGGTGGGAAGCTGGTGGGTGGAGATCGAACGTTGTGGACAGCGACTCCTACAGGTCGGTTGGTACGCCTGCGCAGTAGAATCAGGAAGCGACGAGGGCGGCGTGTCCCTCCCACGCAGACCCTTGCCGCTGAGAGATCGCGCTGTGCAGGTGAAAAGATGCGACGGCTGCCTCCTCGAGTACCGGAGGGGACACGTGATGCAAGGCTCCGTCCACATTGCAGCCGGCTTGTGGGAGGCATGGCCTAACAGCGTTCGAGACAGGGGAGGGTAGAATTGGACAATATGAAATTGGGGACGGGAGAAAAATAGAAAAATGGGGAGAAAAAGTAGATAAAAAAAATGATTTATATGGAATTCGTTAATCTATCTAGCGAGGACTCTCACTGGGGGAGTGTAACGCGTGGGAGGATCACACTACCTCCCCCAGATTCTTTCCCTGCTGAACAGGCGCCCCAACCGACCAGTAGGAGTCGCTGTTTACAACGACCAGGATACATACCCCACCGGCTTCCCACCCGCTAACACTGCCAATTGTGTTAGTATGGACGACTGACCACGCCGGAGGTACCGCTGACAGCTGGATTCGATACCAGAGTCTCTGCGGTGGTAGGCAGGCGCTTAGTCCACTGCACTACCTACCCAGCCGCCCTCTGTGCCCGTTTTCTTAGGCAGTTAGCCTCTCTGGTATGCGCGCCATTAGTGTTAGTCACACTTCTAGGCCTCTTTGCTTTTAGAACGAATTAAAAAAAATATATATATATATATATATATATATATATATATATATATATATAATATAAAAATAATATTTTTTTCTCTTTTTTTTTAATCCTCTCTTTCTCAGATTTTTTCTCTGTTTTTCTCCCCATCCCAATTTATTCGTGCCAATTCCCCCCCCCCCCCCCCTCCCCTGCCTGGTTGTTGTGCGCATGTTCTCCTACTGGTCGGTACAAGGGAACCCTGAAGTCATCCGCACGCTTCCTCCGACAGGTGCGGCGACAGCCAGTGACTCTTTTTTCACCTGGCAGCGAGGACTCTCATTGGTGAAGCGTAACGCGTGGGAGGTCATGCTGCCTTCATCAAGTCCTGCCTCCGCTGAGCAAGCGCCCAGACCTGACCTGTAGGCGTCGCTGTCCACAACGCCAGATTCCCACCCATGACTTCCCTCCCCCTAACTCAGCCAAACGAGTTAGTATGATGATCAGCCCAAGCCAAGGCAATGCTGACTCCGGGAGTCGAGACAGCAGCCTCTTGCATTGGTGACGAGCGCAATCTCCGCTACGCCACCTGACCGCTATATAAAAATAAATGTAAAATGTATTCTACTAAGGTTGGCAGTCGACTACAGCTCCTTTCGATCGATTAGTCAACTACTCGACTAATTGGGGTCAGCCCTAGTTACCACACACCACAACATTACCACACCACAACATTACCATGCCACAACAGTACCACACCATTACCACACCACAACATTACCACACCACAACAGTACCACGCCACAACATTACATTACCACACCACAACATTACCACAACATTACCACACCACATGGACCGCGGAACCGGTATGGCCAGTAGGGCCGTGGCCCTACCAACTTTTGGGGTGTAAAAAAAATATTTATTTATTTATTTTTTTATTTTTTATTTGTTTTGCTCTGCGCAGTTTTGGCGCCCTCCTCTATATCTGCAACCATTATTTTTACATAAAAAATAATTCTAACAAGGGAAAATGAGCCAAAAATCTAAAACGGTCGGTCGGTCTGAGCCTCAGCTTTAGGTATTCAGTCTTTCTTTCTTCTTAATTTTCTTTGAAAGCAAAGTTGCACATTCTTTTATTGTTTGTTATTGTTATTATTATTATTGTGTGTTAGCTAAGTTGTTTATTTGTTTTAATTCTTTAGTGTGCACTTTACATTTATTCTTAGCTCTTGTTCTTGCTTGTAAAAAATAAAGGTGCAGTACTTTACTGTATAACTGTTAACCCTTTCACTGCCACACGACGGAGGGTTAACCCTTTATTATCACACAACTGACGGTCGTGAAAGGGTTAACCTTCTGTGTATTGTCGCAGTGAAAAGGGTTAACCGGTTGGTAGCGCGGCGATGTTTTGATTTGGGGGGGGGGGGGGCGCAGTGGTGAACCTCGCCTAGGGCGCCAAATGTGCTAGGTCCGCCCCTGGGTGTATCAAACTCAAACATTATGTAAACATTAATAATAATAATAATAATAATAATAATAATAATAATAATAATAATAATAATAATAATAATAATAATATTAATTAACATTAACACTATGGTCGCCAAAAACGCTGTACCACGTCATTCCCCGCCATGCTCATTCTGCCAAAGACGCCGTACCACGTCTTTGATATCACTATTTCAAAAATCTGTGATCGAAATCATATTTCTCCCCCGGAGACTTGAGATCTACTGTTGATCCCCTCTCAACTCTCCAACGGTTCAAGAGCGCCATCTGGTGGCCGATCGGCGGATCGCCCAGAGCGGAAACAGGAAATGGAAGCTGGTGCTCATTCCAATTCGGTCCGATCACTCGATAATAGTCCCAGGACTCGAGCTAGACACAACGGATAGCAATCCGTTACCAATAACTCGATAAACAACATGATTTGGACGTATATACTATTATACAACCTGGAAATGGATCGCATATTTCTACATCCCATAATAGGAATATTTCTGTTCCACGCTCATCGCCCAACGCTATGAGGAAGCTACGGTAAGATTCAGCGTTATTTTTGTACGTGTTCGATACTAACTGCTCTAATGATCATATCACCCACACTAGATGAATCATCTAACGTTGGCCACGGAATTATAAACGACCCCCCCCCCATCCGGTCAACATCAGATGATCAGTAGTAACTTCTAGAAGCACGTCCATTTGAAATTTTTTATCTCGCGCAGATTCCTATCAAACTGTATTTGATCATCAATATAATGCATTTGGGGCTATAAATCACGTTCTGGAGAAAGCTGCAGAAAACGATAAAAACATACTTATACTTTAGACCGTATTTTAGTATGAATATGTGAATGAAAAAGTATAACGTTGTATATTACCACAACATTACCACACCACAACATTACCACACCACAACATTACCACAACACAACAGTAACACGCCACAACATTACCACACCACTACCACACCACAACAGTACCATGCCACAACATTACCACACCACAACATTACCACACCACAACAGTACCACACCACAACATTACCATGCAACCACACCACAAAGTTACTTACCACACACCACAACAGTACCACACCACAACATTACCACACCACAACATTACCACACTACAACAGTACCATAACACAACATTACAACACCACAACATTACCATGCCACAATGTTACCACGCCACAATGTTACCACGCCACAACATTACCACACCACAACATTACAACGCCACAACTTTCCCACACCACAACATTACCACACCACAACATCACCACACCACATTGACCACAACTTTACCACACCACTACCATGCCACAATGTTACCACACTAGAATGTTACCACACCACAACTTTACCACGCCACAAAGCCACCACAGCATGTTATCACGCCACAACGTTACCATGCCCGCCGCACCTGCCAGTAGCTCCTCAAAGGACGCTGATTGGTCCGAAGCAGTGTGGTTGAGGCACAAGCGCATAACTTGAAGCCTGACAAGATGGATTCTCACGTTATCATTCTCATGATCTTGCAATGTCAGCTTGCCATGCAAGGTTAAGAAGCTTTTTTTTTTTATTATTATTATTATATATTTTTTTTAACCACAAGTACTGTCACTGATACAAGGAATAACACTGGTAGCAGCCAATGTAAGCAAAGTGGGCAGATGACAGGAGATGTCTGCTCTTTCCTATGCTCTCACCTGTAGCTGTGAGGGGGGCCAGGGTGTGAGAGTCTCACCTGTAGCTGTGAGGGGGGCCAGGGTGTGAGAGTCTCACCTGTAGCTGTGAGGGGGGCCAGGGTGTGAGAGTCTCACCTGTAGCTGTAAGGGGGGCCAGGGTGTGAGAGTCTCACCTGTAGCTGTGAGGGGGGCCAGGGTGTGAGAGTCTCACCTGTAGCTGTGAGGGGGGCCAGGGTGTGAGAGTCTCACCTGTAGCTGTGAGGGGGGCCAGGGTGTGAGAGTCTCACCTGTAGCTGTAAGGGGGGCCAGGGTGTGAGAGTCTCACCTGTAGCTGTAAGGGGGGCCAGGGTGTGAGAGTCTCACCTGTAGCTGTAAGGGGGGCCAGGGTGTGAGAGTCTCACCTGTAGCTGTGAGGGGGGCCAGGGTGTGAGAGTCTCACCTGTAGCTGTGAGGGGGGCCAGCCCGGCCAGGGTGTGAGAGTGACAGTCTCACCTGTAGCTGTGAGGGGGGCCAGGGTGTGAGAGTCTCACCTGTAGCTGTGAGGGGGGCCAGGGTGTGAGAGTCTCACCTGTAGCTGTGAGGGGGGCCAGGGTGTGAGAGTCTCACCTGTAGCTGTGAGGGGGGCCAGCCCGGCCAGGGTGTGAGAGTCTCACCTGTAGCTGTGAGGGGGGCCAGGGTGTGAGAGTCTCACCTGTAGCTGTGAGGGGGGCCAGGGTGTGTGGGTCTCACCTGTAGCTGTGAGGGGGGCCAAGGTGTGAGAGTCTCACCTGTAGCTGTGAGGGGGGCCAGGGTGTGTGGGTCAGGTGTCGGACCTGGGAGCTGTGGCGGCCCAGACCTCTGTGGATGCTACAGCATTCATCACAGATCAATACGCCCCTGTTGACTGAGGCCCAGCGCGGCTCTGAGAAACAAACGTTTAGCGGTTAATAAATAGCCTAACGTTACAATGTGGGAGCAGAAAAACAGGGTGCAGACTTGTGGTAAAAAAAATAACAATAAACTGTAAAGTTGTACCTTTCATACAAGAATCGCAGCCCAAAGTGCTTTACAGGAGTAACTTAAACTTAGACATAAAATTACCCTAAAATAGACAGAATATAATAGAAAAGCAATGCAGATAATAACAATACAAATATTGATTGATAATTGACAAAACTACAATTAAATTGAATATTCTTCCCTGTTTGATACTCGCAGTTTAAAACCTGAAGGTCTTTCTTCCTGTTTGATACGCATAGTTTTTTATGTAAATGTTTGTAACTCACTGTCACTGACCTTCTTACAATGCTAGGGCTGAACGACATTTAGGGCTATACGTTTTTACATCTCTATCTTGTAATGCAGTTGTCATGGCGTTTCATCCAAAATAGCCTACTTTCTTTTACTTTTTTAATACTGTTGCAAGGGGGGAAAATTTGATTAACTTAAATACAGTATTATTTTAACATTATGCACAGTAGCCTTCATATTGTGTAAGATGCCGGTATTGTAAAAAGCCATAACTTCATATCCAGCCTCCCAGCCCTACGTATTTTAACGGTATTTATTTTCAGGTATTTTAACGGTTTGTTACTTGTTACTTAGATTTAGAACCTCTACATTTAATCCATCCTAACTATTTAGGAGCAGTGGGGCAGACACAGTATGTCGCCCAGGGACTGACTCCAGTTCTAATGCCAGTGCCTTGGCCGAGGACAATGTCAGTGTTTCCCTTATATGCATTCAGCAGCGGCGCTGCTATGAACTAGACTATTAAAAAAAAATTGTTAAAAAAAAAATATATATATAATATTATATATCTTTTTTTTTAATATAATTTCATTTGGGCTGTGGGGGGTGCTTAATGTAAAATACTGACCTAAGGAAAAGGCTGCAGGGAGACCATCTGGCCGCTTGTATGCGTCTCAGCATCAATGGGCCCCCTACCAGTGAATTCCCCTACCAAAGAGCGCTGGAGCTTTTCTTTCAAAAGCCCAGGAAAATGAAATGCTCTAAGGCAGAATGTAGCCTATGCCACTGAGACTTCTTAGGTGTAAAGTGCTGTTGTAGTGTTATGATTTGTGTATGTTAGACAGTTAGTATTTATATTATCTATTAAATCATCTATATCTATGTTCAATACAAATAGTGTACAAGTGTTGAGGCATGTCATTAATCTTGACATTTACTTTGATTACAACTACACTGCAAAAGATTTTATCTTATCAAGTGAACATATCTTGTATTTGGTACAATAAGTCTATATTGAGTAGAATTATCTTGAATTATCTTATCCCACTGGCAGATAATTTAGCTTTTTCTGATTTTGGTAAATTTAATCTTGTTTTAAGAAAACAAGATTAAAATTTTCTTAAAACAAGATTAAATTGACCAAAATCAAGAAAAAAATAAGCAAAATTATCTGTGGAATAAGATAATTCAAGATAATTCTACTCAATATTAGACTTATTGTACCAAATACAAGATATTTTCACTTGATAAGATTAATTTTTTTGCAGTGTACAAATATGCAGCTACCTGGGCCTCCAGAGCACTTCTAGTGTCAGACACACCAAAAACATCCTAGCAAATTCACACGCACATGACTCCATGAACATGAATAACCTATCTCGAAAACTTCTAAGGTAGTTTTAAGTTATTTCTCCGGCAGCGTGCGCTAATATGGATTCCGACGGCACGTGCGCACGCACAAATATGGATTCCGGCAGAGTGTGTGCAGCACAGCACCGCTGTTGATTTTTTTTTCAGGGGAAACACTGGTACAGTAATGTGTATGTCTTTTATGGTGTGGATTGGAAGGAAACTGGAGTACCGAGAGGAAAGAAACCCACACAGACACGGGAGGAACATGCAAACTGCATAGAAAGGCCTCCTTAGGCCTATGGTATCTTATTCAGGATATAATATCCAGTCTTGGAGATATAGTGTAATTTCTAGTGATGCAGTGAGTAGTAAGATAAAAGGTGAGTAAACTATGAACTCCAGTCACAATCGCAGCAATGGATGGAAATAATAACAATAGCCTAGACCAGTGGTCCCCAACCAAAAGTCTAATCAAAATCTCAAGACACACCAAAAGGCAAACCAGAATCTCAAGGAATAAGTGAACGCTGACACAAATATGTAGGCTATGTTTAGTATGTTATGTGAAAGGAAATGTATCTCATTTAGAAATCATATTTTATCAAGCCTTATACAACGGCATGCAAATTTCTCGATTCTGATTGGCTGAAACAGTCCATTTACACGTCTTTATTGGGAACAATCCACGGTCCTGGGCTCAGGACCCGCCCACAACCGAATCACATATCACTCCGCCGGCTGCCCGGCTCACTCCGGGAGAAAGCAAGATGACAAAATGGATATGTTGATAGCGCCATAACGACTAAATATGAAGCGATTCTGTCACGGCGAATGTGTTAGTCCTTTAAACAATATTGGATGATGTAATTGTTGGTTCATGAGTCAATACAGAACAAAAGAAAAATCGCGGATTGATTGATTGATTAATTTGCGATTTATTTTTCCTTGCCTCTGACTTCAGCGATGGCTCTAGTCTCCACCCACCGCCACACACACACACACACACACACATACACGCACACACACACACTCCTGTCTGCAACAGCGGGGGAAAGTCAGACTGAGAGGAGCAGCTGCGCTGTTTTAGGTGAGCATGGTCTATTGAATTGATTGATTGGTTGATTGCTAATTTTATTACTGTACGCCTGGTTTCCAACTGGTTAAGTTTAGGCTAAAAAAAAAATTAAAAAAATAGGGCGAAGAAAACTTTTTTTTCCTATAGGGCAAAGAAAACTTTTTAATTTGTTTTACCTACTTTCTATAGAAGCATCTAAGAATGAAGTTCTATAGAAAGTAGGTCTGCATCCCCTTAACAATTGTGTGTATTGAGCCGTACTGTATTGTACCCATTCTGCATCGACTGGTAATAAAATGTTCAATCAATCATTCCAATAATACACAGTTGGATGTGTTAGTTGGTTGGATGCCTTAGTTGAAAGGCAGTTGGATGTGTTAGTTTGCCAATAACACACAGTTGGATGTGTTAGTTGGTTGGATGCACTTCAAGCTGCTTCCACATGGAGGCAACTTCTCTCAATCATTCCAATAATACACAGTTGGATGTGTTAGTTGGTTGGATGCACTTCAAGCTGCTTCCACATGGAGGCAAATTGTCTTTTTTGTAGTTGTGGGAACTACTTTTTCTGGCGGATGGTTTTTTCAATAAATCTTCGATTAATGTGTGTTTATTGTATAGCAATAAGGTTGGATGAATCTGGCAGTTGTATAAAAGCTTTACACCACTTGCAGTCGTGATTTGTGAACAATAAACCATGCCTAGGGGGGTCTAACGACCACCCCTAGGCATGGTTTATTGTTCACAAACCACTCCTGCGCGTGATGTAATTCTTAATTAGAAAAATGAATTGGTTTAAAATTCCACGGCACACTTGATCTTGCTTGACGGCACACCGGTTGAAAACCACTGGCCTAGACTAAATCCTCTAGTCCTATATATTGTATTAAGCTCTATTGTTATACCTATAGGCCTACATTATCGCTCTAGAGAATATCCCAGTTTCTTGCAACCTGCATACTACATCTATATAATACAGCCCATATTAGAAGTTTTCAATCATAAAGAAAGATGTAGGCCTATTGCATAAAAAGGTGGGCAAACTGAGGTAGGTTTACCCTCCACTACATCCCTGGCACATTTCATATTGCCATGTCAAAGAAATCCATAAAGCCCAGTTCAGCACTAGGTCTATACCGTGCACACCCAACTCTTCCCTCTACAGTAGAAGCCTTGCACAGAATGTTTAGAATGCCCAATTGCTCTTCATGTTGGAAAAGAACAACGGTTGCGGTTGCGGTGTGTGTGTGTGTGTGTAATATGAGATATAGGCTATCAACAGAAATTGTATAATTTGGTGTCTGATTACTGGAACCTTTAAACAAGTTGCAGTAGAACAGTAATCATGATTGTCCTACTCTACACAGTCATTAGACATCTTTAAAACGGTGGTTACCAATGGTTACAGGCATCCATGTTGGAAGAGGTGCGGCTACACACACATTCCGTGCAAGGCCTGTACACTCTCCAACACAATAACCAAGAACCTGAGAGATACACTTTCCACGTAGCAGGATTGTTCTACAGAAAGTTACCAACTAAACCTAAATCGTTCAGGATTGTACAATGCTGTCAGCTGGAGAATTAACACATCAAAAAAAGAAGTTGAAAAGTTGATGTTCAATGAAATCCAGTCAACTCAGTTGTTTTGATCCGATTTCAACCACAGAGTAACTTGGGAAGGGGAGGTTAAATGAGGGAGAGAATGGATGCTCCTTCATTTAGGAGTGAGAGGAGGTCCTCTATACATGTTAACAGACAGTGAACTGGCCTCAGTGTGAAGTTCAGGCCTGTATCCATCATGATTCAACACCGCCCCAACATTCCCCTCTCATTATTAATATTCACCCTCCTTGACCATCAAACAATGCACCTCTGTGTCTGTCGCCCCAGTGAGGCAGTAGCCAGTATAGCTGAAAACAACAACAACACTGCTTACTTACTATCTAACTGTGTACAGCTGTTGTCAAGTAACGGTTGACATTTCAAACGATTTGAGCTTCAAAAGTAATTGATTCAAGTCGGTGGAGAAGAAGCTAGATTTGGTTAAAAAAAAATAGATGAAGATGAACGTTTCGTTAGCGGACAGTAACGTTACCCTGTAAACTAATCTGATTCCACAACTAAGGAAAACCTACTATCATCTGGCTCATCTGAACGCAGGGCAATTAGCTAGTTAAACGTTAACTAACTAGCCATCTGCCAATTATGTTGAGTTAGTTAGCCTGCTAGCTTAGCGTTGTTAGCATCTTATCTTACCCGGAGCACTGCAATCAGCGCAGACCTCTCTGCTTCGCAATCGCTTTGACATTCCTTTATGGTGATGGAGACGCTAATAACAACTCTCCAGTCAAGACAAATGTTGGTCAGGTAATATTATTATGTACACAGCTAACGTTATACATCCACAGGGCAGGGTATCTGGACGCTGGAAATAGCTGCTACTAACAGACACAGAGACTAAACAGATGCCTATCTGTCCCCTCCTCCCCTGCTGCTGCCCAGCGTCAACTACTGGCGTTCTTCTTCTCCTTCTGTCGGGTTACCAGCGGGTCGCAAACGACTTTAATGTGCATACCGCCACCTACTGTACACGAGTTCTTATCTCACAACAATGTAGACAGTAAGTGACAACTAGACAATTGCAGATACCCCCTACTCGACAATTCCGTGGGGGAAATTGTGAAAGTGTGGGTGATGCCTGTGCACCGCCGGCCAACGGGAGAGGGTCTGTATTGTCTCTATGCCAAACGGTTCAAAAGATACAAAAGAGGTAGTTTCTAGGGTGTTATAGCTGGTTGCTAGGGTGTTTCTAGGTGGTTGCTAGGGTGTTATAGCTGGTTGCTAGGGTGTTTCTAGGGTGTTATAGGTGGTTGCTAGGGTGTTTCTAGCTGGTTGCTAGGGTGTTTCTAGGTGGTTGCTAGGGTGTTATAGCTGGTTGCTAGGGTATTTCTAGGTGGTTGCTAGGGTGTTATAGGTGGTTGCTAGGGTGTTTATAGCTGGTTGCTAGGGTGTTTCTAGGTGGTTGCTAGGGTATTATAGGTGGTTGCTAGGGTGTTATAGCTGGTTGCTAGGGTGTTTCTAAGTGGTTGCTAGGGTGTTTCTAGGTGGTTGCTAGGGTGTTATAGCTGGTTGCTAGGGTTTTTCTAGGTGGTTGCTAGGTTGTTATAGGTTGTTGCTAGGGTGTTTCTAGGTGGTTGCTAGGGTGTTACTAGGTGGTTGCTAGGGTGTTATAGGTGGTTGCTAGGGTGTTTCTAGGTGGTTCATCATCATTAGGTGGCTTCTTCGTTCCGAAGGTTGCCTATCACTCTCCAACCCATTCTGTCCCCACTTCTTCTCTCCAACTCTGTGACTCCGCCTCTCACTCCACTCCAATCACAGACGTCGTCTACCCAGCCTCTTCTTGGTCTTCCACTTCCTCTCTTTCCATCCACCTTCCTCATCACCACCTTCTTGAACATCTCCCCACTGGATCCTCTCAGAACATGCCCGCACAACTCCATCTTTCTCTTTTTCAACCTCTCCAGCAGCTGTCCTCCTTGCATATCCGCTCTTCTCAGTACCTCCTCATTCTTGATCTTATCCTTCCATGTTATCTTCAGCATCTTCGTCAGTGTCCACATTTCAAAAGAGTCTATCATCCTCTTTGCCTCTTCATTCAGCGTCCATGCTTCTGCTCCGTATGAAAAGACTGACATAAGTTAACATACGTTTCCAAAATCCTGGTCTTCGTTTTCCAACTTATGTTTCTTCTCAATAATTCCTTATGGTTCCAGAATGCGCCTGTTGTAACATTGACTGTGTATTTCATAACTAATATGTGTGAATATTAGAAAGCCATAATGTAAAAGCCAGGTGTACCTTTCAATAGCAGAATGGATTTTCAGTGCTAAAGTAAGGAGCTGATACTGGTGTTACAAAGACAGCCACTCAACCCCCACTCGTGACTAAAGACTGTATGTAAATGTACCCACTAGAAACAAAGGAACTGAAAAGTCACACTCAGCGCCTAACAGATTACAGACAGAGGGAAACAGAGGTCTGGGCACAGGCCTAACCTGCTTTTGCTACAGGTACATGGAAACTAATTCATAAACAAGATCATATTAATTAAACCATATTAGATAAAAGGTATTTGAATGCCATTTAGAAATGTCAAACTAATTATGAAGATAATAGTGTCATTTCACCCCTGGTGTAAACCATATATATATAGAAAATAGGGCTTAATCACCAAAGCTTAGTCTGGTAAAATACATATCAAGTTATCTATTAATCAACTGTTTAGTATCAAAATGTAAGCAAAAGAGTAAAACTGTGATAATACTGGAAGAGTGTAATTCATAATACACTAGAGATATTTGGGTAAAATGTTTAAATAGGAGATGTCTCTGTGGAAGAACGCCACAGCTCAAAAGGAGGGGGGCCACCTGAAGACCCCCGCTGTTGATATACTGGAAGAGGACACCGACGAGGAAATCAGGGGGAGGGGCGGACCGCCCTCCCAGAAGACAAATCTAATTGGACCAACGTATTATTAGAATATGTGCTACTATTGGGGGAAATCAGAGTATAAATAAGAATGTATTGATGAGAGAGAGGAGGCCAGACAGATATTCCCAACCCAGGGGGTTTTCTGGCCTCCACCAGTTCCACAGACTGCACTCTTGCCACGACGTGAGTAAACTGTATGGAATAATCACTGTTTGTGGTGATATAGAGTAAGATGCCTATCTTAGACCAGGTTTAACCATGTGGTGGCAAAAGGAGTAGTCTATTCCATTGATAAACATGACTAATTTTATGTGCAGACTTGTTTTGATGTGAGAGCCACCGTGAATGGGCTATAATTATGTAAACCTCATCAATCTTTTTGTACAATCATGTCTTATGAAAAATTATGAATAATCCCTGTATGTAACTGATGCATTTTCACCTTTGGGCCTCTCGGCAATAAATACATGAGTTTGAATTAGAACTCTGTGGTCTTGACTGCACGTTTATTCCTTGCTGGCTATATTTGAAGTCAGATGAGGAGACCATTCTATCTCTTATGACCTTTCCTCCTTCCAGATAACAAACCTCATTGTACTGTAAATAACCGTAGGTATGTGCTTAGAATATACCACACGCCCTTTGCAATTCCGATTCTTCTCTTAATGTCCATGTTAGCTCTTCCACCTTCACTGATCCAGCTTCCAAGGTACATGTACTCCTTCACTTGTTCAAGTTTTTCTCCATCCACCTGTATTTTACAAACAGTTCCTGGTGTTTTTTCAATGATCATTACTTTAGTTTTCTTTGTGTTTAGCGACATTCCATAGTTTTTGCATTCGACATTCAGCTTATTCACCATGTCCTGTAGATCTTCTTGACAGTTACAGACTATAGCAGTGTCAGGTTGCTAGGGTGTTATAGGTATTATATATGTGATCCCGGACAATGGTAGCATATTAATCACACGGAATACGCTGTTCACAGGTACCACAGACCATGGCTGTAGCTAGCTTTATTGCCATAACAACAATGCCCAAAGCGGCCTGAGCTGTCACCTTAAGAAGTGCTCGCCCTCCCCCTAGAGGGCAGGAGTAGGAATGGTGAGGTAGTCAAACACCCACAGCCACATACATCACACTCCTCCCCACTTAATTGTATTGCTGTCCCCACTTCCAAACCCGGTACCTAATACAGTGATAAAGTGCCCCGGAATGACCCCTCATAATATAACACCAAAATACAATAGTGCAATAACCCCCATAGCCCAACTGAGTCTGTCAGAACGTCCCGCTCACAATGTGAGGCGATCAGGGGGCCTAGTTACCCTCACCGGGTACCTCCTACTAGTCTGTGGATGTTCTGGTTGAGTCAGTTGCCTCAGTGTGCGTGACTGAGGGACTGGTTAGGGAGGACTCTTGTCCGCCCGCTGGGGAAACGGTCACTGGATCTGGCATAAGGACTGTAGCAGTTTGAGCCAATGGGGCTGGTGGTATTGGCTCCCCTGATCTGAGTAGCATTGCATCACAGGCCCGCATCTGTTCTGTGTGGCGCTTCCAATGCCCCGAGCCGACCCCGACTGTGTAGGACACTGGCCCCTCCTGGGAGACCACCACCCATGGCATCCACTTATCCTCCCCGTCTATAATCACGGACCAGCACCGGGTCTCTTGATGCAAAGTTCTTGTCTCTGGCGAACTGGGCTCTGCGACCCTGCTGGACTGTCTGAGCCTGATCCACCACCGCCGCCACACTGGGTTTGAGGAGGTCAAGGCGGGAGCGGAGTCGGCGGCGAAGGAAAAGCACCGCAGGAGATTCATTAGTCGTGGTGTGGGGAGCATTTCTGTAGCTGAGCAGAAACTAATCCAGTCTGTGCTGCACTGTCGTTGATCCTCGGGGCACTTTCAATGAGCGTTTTAGCGTCTGTACAAAGCGCTCCGCTTGACCGTTCGTGGCCGGGTGAAAAGGAGCAGAGCGCATGTGCTTCACTCCATTTCCCTTGAGAAAAGACGCAAACTCATATGAAATGAACTGTGGCCCATTGTCGCTGACCAGAACTTCTGGCAGTCCATGGCGACTGAACAAACCCTGCAGCACTTGAATAGTCTTAGTGGTTGTGGTGGAGCCCATCAGCTTCACTTCTGGCCACTTGGAGTGGGCATTCACCACCACCATAAACATATGACCCTCAAAGGGCCCTGCAAAGTCCACATGTATCCTCTGCCACGGAGTGCCTGGCCATGGCCAGGAGTGAAGTGGGGAGAGACTGGGAGATTTCTGGTTGCGCTGACATGACTGACGCCTGTTGTTCTATTTGAGCGTCAATCCCCGGCCACCAGATGTAACTACGAGCCACAGCTTTCATTTGAACTACTCCCGGGTGGCCCGCATGCAGCTCTTGTAGCAATTGGGGTCTTAATTTCGGAGGCACAATCACCAATTTCCCCACAACAAACACCCCTGTACCACTGAGAGCTCATCTCTTCTTGTGTAATATGGAGTCAGTGCACTGTCCTGCCCTTGCGCCACAGGAAAGTGTCCTGACAAATGTCCATCACCTGAGCGAGCACTGGATCATACCGAGCACTGGATCATACCTCGTTTCCTTACGAATGTCAGTGCTGCATACTGGCAGCGATTCAAGGTGATGTATCAGTACGGTATCCACTGAACCTGGTTTGTCCTTATGCTCAACCGGCAGTGGCAGGTGTGAGAGGCCGTCTGCATTGCCATGTTCCGCCGCCCCCCTGTACTGAATCGTGTAGTTGTGAGCAGCCAATATTAGGGCCCATCGCTGTAGTCTCGCAGCCACCATCGATGGGATAGCTTTACTGGGGCTCAATATTGTAGTCAGGGGCCTGTGGTCTGTGAGCAGGGTAAAATGGCACCCGTACAGATAGGCGTGGAACTTGTGCACGCCAAATATGATCCCCAGGGCCTCCCTCTCAATCTGAGCATAATTTTGCTCCGCTTTATTCAATGTCCTGGAGGCAAACGCTATGGGCCTCTCTTGACCCCCCGGCATCACATGCGAAATCACCGCGCCCACGCCATAGGGCGAGGCGTCACATGCCGCGTCCCCGACCGCCAAGAACCTTGGTGTTGTCCTCGACGACCAGTTGAACTTCTCTGCTCACATCGCAGCGACAACCAGAACCTGCAGATTCCTCCTGAGCAACGTCAGAAGGATCCGCCCCTTCCTGACAAAAGAAGCCACCCAACTCCTCGTCCAATCAACAGTCATCTCCCGCCTCGACTACTGCAACGCACTGCTAGCTGGCCTCCCGGCCACTGCCACCAAGCCTCTTCAACTCATTCAAAACGCAGCGGCCCGCCTGATCTCAAACCTACCGATGTCGGCCCATGTCACCCCACTTCTTAGGGACCTGCACTGGCTCCCCATTGCTGCACGTATCCGCGTCAAGGCCCTCGACCTAGCATACCGTGCGGCAAAGGGAACCGTTCCCGCCTACCTCCGGTCAATGGTCTCTAACTACACACCCTCAAGACCCCTACGCTCTGCATCTTCTGGCCGCCTCAGACCTACTCCTATCCAAGCTCCCGGTGAGTCATCAAAGAGAAGCCGCCTATTCTCAGTCCTTGCCCCACAATGGTGGAATGAACTACCCACCCCAGTTAGGACAGCCGAATCCCGTCCAATCTTTCGCCGTCGACTAAAGACGCACTTCTTCAACCATTATCTGAAATAATAATAATAATAAAAAAAAAAATCTAACCCTAATTAACCTTACTGTCATGCACTTGTCCTAATAAACTAACCTACACTGTAACACGCAACACTTTGATGAATATTGTTACTCAGCTGATAGAGTTGTACCCTTCCTGATGACCTGTCGTACACAACTTGTAAGTCGCTTTGGATAAAAGCGTCAGCTAAATGACTAAATGTAATTGTAATGCCAGTATGATTGGCAGTTGGGGATTGTAATGTGTCAATACCCTCTCCGAGAGCAGTTGATCCTTAGCTGAGCAGAATGCCTTCCCACACTCCTGTGACCACTTCCATGGTGTCCCCTTGTGTAGCAATGCGTGAATCGTTGCCATGTTTTGAACAAACCGACCATAATAATTAATTAATCCCAGGAAGGAGCGCAGCTGGCCAACATTTGTCGGGGCTGGGGCCTCAGCAATCGCCCTGAGCTTTTCTGGGGATTTATGAAGGCATGTGGCGTCAATATAATGTTCCAGGTATTCCAGTGAGTCCTTGAAAAACTTACATTTCTCGTCTTGTCGATGGTGTAAAATGAATTGGGTATATTGTTAGTAAGTTAGCCATGTAATAAGCGGGATAATGTGTAGTCTATACTCGGTCATTGTCGCAAAATAATTGACCTTCACTGACGTTTAAAACACCTCGGCGAGGCGCCTCGGTATTTTAAACTCTGTGTCGGTCAATGCATTATCCCTTACTGATACCAGCCATCTCTCTGTGTGATTGCCCCATAGATATGCCGACGTTAGCTTCGTGGCTAGCCGGCGTTAGCATGGTTTCCTCGTCAACCCGTTCTGCTAGGGTGTTATAGGTGGTTGCTAGGGTGTTATAGGTGGTTGCTAGGGTGTGTCTAGGTGGTTGCTAGGGTTTTATAGGTGGTTGCTAGGGTGTTTCTAGGTGGTTGCTAGGGTGTTTCTAGCTGGTTGCTAGGGTGTTTCTAGGTGGTTGCTAGGGTGTTATAGGTGGTTGCTAGGGTGTTATAGCTGGTTGCTAGGGTGTTTCGCTAGTGTGTTATAGGTGGTTGCTAGGGTGTTTCTAGCTGGTTGCTAGGGTGTTTATAGGTGGTTACTAGGGTGTTATAGGTGGTTGCTAGGGATAGCTGGTTGCTAGGGTGTTTATAAGTGGTTGCTAGGGTGTTATAGCTGGTTGCTAGGGTGTTATAGCTGGTTGCTAGGGTGTTTCTAGGTGGTTGCTATGTTGTTATCGGTTGTTGTTAGGGTGTTTCTAGGTGGTTGCTAGGGTGTTCTAGGTGGTTGCTAGGGTGTTTATAAGTGGTTGCTAGGGTGTTATAGCTGGTTGCTAGGTGTTATAGGTGGTTGCTAGGGTGTTTCTATGTGGTTGCTAGGGTATTTCTAGGTGGTTGCTAGGGTGTTCTAGGTGGTTGCTAGGGTGTTATAGCTGGTTGCTAGGGTGTTTCTAGGTGGTTTCTAGGGTGTTATAGCTGGTTGCTAGGGTGTTATAGCTGGTTGCTAGGGTGTTTCTAGGTGGTTGCTAGGGTGTTATAGGTGGTTGCTAGGGTGTCCAATGTAAGTGGTATAGTTAAAGTAGTAGTGAAAAACGACAAACGGTTCAAAAGATACAAAAAGGGGGCACGGCCTAAGGATCAAGGGTTAATCCCCTGAAGGGGGAGGAGCCGGACCATGGGGGCGTGGTCAACATAGAGCAATGAAAGAGGATATCCATACTGAGTACAATGGCACAACCCGCAAGTCTCTACGACAAACGGTTCAAAAGATACACAAAGGGGGCGTGGTCTAAGGATCAAGGGTTAATCCCCTGAGAGGTCATGGCTAGGTCATGGCAGTACAGAGTTGACACCTCCCTCACACCTGCTAGCCTTAATTGATTCAAATCCTAACTGACACAAATCTATCCCCAATGTATTTCAATGAGGCTGCGCTTCCTTCACTCTCACGATGATTAAAGCAAAACGATAAGAGATAAAGCTTAGTTATTTTAAAGGGGAACTATCTTATAAATGGCCTTTTTCAGTGTTTAGCATTATTTCCTAGCTATGTGGACTTATATTAATAGGATCTATGTCTCTAATTCTCATATTGGCGCATTCTTCCAATTCTCCTCTCACAATATTCACCCTCACTGAACTGAGTCATCTGAAAATGTGCATATCTGTGATGTCAGAGGTTTCTCAGCTGCATAATAATGTGGCAGTTGATGTGGCAGTTGGCACCAGGCCACACAGTGGTTGGAGCCCAGCGTCAAAACGGCAATTGAGGAACGTCATGAACGGTTATGTGCGATATTGTGTAATTCCATCGACAATTGTCGCCTGTGTGGCGATCGGAAAACAAGGGAAGGAACGGTGAAATCACAGATTTCAGCTAGAGTGGAGAGTCCATTAGTGTGTATGTGGAGCATGACTGTCAAAGAAATGGTTGAGATAGAAATGTCCAATTCCATTTATTTTTCTTTTGTGAGCGAGGGCACAGTCGTGTCATCGTTTTGGTGTGTTGTTTTTATATCTACTTCCAAAATGAGATCACTGTCGCAATTTACAAAAAGTGAAGGTAAAACAAAAAAATTCAGTTTCTACATTCTAGTTACACTCATTCTACACTCATTCCGCCATTCATTCCTATGGACCAAAATGTCCTGTTTAGAGTCGATTTGTAGCCAAACGGTGCAGTGAAACTTTCCAAAAAGTAATAGCAACTCAAGTTGGACCAAGCCGGTCGTTTTGATACCTTACCCTTGTGTGTGGTGTGAAAGCTCTGGCAGGAGTGTTTGGACAAAAATCGGCGGAATAAATAAAGATACAATATAGATTACAATAGTGTGGCAGGGACCTGGCTTTGCCAGGTCACCCACACTAATGATTATTATATAGTGATTGTATGTTAACAGTTGAATGATCATTATATAGTGATTATATACTAACAGTATGATTATTATATACTGACTATAAACTAAGAGTATGATTATTATATGAGTCATTCCACCAATCCGGTCCGATTTGAGTCCCTCTGATGTTTTTAAGTGTCTTTTATCTAATCAGATACCAAAATGTGCTTTGAAATGCTATTTATTTCGGTTGAGATGTCCTCTTTAATAAAGTGTAAAAACATTGCATGAATGTACTTTTTTTTATTATGCATTATGTTGTTATTTCAGTTGACACCCATGTATTTTGACATGTCCCTCGTGGCATTTCATGAAAATGTATTTGGGATATGACCAAGAACATTTGTAAAAAGTCCATACTTTTTTCCATGAACATACACATCCATCTGTGCTGTTAATGCTGGTAATGATTTATTTAAAAATAAATGAATAATTATTCATTAAAATAACATTATTCAGTCTGTCCCTCAGTAACCCTCAACCCTGTTACACTGAGCATTCTCCCCCCCACAAAAATAATGGTTCAATCCATAGAAGCATGTGAAACAGGAAGTGACAACTTTGAAGTCTTTTGGAGAACACAACACCAGAAACAGGCAAGTAGCTACCTCATTGTACTATGTTTTCAGTAATTTATCATGTAATATTATGGTAGTCAAGCATAATTACTCAACACCGTTACTTGAAAAAAATATAGCAAACTATTACTTGTGAATATGATCTTTGTTATAAAACATTTTTAGATGCTTTCTTAATATCATGCATGCCATGTGCTCTCCTGGTATTCACCACATGTGGAGTAGCAACCATTTTGTGCAAAAAATCACAACCCCGTTACGAATGTAACGGGGTTGTGAGATTGTAACAGGGTTGTGATTTTAACACTGATTTTGAAGTTATACAATAATAGTTAAATTAATTATTGAGCTTTTTCAACATGCTTATGCCACATACATATTAATTGTAATGTGCATGTTGCTGTGTGTGTGTGCTCACATGTTACCCTAAACTCAACCCTGTTACAGCTACATGTTTATTAATTATTTCTTTAAGTTTATGAAAAACAAATTCAACTTTTGAATAATTTTGTCTGAAACGTTTAGAGCAAACATAAGAATATCGATTTTAGTTCAAAATCTGAGGTCAAATCACATTTCTGATGAAAAAGCTTGCGGCCGCTGTCAAAAAAGGCAAATTTCAGGGTTCAGAATAGCAAAAGTGTAGGATTTTACGTAATTTTTAGACAAGCAATTATAGAAATGGTGTGAAGGACATCTAATTATTATAGAAATGTTGACTTTAGCACAAATACATGTTTTAATCTTATTCAGAGAGCTTCCAGAGTGTCCGTAATGGGATTGAAGAATAATGGTGTCCATATCATACAATAATGACCACAAATAATAGAGATTTCATGCCTGAGATGGGAAAATATATTTTTCTGGAAGTTAAATATGTCATTCATCTTGGTAAAAAGAAAAAAATCCCAAAGTCCAAATCGGACTGGATTGGTGGAATGACTCATATAGTGATTTTAGTTTAATGATTATTACTATATATTAAATTTGATAAAACAAAAGGATTATTACTATAGTCTGATTATTATATAGTGATTATAAACTAAGACTACAATATTATATAGTGATTATTGTATAATTATTATTATACAGTATAATGATTATATACTAACAGTAAAATGATTATTATATAGCGATTATAGTATAATGATTATTCTCAATTCATTGTCATTTGGATTCGGCTAACATTAAATTACAAATTCTTCTATACTTACAAATGGTGAAATAAACTTGACCTAGAACTCTCTCACCCACCTGTTGGAACATGGCCCATTCTCACTATACTATAGATATCACTGGATAATGTACAGAGAGAACAGCCTTCATGAGATATGGTTTTGACTTTCAAGTGATCCACATTTTTGTGCATTGTAGAGGGGCATCATGCCTGTATGGAGATGGGTGCGCTTTACAGACATCCATCTTTTTACTCTTGGTCAAAGGCCATTTATTTGGCTTGCTCTCCACTCTGTGAAATGTAGCCTCTAGGGGTGTAACGGTACACAAAAACCACGGTTTGGTACGTACCTCGGTTTTGAAGTCAAGGTTCGGAACGGGTTTTCGGTACAGCTTTCCATGTTCCACTCAGGGGTGATGTAGTGTGCAGTAACTAATTGTAAAAATATATAATTATATTAGATTGTGAAAAAAACAGCCCCCGGTGGGCGGTCGTTAGTGGTTAACATACCGTTGTATTCGTTCGGTACACTACACAGCCGTTCGGTACGGTACGGATATGTGTACCTTTACACCCCTACTAGCCTCTAGTCTGTTTCAGTCTCTTGCTGACTACATCTGATGAAGTTACTTGTGTTGGACCCCCCTCTCTCTCCTTCCCCTCTTTAGCTTGCATTAACCCCCATTAACAAGCGTCCACCTTGGCCTCCTCTCTCATCCTGGGCGGGTCTGTTCCTCCTGGCTGCTGTCCTGAGCACCGTCAACCTGAGAGAGGGCCCACTCAGCCAGGATGAAGGACACCATCAACCTGAGAGAGGGCCCACTCGCGTCTATTCTTTCCCCAATACATTTCCAGTTCCGTGTTCGCCTTCTGCGATCTGATTGGCCACTGACTCTACGCCCAAACAGCACGTTACGCTAATAACGTATTGTTTTCATCTCTCTATATTAACGTGATTCCATCAACACAACATAAATGTTCAAAACACGACAAGACAGTTTGCATCACTTCCCACGGTTCTCGGCACTTATTCTACCGGTAGTGCGGTAGTAGCAAATTTGGCATAAACTTTCATTTTTACGCTGATGACACCCAATTATATATACCTATTAAGCCAAATGATTCATCCCAACTACAAAACCTTGAGGCCTGCTTGCTTGCCGTCAAAAAATGGATGTCGCAAAACTTTCTACTCCTTAATGCAGATAAAACTGAGATGTTAATTGTTGGCCCCCCAAACCACAGAGGCCTGTTTCAGGACATCTCCCTCAACTTTGATACCTGTCATGTATCCCAGAGCTCCACCATAAAAAACCTCGGAGTCATTTTTTATTCCTCCCTCTCATTTAATGCACATATAAAAAATGTCACCAAAATTGCATTCTTCCATCTTCGTAATATCGCAAAAATTCGCCCCATTTTAACTCTGGCTGATGCTGAAACCCTGATTCATGCTTTTGTCTCATCACGTCTGGATTACTGTAATGCACTTTTTTCAGGCCTACCTAATTCAAGCATCAAAAATCTTCAACTCGTGCAAAATGCGGCTGCACGGATACTAACTAGAACTAGAAAATTTTATCACATCACACCAGTTTTGTCCGCCCTACACTGGCTTCCTATCCAAGCCCGATCTGACTTTAAAGTGCTACTCCTCACCTACAAAATTTTAAATGGGCTTGCACCGCTCTATCTATCCGATCTCATCTCCCGATACTCGCCCGCTCGTGCCCTGCGCTCACAAAATGCGGGGCTTCTATCGATCCCTAGGGTTAAAAAGAAATCCGCAGGCCACAGAGCCTTTGTCTACCGCGCTCCCTACCTGTGGAACAAATTACCTGCCGTCATCAGGTGCGCCTGCTCTGTCGAAGCTTTTAAATCCCTGCTTAAGACTCATCTTTTCTCTCTCTCCTTCAACCTACCCTGATCTCACCTGGTCGGGGACTGACCTTTAGATTAATCTGTCTAGTTTAGTTAGGGTACAGGGTACTACATGGTACTACTGGGTAGTTTACTACAGGGTAGTTTAGTTAGGGTTCAGGGTGCTGCATGGTACTACGGGGTACTGCATGGTACTACATGGCACTACGGGGTACTACATGGCTCTACATGGTACTGCGTGGCACTACATGGCACTACATGGCACTACGGGGTACTACATGGTACTACATGGTACTACAGGGCACTACGGGGTACTACAGGGCACTACAGGGTACTACAGGGCACTACAGGGTATTACATGGCACTACGGGGTACTACATGGCACTACAGGGTACTACATGTCTGCTCTTTTGCAGCACCACAAACATGGGAACTCTCTAACTCTTCCCCCCTCCCCCCCCTCCCCCCCTCCCCCCCCTTCCCTCCCCCCTTCCCTCCCCCCCTCCCTCCCCCATCTCTCTGAGTGCCCGCCTCCTGGCGCTGACTAAGGTGATGGATGCCTCAGGGTCTTGGCCAAGATTGCAGTGACTGCTCTACATGCACCTCCGAGGCCTTGGATCAGTTATTTACCGTTGTCTGTCCGTGGTCCTGTCAACTGATTAACAACATTAACAGACTGTTAACAGATTAACAGTCAACGCGGTTTCATTGCTGGGTTAAGTACTTCTATTCTATTCACATAATATGCTTACTTCATATATCTACTCCATTCACATATATGCTTACCACTTGTATCTATTGCTATGTCCGCCCACTACAATCACATGAGCTGTCTAACGCCTGTCCCCTCTCCCTGTCCCCCTATGACTTGCTGTCCTGGAGTGCTGACCGGAGTGTCGGACATCCCGTGATGAAGGCCGGGAGGTTGCGACCCCCTCTGCGTGCCCCCCTGTCTCCGGAGGTCTCGTAGTGGTGACCGGAGTGCCGGACGTCCCGCGATGATGTCGGGGAGTTCGCGACCCTCTCTGCGCCGCCCCCTATCTCCCTGTCTCCGGCTGTCCCTGAGCAATGACCGGAGTGTTGAATGTCCCGTGACTAAGACGGGGAGGACGTGACCCTCTTTGCGCCGCCCCTGTGCCTCAAATAGATCCGCCATCAGCTCTATCTTTAATCTTTCAAAATGTTCAGTTGCTATCGCTATTTGCTTTATCTTTAATCTTTCGAAATGTTCAGTTGCTATTGCATGCACTCATCTGTGTTTCACTACACACATGAGTGCATGCTTACCAACTGCCCGTCTGCAACACTACTATCACCAACATCTAAGAAGGGAGATCCCCCCTTGAATGGCCCTTCTAAGGTTTCTCTCCTCCACACTGCCTGTGGAGCTTTTTTCCCTATTGTTAGGTTTTAGTGAGTTTTTCCTTACCTTCGCGTGGGGTATGTCTGGGAGTGCTTGCATTCTTTAATTTTTAATTTAAATTTTTTGCATTCATCTAAAAATGTTTGACCTTATGGTGTTCTTGTTCTGTTCTTGACTTATTGTTATGTTTTCTTCTTGACTTGTTTAAAGAAGACCTGTACGGCCCATGGGGACATTAAAGTGTGTTGTCGGGCCTTATAAATAAATTTGATTTGATTTGATTTGATTTAGTTGTTGCCACGGTATTGGGTCTTTGGGTGAATACTTCATTGGCAGGGAAGAATGTTAAAGTTAGAGGTTCTATGTAGGATTTCTAGTAACTGTCTAACTGCATATATATAACTGTTTCCACTAGAGGGCGCTCTAGGCGGAGCCACTCACGATACCACCAGGTGGCGAGTATAAAAAGAGATGTCTCCTCCCCCTCTACCTCTTTCTCCACCAGCCTCTCAGTGAGAGGAGAAATCATGTGCTGCTGCTCATACCATATGAATGAATAAACCACGCCAAAGGCTAAAGATAGAAACCATGCCTCTTGACCACATTATTGTCGCCCCATAGCCAGATTCTGTCAACAAAGAAGAACACTGATAGCGGTGTGTGGACCGCCCCGCGAGCCCCAGACCACCGTCCCGCGGCCCCAGGCCACCGCCCTGCGAGCCCCAGACCACCGCCCACGAGCCCCAGGCCACCGCCCCGCAAGCCCCAGACCACCGTCCCGCGGCCCCAGGCCACCGCCCCGCGAGCCCCAGACCACCGTCCCGCGGCCCCAGGCCACCGCCCCGCGAGCCCCAGACCATTGTCCCGCGGCCCCAGACCACCGCCCACGAGCCCCAGGCCACCGCCCCGCGGCCCCAGACCACCGTCCTGCGGCCCCAGGCCACTGCCCCGCGAGCCCCAGACCACTGTCCCGCGGCCCCAGGCCACCGCCCTGCGAGCCCCAGACCACCGTCCTGCGAGCCCCAGCAGGCCACCGCCCCGCAAGCCCCAGGCCACCGCCCCACGAGCCTTGTTTCCCGCGCGCCTAAAATTCTACCTGGTCTCGTCCCGTGGGGCTTGCGGGGCGGTGGTCTGGGCCTCGCGGGGCGGTGGCCTGGGGCCGCGGGACGGTGGTCTGGGGCTCGCGGGACGGTCCACACACCGCTATCAGTGTTCTTCGTCCCCTACAAATGAAGTATTCACCCAAAGACCCAATACCGTGGCAACAACTACCGCACTCCCGGTAGAATAAGTGCCGAGAACCGTGGGAAGTGATGCAAACTGTCTTGTCGTATTTTGAACATTTATGTTGTGTTGATGGAATCACGTTAATATAGAGAGATGAAAACAATACGCTATTAGCGTAACGCGCTGTTTGGGCGTAGAGTCAGTGGCCAATCGGATCGCAGAAGGCGAACGCGGAACTGGAAATGTATTGGGGAAAGAATAGACGCAGCCCACTCAGCCAGGATGAAGGACACGTCAATCTGAGAGAGGGCCCACTCAGCCAGGATGAAGGACACCGTCAACCTGAGAGAGGGCCCACTCAGCCAGGATGAAGGACACCGTCAACCTGAGAGAGGGCCCACTCAGCCAGGATGAAGGACACCGTCAACCTGAGAGAGGGCCCACTCAGCCAGGATGAAGGACACCGTCAACCTGAGAGAGGGCCCACTCAGCCAGGATGAAGGACACCGTCAACCTGAGAGAGGGCCCACTCAGCCAGGATGAAGGACACCGTCAACCTGAGAGAGGGCCCACTCAGCCAGGATGAAGGACACCGTCAACCTGAGAGAGGGCCCACTCAGCCAGGATGAAGGACACCGTCAACCTGAGAGAGGGCCCACTCAGCCAGGATGAAGGACAACGCCAACCTCAACTAGGGAACCCAGTTCAACTTCCTGGAAGTGCTGCCCAACATAATGCTGAAGCTTGAGGTTTGGGACAAGGATGTGAATATCACACTTAAATTAACTTTCTATATGCAACTTATTACAGTTGTGATGTGATAATATAATGGGCTTCGCCAGGTCACCCACACTAACAACAACATTCTAAAATCAAATGACTCGAATTTATTTCCTGCTGCAATGCTTGCAATAGTTCCCTCTAGCAACAGAATTCCAGTAGTAGGCCTACTCCCTAGTACAGTTACAGTTACATGTACAGTTTTGCTTGTACAGTTGTACAGTGTTCCACCCCCCCCCCCCCACCCAACCCCACCCAACCTCCTCCAATGTACAGTTTTTACGTCAAATGTATATACTCCCTTTTCTGGACTCTTTTTGTATCACAAACAGTACTGTATTTGCAAATCTGGTATGTCATAAATGTATAGATGTAGCAGTACTGTCTATCTGTATGTCATGTATGTCATATATGTCCCGATGAATTGAAAATGGGGGACCCTGATGTAAACAAGACGAAAGTCTTTCTCTGGTCTGCATCCCCTTAACAATTGTCAACTGCCTGTGGAGCTTTTTTCCCTATTGTTAGGTTTTAGTGAGTTTTTCCTTACCTTCGCGTGGGGTATGTCTGGGAGTGCTTGCATTCTTTCATTTATTTGCATTCATCTAAAAATGTTTGGACCTTATGGTGTTCTTGTTCTATTCTTGACTTATTGTTATGTTTTCTTCTTGACTTGTTTAAAGAAGACCTGTACGGCCCATGGGGACATTAACGTGTGTTGTCGGGCCTTATAAATAAATTTGATTTGATTTGATTTGAATTGTGTGTATTGAGCTGTACTGTATTGTACCCATTCTGCAATCTGTTAATAAAGTTTTCAATCAATCAATCAATCAATCAGTACACCCATGTACATGTCGAAATACTTCCCAAAGGTCAGTGAATACCACGACCACAACACCAGAGGGAGTTCCACAAATCATGTGAAACCCAGATTCGGCTCAAACAAGGGACTAAACACGTTTCGCAATTATGCCACATCAATGTGGAACGTCCTACCCACAGCCGTAAAATAGTGTGAATCCCCACCCACATTCAAAACCGCTCAAAGAGCACCCAATTCGAAACTGGCCACCGTAAATGTCCACCCCCCCCCCCCCCCCTCCCAATGGACAGTCTCCTCCCCACCGTATGTATAGATTTTCTGTGACCCACCCCCTCCTATAATGTACAGTCTCCTCCCCTGTATATATTTTCTGTCAGGATCTCTGGGTAACAGTACTGTATATTTGCATATCATATATGTCACAAATATAACAGTACTATATACCTGTATGTCATGTATGTCATAAATGTCATGTATGTTGTGTATGTCATAAATGTCACTATGAATTGAAAATGGAGGACCCTGATGTAAACAAGACAAACGTCTTTCTCTGGTCTGCATCCCCTTAACAACCTTGTGTATTGAGCCGTACTGTATTGTACCCATTTTGCAATATGTTAAATAAAGTTTTCATTCATTCATCCATTCATTCAGTTAACTAAACAAAAAAAAGCCACAAATGGTGGGAAATCCTCTCTCAGTTGAACTCTGTGAGAACTCTGAGCTGTGGTCACGATAACTTCTATTTTGTGGCTCTTGTTTGCTACTTTCCATCCAAATATACTCCTCTTGTTCCCTTCTTCCAAACTGTTTCACCTGATAGGTTTTTTCAATTGTTGTCCTATCAACACCAACATTGACAATGGGTGACATTATTGTCACAAGGAAAGATGAAATTACATACCCTGGGCTCCATCCTAGAGGCAAATCTTTCCTGTGACAAAATGGCAACCACTGCAGTGGAGAGAGTCCGAAGTTTATCGGTGTCCACATCACCGACAAACTCACCTGGGATGTCCACACAACTCATGTGGTAAAGAAGGCCCAACAACGCCTCTACCACCTCAGGAGGCTGAAGAATTTCGGCATGACACCCAAGATCCTGAAGGCGTTCTACAGAGGGACAACAGAGAGCGTCCTGACGGGGTGTATCACCGCCTGGAGGGGGAACTGCACCGACCTCAACCTCAGAGCGCTGAGCAGAGTCGTGAGGACAGCTAAAAAAAATCTGTGGATGTGAGCTTCCCTCCATCCAGGAATATATGAGAGCCGGTGCATTAAAAAAGCCCGGGAAATTATCAAGGACACCCCAACCATGGACTGTTCCAGCTGATGCGGTCTGGAAAGCGCTACCGCTGTCACACAGCAAGAACCAACCGGCTGAAGAACATTTTTCCCCCCAAGCCATCAGACTAGTCAACAGAGCCCATTGATGGCCTCCTTCACCACCAGTGGTAGCACCCAACATTGGGCTACGCAGGCTCAATAGCTGCCATACACTGGCACCAGGCACACATCACACTACACACACAATGGCTGAACAGCTCAGGAGACAGGGATTGATGTCAGACAATTAAGGGGAAGGGATGATTAGGTGGCCTTGATGTCAGAGACCTGATTGGGAATTTGGCCAGGAACGTTGGGGATATACTCTGTGCCATAGAGGTTCTAGGTTATTTAACAACCAAATTCAGTCAGGACCTCGGTTTAACATCTCATCCAAAGGATGGCACTCACAGCTGTATGGTGTCCCTATCACCATAACAGGGGCATTGTTACTGACAAGTCCAAAGGACAAAGTGCTCCCTACTGGACAACAACACCATTTCCTGACAACGCACAACGGCCTTGACCGGGGCTCAAATCTGTGATCTTCCGATCATGAGGCTAGAGCTCTACCCATGTAGCCACGCTGCCGGACAATAGCTTTAATAGCTTGTCTTCTTTTGGAGACTTGTTATTTTGTTTTGACTCGATACTGGGGGTCCAAGCACAGACAGTGGTGGAAACCTGTTGTGTAGACCTTTTTTCACACTGGCCATTTTGACATTTGAAAGCAAGGCAAAACAAGTGCAACTAACATTATGAGGCTGCTAGTGCAGGTGTGCCAGTGAGCCAGCATTGATAATACTATTGGCCATTGTCATAGGTAGCCTCAGCTGTTTGCCCTGCTTTCGACACATGTGAAAAGGTCAGTTCAGTGTAGAGGTGAAGCCCCTACCGTTCCCAAGGACCACCATGGGACCCTCTTTCAGAAAAATATATGAATAGTAGTCAATGAGACAAAGACATATTTCTTTGATCCAGCACTCAAGGTGTCCAGCCCACATGGGCTTACAAGACACTAGAGTACTACATACAGCTGCATTGGTTTACAACATAAACATCTATATTATAACTTAGGCCTATATGAGTCCCACTGCAGTGATACCTTTTTCATGTTAAGGACCCCTAAATGGATACATTTCAGGTCGCAGACCCCCATCTGATAATATGTTGTTTCAGCAACCCTCATTTGAGGTTAGCATTTTCTGTTAGATATGATTTAGTCCAACAGTCCATAACTGTACCATAGCTCCCCATACTGTAGGTGGGGAGATAACATTGGAGACATATGATAAGAGTAGTCACTCATATTCTCTCTTTGGGCTAACTGCTAGTGAATAAAATAGTGAAATGAAAGTATTGCCTGTTCTTCTTGAACTGTCTCTTTACACTGTATGTGAAGCCATGTTGTTATTTATATGACTCAATAGTTTACCTTCTTTACCATCCGTATTGGTACTTTCATGGTAGTTGACTTGTTCTCTTACATCTCTTTAAATACAATATGTATATGTTTCATGTGTTTTTGACTACTTTTATATATTTCAAATACATACACAATTGTCAAATAAATATATTGAAATATATTCAAAAGGTTGGTGTTGTTAGAGGGAGGATGTGTATTTAGGGGCCACTGTTGCTTTAAGTGGGTGTTTGGTCCAAAGAGAGGTAGTGGAAAGATTTTCGTCGCGCAGAATCCATCATTCAGCCGCAGCATCGCTGCCTTCAGAAAGTGTCTAGGCTACTGTAGCTAATACTGCATTGGGGACATTGGGACAATCGTCAAAAAAGAATTGGGAAAAGGAAAGAAAACACAATCTTTGCCAGAAGACAGTATCGGGAGCGATGGGCGGTAAGACGACGTTGTGGTTTTATTTGCTTTGAGCCTGATGTGTGACTGGTCAGATGCAGCAGTTGATCGGCGTGTTGATGATGATGTTTCTCTCCTCACAGAGGCAGAGACGCGACAGAAATTGCTGCGCAATGTGAAGAAAGAGGTGTGTTACATTTGTTTTTGTTATACAATGCTCATCATCATACCATCATGCCGACGCAGTTATCTTCGCCAGTTATCTTAGGCCTTGATGTTGTATGACTGCAACCCGTTATTAGGGGAAATGTGATTTAAAATGTGCGAAATAATGCTGCATTGAATGTGTCCTCCTGTTTTCTTTCTGTAATTATTAGGTTATTAGGCTAAAATGATTGTTAGGTTAGCACGATGATGGTGGTGGTGGTGGTGGTGATGATGATGATGATGATGATGGTGATGCCAAATCGTATTCTGTCATACATGCTTTTTTCCTCCCCTAATTTCAAATGTTGTCATATACACACACACACGCACGCACGCGCGCACGCACGCACACACACACACTCTATCTATCTATCTATCTATCTATCTATCTATCTATCTATCTATCTATCTATCTATCTATCTATCTATCTATCTATCTATCTATCTATCTATCTATCTATCTATCTATATCAGGACATATCTTAATATTAAACGAATAATCACTAACATTTTCATAAACATTTCTATTTTGCCATACTCTATTACCAATTGATATAACACAATAGTGATTCTACCTGAACCCAGTGCATGAATACTTTTACATTGGCTGTTCTAAACACCTGTGTCTGGTAGGACGTTCCTGTGAAAATCATCTGATACACAGGAAGTGATGTATTTCATGTCATCAGCAGCAACAGCAGTTTGTCTGAAATTAATAGAAGATGAACTCAGTAGTTAGCATGAATATTCAAGATGGACAACAAGTCAATGCAGTGCAAAACACAACAGAACCAACCAAAACAAACAAAAATGAGGATTGTGTGATTACTTTAACATAATGATCATCTGTCAGTAGCATTATGGTCTTATATTAATATTAATATTACCATATATTTATAGTAACATATGATCATCTGTCAGTAGCCTATGGTCTTTATATTAATATTATCATATACTTATATAGCAACATATGAGCATCTGTCAGTAGTATATGGTCTTTATATTAATATTTATGTCATATACTTATAGCAACATATGATCATCTGTCAGTAGCATATGGTTTTTAGCCTCCAGACTAATTCCACCCCCAATATCTGGAAAGCAGCGTACTACTTTAATAAAGGGTGGGGACATAGTACCGCCCTATCTCCAAAAGTTAATTCTCAATTGACACAATTCTTGGCTGACAACAATATTCTAAGTGAAAATCAGTCTGGCTTTAGATCAGGTCATAGTACCACAACAGCTATATTGGAAACAAATGATAGTATCAATGCACTGTGCTGCCCCGTTTGTTGATCTGTCCAGCAGTGGCGAATCCTTGTGGAAGCCAACGGAAGCCATGCCTCCCTATAAATTTCATATCAAATTATGAAATATGAAATATAAAAAAAAAAATTAATATAGTTTACATTCATTTTCATCTGTGCATCTGTGTTTTTTTTTTTTTTTTTTTTTTTTAATGTCTCCCTCTTCTCCTTCTCACTCCCTCTAACACACTGTCAGACTGTGCTCACTACTGCAGCTAGTATAGGAGAGAAGCAGTGGGTAGGTCTCTTTCTCCAGGCTTCCAGCATTATAGAGTGAGTCCAAACTCCAAATCCGATCCTAGCCAATCAGATTCGAGCTGACTGCCACTGGGCCACACCCTAAAAGTTTAAAACGGAGCTGGGAGGAAGACGTTCAGCATAATATTCCACCTGGAGGCGGGGCAGGTGCCATATTTTCCCCTCTGCACTCTGAACATTGTATTAACCCGTAACTGTTCCCACGGGCCGAATATTGCCCCGATCCTCGCGAGATTAAATCCACGGGGACCTCTCGGCGTGCCGAAGCTTTTCCTAAATCACTTCCATCATCGAAAACGAGGGGAAAAGGTCGGCTCGCGACCCTGAAAATGTCGCGTGATTTTAAAAACGCTGTATTAAGTGAGCCTATTATGGGATCCACGCGAGCTTTCTATCGTGGAAACATCTGGGCGTCCCGCAACTTTTACTGATTCACATGTAGCCCCTAAAATGCTTAGAAAAGGAAAACAGAAAGCGTGGAATAAACTCGCCGAAACGGAAAAGTGTCCCACGAGCGCGCCGTGATTCCGATCCGCGTGAAAATATTCACGGCCATAGAGGAGACCGTGGGACACCTTTTTGCAACCGAATATGTGTCTCGAATTTGCTCCCACGCGGCGCGCAAAATCGCGCAAGGAAAAATCGGACCAAAAATTAACCAATGCTCCAGCAGTATTAATGACCCTGATGTAAACAAGACAAACGTCTTTCTCTGGTCTGCATCCCCTTATACAATTGTGTGTGAATGAATGAATGAATGAAAACTTTATTAACAGATTGCAGAATGGGTACAGTACAGTACAGCTCAATACATACAATTGTTAAGGGGATGCAGACCAGAGAAAGACTTTCGTCTTGTTTACATCAGGGTCCCCCATTTTCAATTCATCGTAAATGTGTATTGAGCCATACTGTATTGTACCCATTCTGCAATCTGTTAAATAAATAAAAATAACGTTTGACTGGCCGCCGAGCCATACTGTAGTGTACATGGTGACTGCTTGACTTAAAAAAAAAAAAAAAAAAAAAAAAAAATTATTAATAAAAATATTGAATAATTTTTTTTTTAATAAATTTTTTTTGGCTTCCCCTGTTATTTTACCCACGCGACGCCACTGCTGTCCAGGGCATTTGATTCTGATGACCATGAGCTGCTGTTAATGTCTGGCCCCTGTAAATGTCCAAACCCAACCCCCTGTGTATTGAGCTGTACTGTATTGTACCCATTCTGCAATCTGTTAATACAATTTTCAATCAATCAATCAATCAATCAATCAATCAATCAATCAATCAATCAATCAATCAAAGACTCAGTGATGGGTGACAAGGCTATAGAGTGGTTCAGGAACTACTTTGCAGATAGAATCCAGTGTATAGATGGTCACTAACAAGCTTCATGGAGATGCACTGGCACGCTGGTGTCAGGACAACAGCCTGCTCCTGAACATTGGTAAAACCAAGGAGCTGATCGTGGATTTTAGGAGAACACAGCAGGGGACACACACATCACTGTGGATAAACGGGGCTACCGTGGACAGGGTGAGCAGCTTTAAGTACCTGGGAGTCCACATCTCAGAAGACCTGACATGGACAACACACATAGACTCAGTCGTAAATCACCTGAGACAGTTAAGGAAGTTCAGAGTATCGGGGAAGATACTCCAGTCCTTCTACTCCGGAGCTGTAGAGAGCATCTTGACTGGAAACATCACTGCCTGGTATGGAAACAGCAAGGCACAGGTAGAGCTGCCGCGGTATTGATGTTTTCCTTACCGCACAAATTTGCGAAATATTTCCTACCGCCGCGGTTATTACCGCACACACACACACACACACACAAAAAAAAGTTTGAATGCATTTTTTTTGTAGTCTACTCTTTATAGCATATAGCCTGCCTCTAGTCTAAATGTCTATCTTTAGAGGATGACTTTGCAGCATGAATATTGTTTGGGATTCGGCAAGCACGCATTCGTTAAAAGTGAAACGCGGATTCGAAGTATCCCCTCTGTGTCGCGGGCAGGTGTGGTAGCGGCGCGCCCGCCGGTTACCCCCCGACCCTTTCTTCTTCTTCTTATTATTATAACGTTACTACTTATGATTACAAAGGCATTCGTTTTGTGGCATTACGTTATATAGTTACACGTTCGTATTTACCGGACCATAGCAAGGCAAGCGTTACTCAATTCATATCTCAGTTCCTTTCTTTGCTCAGAGCGTGCAGAGTTGTACCCATTCTGCGGTTTGTTAATAAAGTTTTCAATCAGACAAGTGTATAGAACGAAGGGCTTTTATTATAACATTTCGTTGCAGTAAAATCATTATGCCTCGTTCCCTGAGGAGCGACGGTACGTCGGTAATCCACTCCGGTCTCCGGTGGGAGCTAACTATATTAGCCGTGTTGTGGCTGAGATTCAGGAAGTAAAAGCACTGCAAGACGATCCAACGTGGTCTGCAATGTTTTCGCAAGCCCAACGAGAGAAGGGTACTTTATTATTATAAAAGAAAAACAGCGGTGACGCGGTATTCAGCCTACTCTTGCGGTGGGCGTGATGTAACAGCGATACCGCGGTAATGCGGTAATCGCGGCAGCTCTAGGCACAGGACAAGAAGGCCCTACAGAGAGTGGTGCGCTCAGCTGAGCGTACTACGGGTATTGCACTACTACCCCTGCAGGTCTTATATAACAAGAGGTGCAAATCCAGAGCCTGCAGAATAATGAAAGACCCTCACCACCCCAACAACAGCCTGTTCAAGCTGCTGCGGTCAGGCAAATGCCTGCGCACACCAGCAACTAGGACAGAGAGACTTCGGCTCAGCTTCTTCCCCCAGGCCATCAGAGTCTTGAACACTGAACTCTCCACACACAAGCACACATGAGCACACACACAACACACACACTGTATACGCTCACACACTAACAGTCACTTTAGCATGAACACACACACACACATGCTGCACACGCTCACACTCAACGGTCACTTTACACAATTAATGGGGCGCCCCAGTGGCGAACCACATAGCGCGCTCAGCCGCGACACGGCCGACCCGGGTTCGACTCCCGAACTCGTCGTTATTTGCCGAATGTCTTCCCCCCACTCTGTCTCCCATTCCTCCTCTGTCTCTCCCTACTGGACTGGCCAGTAGAAATAAAGCGATAAAACGCCAAAAAAATAAATATAAAAAAGAAAAGAAAAAAAGGTCACTTTAAAAAAAAAAAAACAGGAGTGGTTCTTGTATAGTAAATAGATGGATACAGCAAGATAGCATAAGGATAGTATAACTGTAGATTGTATAGGATAGTATTGTATAGTAGTGTACATAAGACCCAGTGCCTCATCCGTAGCTAACATTGTATTGCAGGACTTCCTTAGCATGTCTTTACCATGCTTTTGTAAACTTTATGTACATTATACCTGTTATGTCTTATTCTTATTACTTGTATTATTGCACAAATGTCTTATTCTTATTACTTGTATTATTGCACAATCGCTGCAGGCATGACCTCCCGCATTTCACTGTATGCTTGTATGCCGTGACAAATAAAACTCTTGAGTTGACTTGACTTGATCACTAAGAGAGTCCCCCAAGGTAAAATTTTTGTCCCTGTCTTATTTTCTAGTTTTATAAACAACATTGGGAAGGACATGCTTACAGCTAAAGTGCATCTTTATGCCAATGATACAATACTCAGTTGCCTCTCCTTTGAGTCATGCTATTTGTGTGCTCCAGACTACCTTTCAACAGCTGCATGCCTCTGCCTCATTCTATGGTCTATAGTTGGTTCTTAATGCTAAGGAAACCAATTTCATGATCTTTTCCAGAGCTCGCTCCCAGATCTCAGATTATGCTCAGACAAACATTAATCCATTCAATCTTTATTTCATCTCGGAAGATCATAGAGGGCAAGCTCTCATTTACAATTTTTTCTGTCATTGAATTTGGATTTTGTGTGTGAGCTTACTTTGAATATGTACATTTGTGATTTTTTTTTTTTTTTTTTTTTGGAAAGTCCACACAAGTGTGTTTTTGATTGATCTGTAAACAAAGACCGAAAATAAACTATTCATCATCATCATCACGATGTTGAGAAGCAGTTATGAAAACACTTGTATAGGCTCCATTCTTAAGCGATGGGGACATTATTTATTTACATGCATGCTGCCTCCTCTACACATCGCTGTCTAGACTCTGTGTCACAGTTCATTGTCCCATATGCCTCACTCTGTACTTGTATGCTTTGGTTTTCCTGGTCTTCATTAAGCCTAAGGAGACGGCAGCATTGGTATATTCCTATTTACAAAGCCATACTGGGTAAACTCCTCTTATATTTGTGTAATTTTTATGTCATTTTCCACCAGCTGTTAGAACTTTTACTCCACTAGATGGAACAGCTTTCTCCTATTCTGGGCCCTGGTCATGGAATAACCTTTAGAACACAATGCAGCTTAATGACAGCATAATGTTATGGTACAAATATGATAATAATAATAATAATAATAATAATAATAATAATAATAATAATAATAATAATAATAATAATAATAATAATAATAATAATAATAATAATAATAATAATAATAATAATAACAATAACAATAATAATAATAATAATAATAATAATAATAATAATAATAATAATAATAATAATAACAATAACAATAACAATAATAATAATAATAATAATAATAATAATAATAATAATGATATAATGATATTTAACAGTATCATGGTTATTCCAGTGCAATTTGACATATGACATATTTAATTTCTTTTCATTTAATAGTTTTTAACATACTACTCATCTGTCAGTAGCCTTTGGTCAACCTGGTGTCCCCATAACATCCGGACAGCAGTCCAACCCTTGTGACAGTCAACAATGAAGGGGTGTGGCCTTTTATGCTATTGGTCATGACTCTGTGATGGAGAAAAAATCTTGATGAAGGGCCTTGGCAACTAGACGTCAAATTAGTTTTTTAACCCTGTGAAGCACATACGTGACATTATGCACATGCCATGCATTGCATATGACATATGTCATACACACACACACACACACACACACACACACACACACACACACACACACACACACACACACACACACACACACACACACACACACACACACACACACACACACACACACACACACACACACACACACACACACAGTGATTTTGTTTTCTAATAATCTTGTCAAACTCATACAAGGCTTTATATTGGATCTGCATTTTGAGTTGTTGAAAATCATAACTGAAAATCTAAATTACATTGTGTTTTTCTGAGATTATTAAGCCTTTCCCCCTCACGCAAAATCATCCTTGAAATGTTGGTTTTGTTATGGGTGTTATTTGATTTTATAAGGTCCTTAAAGATTGATTTTGTACGTTTTTAGTAATGATTAGGTCCATTATTCTGCAAAATCACTTCTAAAAGACTGATTCTATTGTGTTTATTTTCACAGTAAGTTATTGGACCCATTATCTTGCCCAAAATCATTCTTCGAAGACTGATTTTGTTATTGGGCTTTGGTTTTCTGAGATTATGAAGCCATTTTTTATTTTGTGTAGTAAGTGATGAAAGCAATCATTGCTCAGTGGTTGAGCAGTTCCCCCGAGAGGGAGAGCAGCATGTTTTATTCATGACAGCGAGGGCTGGAGACCCTCCACCTTAAGCTGTTTCCTGCTCTACCTGTGAGTCAGACTGTGGAGGCTCCATGTCACCCACTGACAGCCTGGTGCCAGATCCTGCAGCAGGGAGGAGCTTCTGCTTGTGGCAGAGAAAACATCACTCAGTATTAAGCCTACACTGGATTCATTTGAAATAGGGGTGGTGGGGAATATCAATTCACTATCCATACTGTATGGATACTGTATTGGTGATACCTGCACCCACAGTATGGTATCATGATATTGTTGTTTCAAGTTACTCTTTCAAGGATTTTAATGAAAACCATATAGACCAATGGTGTCAAATCATGTTGATATTTGCTTGGATTTCATCTCTGATTCATGGCATTTGGCTCATAGTATATTGATTGATCATTGATTATGAGATTTTATTTTGCAATGGAATATTTTACTTTTACTAAAGAGGAACTACATGCATATATACATACATACATACATACATACATACATACATACATACATACATACATACATACATACATACATACATACATACATACATACATACATACATACATACATACATACATACATACATACATACATACATACATACATACATACATACTATATATATATACATACATGCATACATGCATACATACTATATATTGCATACATACATGCAATATATGTTTATAGTTGCAGAAAGGATTGTTGAAGCACAAGTTTTGTATTACTATATATTACTATTACTATATATATACATACTATATATATATATACACACATACATACATACATACATACATACATACTATACTACATACATACCATACTGTATGATGTACATACTATACTATATACATACATGCATATATATTATATATATATACTACTATACACATGCATACATACTGTACATACTTACTTTCTGCCTCTCATTCATAAACCAACAAGAGTAACTAAACAATCTGCCACTCTTATTGACAATATTTTTACTAATAATTTTGAATATACAAGAAAATCAGGACTGCTGTTAACTGATTTATTTTTTATCCACTTTTTCTCCTCTTTTTCTATTTTTCTCCCATCCCAATTCCATTGTGCCAATTCTCCCCTCCCCTGTCTTGAACGTTGCTCGCATATGCCCCCCACTGGCCGGTTGTAGGGAGGATAGAAGCCTTGCATCACGTGTCCCCTCCGATACACAAGGAGGCAGCCTGTCACATCTTTTGACTTTCCAGCAACAAGTGGGGTCTGAGGTGAGAGGAAGTCACCGTAGTTTCAGCAGAGGTAACATTGCTCGTTTTGGGAGTTTTTGGGGCAAGGACTGAGAATAGGCGACTTCTCTTTGATGACCCTCCCGGAGCTCGGATAGGAGTAGGTCTGAGGCGGCCAGAAGATGCAGAGCGTAGGGGTCTTGAGGGTGTGTAGTTAGAGACCATTGACCGGTTCCCTTTGCCGCACGGTATGCCAGGTAGAGGGCCTTGAAGCAGATTCGTGCAGCAATGGGGAGCCAGTGCAGGTCCCTAAGAAGTGTGTGAGAGAGAGAGAGAGAGAGAGAGAGATGGGTACATTTTGGGTTTTAAATACAGTAAAAAAGAAAAAAGCAAGTGTCATCTTTTTAATTTCATCTTAGGGAGAGCAAAGATGGCTGTGTACCTCAGCAGGAGGAACAAGGTAGAACAGGTCTTGGATCATGATGCTGTATGTCTGTTCAGAAAGATGATCAAAGCCAGACTGAGTATAGATTTGAATTATTATAGAGCAATGAACAACCTAGATCAGTTCACCGATATATGGGCGCATAAACGAGTGTTGTGCTCTGTAATAGTAGATGAGCTGGTATTGGCAACTGAGCTGAGCTGGTTTTGTTGTTGTTGGTGGTGTTTTTTTTTTTTTTTTTTGTGCTTTACATTTTTTTTTATCAAATAGTTTGTGTAGGTTTCTTGAAAAGAGGACGAGTGTTATGTACAGTGACTGTAATGCTTTTTATTGTAATGCTAGAATGATTTATAAATAAAGTGTTGGTAAAACTCAAAACTCTCTCATGGTAATCTCTATATCTGTCTCATGGTGCTCTCTCTCAGTCTCAGGTTCAGTCTCATGGTGCTCTCTCTCTCTCTCTCTCTCTCTCAGTCTCATGGTGCTCTCTCTCTCTCTCTCAGTCTCATGGTGCTCTCTCTCTCTCAGTCTCATGGTGCTCTCTCTCTCTCACTCTCTCTCAGTCTCATGGTGCTCTCTCTCTCTCTCTCTCAGTCTCATGGTGCTCTCTCTCTCTCTCTCTCTCTCTCAGTCTCATGGTGCTCTCTCTCTCTCTCTCTCTCTCAGTCTCATGTTGCTCTCTCTCTCTCTCTCTGTCTCATGGTGCTCTCTCTTTCAGTCTCATGGTGCTCTCTCTCTTTCAGTCTCATGGTGCTCTCTCTCATGGTGCTCTCTCTTTCAGTCTCATGGTGCTCTCTCTGTCTCTCTCTCAGTCTCATGGTGCTCTCTCTCTCTCTCTCTCTCTCTCAGTCTCATGTTGCTCTCTCTCTCTCTCTCTGTCTCATGGTGCTCTCTCTTTCAGTCTCATGGTGCTCTCTCTCTTTCAGTCTCATGGTGCTCTCTCATGGTGCTCTCTCTTTCAGTCTCATGGTGCTCTCTCTCTGTCTCAGGTTCAGTCTCATGGTGCTCTCTCTCTCATGGTGCTCTCTCTTTCAGTCTCATGGTGCTCTCTCTCTTTCAGTCTCATGGTGCTCTCTCTCTCATGGTGCTCTCTCTCTTTCAGTCTCATGGTGCTCTCTCTCTCTGTCTCAGGTTCAGTCTCATGGTGCTCTCTCTCTGTCTCATGGTGCTCTCTCTCTCTGTCTCAGGTTCAGTCTCATGTAGAGGATGACATCTTTTCGGGATTCCCGTGGGTCCCGGGGGATTCCCACGGGATGGGAGTAAATTTCACTTTGAATCCCGTGATTGGGCAGGACCGGGAGTAAAAGTCAACGGGAGCAGAAGGGAGTGGGAACTATGACAACAAAATCAACAGGATTTGGACGGGAGTGATACATTGGTGCATCACTAATGTAAATGTTTGGTGGTTTTATATTTAACTAAGGCAGACATCAGGGCTGTACAGCGTGCTATGAAAAAATCGGTCTGTGCGATGAATGAATTTACTGCACTAGCACCCGTGCGATATGCATTCGGTTCGTATCGATACTCTTATTTTGAAAATCCTGTGGCAAGTCTCATTTCCGCCCAAGCGCAGCTCCAGCCATAATATCTATGGCTCCGGCAGCTAGCAACATTCGGTTCATATCGATACTCTTATTTTGAAGATTCGGTGGCATTTCCTCCCAAGCGCAGCTCCGGCAGCCCAACAACAACAGCGTGCTATGTTATGTTAGAGTGCGCATTTTGCGACCAGGAAATAAGTCCCTGCCTGTTTTTCCCTGCAACGCTTCCAATACCTTACATGCTTTGCATCCTCACCAAAACTAACTAGTTAGCTGCTACCGGTAACTAAACTAAGCTAACCCGGGTCAGAGGCAGAGAAAACAGTGAGGAAAGGGAGGGGCGGGGGAGCCTCAGCCTCTCTCTGTCCCTCTCTCTATGTCAATGATTTTAAGTAGGTGAGGTCAAAGGAGTTTGATAGTATTTACTGAGGATGGCCAGATAATGTTGATATTTAAACATAACAAATATAATATACAATAAATGTAAAAAGAAATTTTGATCTACTTTTTCGAACGATTTTCTATTTTTCTCCCTTCCCCAATTTCGTATTGTCCAATTCTACCCTCCCCTGTCTCGAACGCTGTTGGCCATGCCTCCCACAAGCCGGCTGCAATGTGGACGAAGCCTTGCATCACGTGTCCCCTCCGGTACTCGAGGAGGCAGCCGTCGCATCTTTTCACCTGCACAGCGCGATCTCTCAGCGGCGAGGGTCTGCGTGGGAGGGACACGCCGCCCCCGTCGCTTCCTGATTCTACTGTGCAGTGTGCAGGCGCACCAACCGACCTGTAGGAGTCGCTGTCCACAACGTCCGATCCCCACCCACCAGCTTCCCACCCCCTAATACTGCCAATTGTATTAGTATGAACGACCAGCCAAGCTGGTAGCAACGCCGAGAGCTGGGCTCGAACCCAGCATCTCCTGCATTAGTGGCGAGCGCCTTGCCCACTGCGCCACTTAGCCGCCCTCCTACTTCCCATTTCTCCACGTGGAATGCACCTGATTGGATAAATGACATAGCTGGTTGAGAGAAAACGGTGCTTTTTCAATGTATGTGATGTATAGATTGGGGAGAGATGACCACAGCTAAAACGGTGATTGAAATGTGCATGGAAGACGGTGACGGTGGTGGAACCAGTGATTTCACAGGCACAGGCCGCGTCAGCGAGGGTTTTGTTATGAATTCCTTAGAAGAACATCTGAGATTAGAGTGTAGGCCCAGAGCAGGAGGAGAGGGGTGACCTCTTTAATGCAACAGTGGATGAAACGTTTAATGGTGTGAAAGGTTAGCAGTCGTCATGACAGCACGTCGCATGACAACCAGGAGAGGGGCGGGGGGCCGTCGTTGCTACGACGAAGACCTATAAGTCGAACGGTGTTTCCGGGTAGAGCAGACTAGAATCTGACTCAGACGATAATCTGACCGAGAGCGAGTAGGACTGAGATCACACAGAGGACTCTCTCTCTCCTCTTATCACGAGAGAGTGGGGGGGGGGGGAGGAGGAAGAATGCCACGACATCATTAGCTTCGGCTAACACGAGGAGGGTTCAGGCTAACGACTAGGCCTGACCACTATTGGACTGAATAACAAAAGGACAATTCTGAACACACCGAGAGATCATTAGAATAGACTCTTCAAGGACGATACAATTTGATAACATCTGATAACATCTGATTATGAGGTTCTGTTTATAGCAATAAAACAACGCTTCTCCTCATAAGGTATCTCACAGTGTCGAAGTGTCGAATTCTTACGGAAGTGGAGAAGTATTATGGTTTACGGATTGCACTAACGGGGGGGAGATAAGGATCTTATCTACCAGTATCGGAGACGTCAGGACCATTAAAAGTACACAACGCAGAGGAATTGGATGGAGAGCCAAACAGACGAAGACGTGATACTGGCCAGTTTGATCAGAATCTTACAGTTGGTGCCGTGACCCGGATTTGCAAGAGATTAAAACAACGGGAACAGTTGGTTGTTGTTGGTTGTTGATGACAGCCGGAGACGCAAGAGATAAGAACAACGGATAAAGACTTTTTCAATAATGGGGCGACAGTGGACAACAGTCATCAATGTGTGGGAGAATCATGATCGAAGCAAGGCCGGCCAGCCCTGGGAGAGAGCGGCGAGTCGAGCGGTCAGGAGGCGAACCAGCGCTGTAGGGGAAACAGCGCTCCGATCAAAAATGTGAGTTCACTGTGCACACGGTTGTTTTGATTTTTTATAGCCAAATAAAAACGAACAGATAGTGAATCCGTAAACGTAAACATTTCTAGTTTGACACAGAGAGAGAATGCCAGCTGTAATAATATGAGCAGAGAGCCATGGTGAAAATCGAGGGTGTTATCTACAGAGAATGAAAAGCAAATGAGGCAGGCTGCACAGTTTTGGTTTAAGGAGGGTAAATGCGAGATGAGGAAAGGGGGGGGGGGGCGCTTGAATCAGATCGAAAAATTGTTATGGCGGGACTGTTTTCATAACAGAAGGAAAGTCGAAAGGAGATTGTACCAGTGTGTATTATGTCCGATCAGGCAAGAGTATTAGTCTGAGAAAGCGTCCCCTGATAATGGATAGGAAAGAGAGGAAAAACAGCGGTGTTTTCAGGCCTTGGAAGGAAGGGCAGCGGCCGTTTGTTGAGAGAGTAGCCATTTGCACCGAGTCAAAATGGCCGCAGAGCCACGAGGGGTTTAGAATCAGGAAGTGACACGTCACCTACAATCCTCTAGACTGAGTTTTGGCCGCCATCTAGGGGGGCAGTGGGATAATACAGGCAAATGGAGGAGTAGGTCGCCACCTAGTGGCGGAGGGGGGGGGGGGGGTAGTGCTGGGGAGTTTCCATTACCCATAGGGGAATATTTAGAGTTTAATTCAATTAAGGAGTTTAATTGCGGAGGGGGGGGGGGGGGTAGTGCTGGGGAGTTTCCATTACCCATAGGGGAATATTTAGAGTTTAATTCAATTAAGGAGTTTAATTGCGGAGGGGGGGGGGGTAGTGCTGGGGAGTTTCCATTACCCATAGGCGAATATGTAGAGTTTAAGTTAATTAAGGAGTTGAATTTTTTCAAAATTACCAACTGCTTGTGTGTATACACGGTGGTGTATGTGAGAACTTTGTAAAGGAACTCAAAGTGTGGTATATAGAGCGACGGGACAGCTCCAGGGCGACGGTAGACAGCCCCGTAGGGTATATAGAGCGACGTGACAGCTCCAGGGCGACGGTAGACAGCCCCGTAGGGTATAGAGCGACGGTGACAGCTCCAGGGCGACGGTAGACAGCCCCGTAGGGTATAGAGCGACGGTGACAGCTCCAGGGCGATGGTAGACAGCCCCGTAGGGTATAGAGCGACGGTGACAGCTCCAGGGCGACGGTAGACAGCCCCGTAGGGTATAGAGCAACGGTGACAGCTCCAGGGCGACGGTAGACAGCCCCGTAGGGTATAGGGCGACGGACAGCTCTGTTGTATGTTAGATGATAGTACGAGTACGTATGTGAGTTAGGAGCAGGGAACCAACCTGCTCTGTTGTATGTTAGAGCGATGCTCGGTTGTATGTTATTATCATAATAATAAGATCGATATACAGGTTAATTAAATAAGTTTAATTATGAAATAAGAAGGAGTTCGATCTCCAGTGGGGCCTTCTCACACCTAATAAATAGGCAGAGTCTTGAGGGGACACGTCACCCGAAAGAACTGGCGCGCGCTGGGGGTCAACCGTGGGACAAACGTAGAGCGCCGAGTGGGTATCGTTTAGCTGCTGGTGTCACGCCGGAAGACAACAAAACAGGGAACAGCCCTGTAGGATTAGATATGGGTGTTGAGAAGGTGGGGGACTAATAGAGAACAAATAGCGCCATGGGCTGTAGGACACTCACACCGTCCAACAGTCTGAAAGGGCGTGGCCATGGCAGGGGCTTGCAGAGGAAAAAAAATATATAGAGAACGAGCTGCAGGCCCAAAGCCACGGTAGACTAATAGAAAACACAGGGTCGAGTGTACAGAAAGACTGCCGGTGTTGTGTTTCTGCTTTCAAGGGGGGAATGACACCGACAGCGATGGAGATGGCCAGGAGACAGACTGGAGGAGGAGGAAGCCGCAGGGGCCAGGCACGGCAGCCTGGTACACAGATCGTCCACGACGAGAGAGAGGGCCGACGGCGGTGGAGATGAGCCTCAACCAAGATGACCGACAGGGCGGAGATGACCGACGGGGCGGAGATGACCGACGGGGCGGAGACGGCCGACGAGGCGGAGTCCAGCGGTCGCAGGCGGTGTTTGCCCAGGGGAGAACGAGGCAGACATTGGAGGGGGTTTCCCTGCGGAGACGCTGTTTAGAGAGCGTTTTGAAACAACAGAGCACGGGCGGTGAATCATGAACAAACAGGGACTTCCTTTCAGAGTCAATCAGGAGATCGAGAGACGAGACAACAGCGAGAAGTCCTGTGTTCATTGATTAGGAGTATGAGATATAAATGGAGGATTCATATATAAGATATATGTATAGAAGGATATATATATATATAGAAAGTAGATAAGAGGGAGAACAGTAGAACAACAGGATATAATTATTGGGAGCAGACAGGGGGGCTCCAATGGTTATGAGTCGTTGGATGTTGTTGGTTTTGGTGGTCGGTTTCGGTTCCCTTTGTGCACGAAGGGGGGCGCAAACAGACATCAGGCAGCAGGATCACTGGGTTGACCGTGGGCCGTCTTCGTTTCTTGTGCACGAGAGACGAGGTTGGTTTGCTTCAACCACAGGCTATTTTTGGCATAATTAATTGAAAAACCAAATAATGATTTATGATTCTGAAGGGGTGATAAGAATCAAGGGGGGATTGAGAGAAAACGGTGCTTTTTCAATGTATGTGATGTATAGATTGGGGAGAGATGACCACAGCTAAAACGGTGATTGAAATGTGCATGGAAGACGGTGACGGTGGTGGAACCAGTGATTTCACAGGCACAGGCCGCGTCAGCGAGGGTTTTGTTATGAATTCCTTAGAAGAACATCTGAGATTAGAGTGTAGGCCCAGAGCAGGAGGAGAGGGGTGACCTCTTTAATGCAACAGTGGATGAAACGTTTAATGGTGTGAAAGGTTAGCAGTCGTCATGACAGCACGTCGCATGACAACCAGGAGAGGGGCGGGGGGCCGTCGTTGCTACGACGAAGACCTATAAGTCGAACGGTGTTTCCGGGTAGAGCAGACTAGAATCTGACTCAGACGATAATCTGACCGAGAGCGAGTAGGACTGAGATCACACAGAGGACTCTCTCTCTCCTCTTATCACGAGAGAGTGGGGGGGGGGGGAGGAGGAAGAATGCCACGACATCATTAGCTTCGGCTAACACGAGGAGGGTTCAGGCTAACGACTAGGCCTGACCACTATTGGACTGAATAACAAAAGGACAATTCTGAACACACCGAGAGATCATTAGAATAGACTCTTCAAGGACGATACAATTTGATAACATCTGATAACATCTGATTATGAGGTTCTGTTTATAGCAATAAAACAACGCTTCTCCTCATAAGGTATCTCACAGTGTCGAAGTGTCGAATTCTTACGGAAGTGGAGAAGTATTATGGTTTACGGATTGCACTAACGGGGGGGAGATAAGGATCTTATCTACCAGTATCGGAGACGTCAGGACCATTAAAAGTACACAACGCAGAGGAATTGGATGGAGAGCCAAACAGACGAAGACGTGATACTGGCCAGTTTGATCAGAATCTTACAGCTGGTGCTCTAGTGTGACATCTAGTGACGTTGGTGGCGAGCGCCTTGCCCACTGCGCCACCTAGCCGCCCTATAAATGTATACATGATGGCTGGGCGATATGGCCAAAAACGTTATCGCGATAAAATTATAAAATTATTTTCATATCACTCGATATCGATAATTATCGTCGATATAATTTCTGTCAAGTTTAATTAACTTCTTATGCCCGGCGCCGACGGACGTGCTATTAATAGACTCACTTGTTTTGCTGCTGCGAATGTCTCGAGTTGATGTCGTCATCAGTCCGCGCACACCAGTGCATAGATTATTATATTTCACCAGGGGGCAACCTACCGCCACTGGATCATATGCATTATAAGAATGGAACTAACAGTTAGCCAGAGCAAGCAGTGTATCCCACGACAATGTACTAACTATCACCCTAAAATACTCCGTTCCGCCCCAATACATTGCAACAACGTCCACCGTGGCGCAGCATACCCCACACTACTCTAACCGTTACCCTCAGAATTCACGCCACACACCCACTATAAACTATAAAATAGCGGCGTGCAAGCTAATGATCCTAGCCAGCCTTGTTTACTACCCAGAGGTGCACCGCGGGTCTCCTTCGCTGTCGCCCTATCTCCTTCACTGATTGGTTGTTAGTGCGTGTGCGCTGATATCCAAGCTTGGAAAATCGATATATCGAAACTTTGCGACCACGTTTCATGTTTATTTCGAGGAAATAATTTATTGCGATAGTTATCGTTATCGTTTTATCGCCCAGCCCGGATGATCATGCAACATAAAAAAAAAATTAGGAACTGTTTGGGAGAGGGAGGTAGGGAGGGGTTTTAGGTTGTGTGTTGTGAGTTCCAAAAAGTTATTTCAAGTTTAAAGCTCAATATATCAAAACGTGGCACTTTACAGTGAACAGGAGGTCTATTTGTATTAAAACAATAGATTGTTTTTCATTTAAATGTCTGGAAGAGCAAACAAAATTTATTTCAAATTATATTTTCGTTACCTTTTTTGAGTTGATCTAAATGTTACTGATTGTGTTGAATGGGCTTATGATATCGTCTCATATCGATTGCAGGCACCTGCATCGTATCGTATCGTGGCAGACTTTGTGATATTGGCAAATATCGTTGTCCAAAGAATCTATATTGTATCGTATCGTGATGAAACTGGTGATTCCCACCCCTAGTAGAGTCCATACATCCAACACCAAATCCCATAATTCCTTACACATAACGTGTCTGGCTGTGTGACGTCAACTTGTCAGCATGAAAATGACAGCCAAACATGGCACTGCAACTAAATAACACAAAACAATAGGCACATTTGTGACTGTTACACATATAACACGTTTTATACTTGTGCTACAAGATTTTGGCCTGTGCTACAAAACTATCAACCTCTGTAGCACCAGTGCTATGTGCAAAAAAAGTTAACGTACAGTACAGCCCTACAGACATGATGTGACCCATGTACTGCATATTTTATACTGAGGAAGAAAAACGGAGCAGGATTGGTAAACGGGAGTGGGATGGGAGTGGGATTCTATAAAAGTTTGGCTCGGGATTGGGATCAGTCCTCTGTGGGAGTGGGAGGGAGTGGGATTTTTTTAAAACTCTCATTTGGGATTGGGATGGGATGGGATTATTTCTGTGGGAATGGGAAGGAGCGGGAGTCAAAATCCACTCACATGTCAGCCTCATGGTGCTCTCTCTCTCTCTGTTTCATGGTGCTCTCTCTCCCTCTGTCTCAGGTCAAACAGATCATGGAGGAGGCCGTGACCAGGAAGTTTGTTCACACTGACAGCAGCCACATCATCTCCTTCTGTGGTGAGGCATTTGTTTATTTGTTTACTAACCAAATGTCTTTTATATGGTCTACCAAAATTAACTGTAAGGAAAGCGTATGGTAGTAAATCCACATATATGATTCTTACAAGAAATGTAGAGAATCTGGCAGCCAGTATTCTAACATATAACGAGTGCAGATTTACTAATTTGCAGCGTACCCTGCATTCCTTTGGAGCATACTTTGTGCACATCCTCAGAAATTAACGCTATGCAGTCACAAGATGCAATGCAGCGGGTCAACAGTGGGGGCAGTGTGACAGGCCAAATGTTAAAACTCAACACGGAAAGCTGGACAAAAGAAAGAAGAAAAAAACAGACCAGAGACCTTTTTCTGCTGTGATCTCAACATAACCTCATTGAGTGTCCCCGTGTTCAAGGTACAGTACACGCAAAATAGGCAGGCAAGTATGTGAACAATGCCGCTTGTCTACTCGCATTGGTTTTAAATGCAAGAATACTGAGACCCTTACTGTGAATGTACTGTTGACCACCTTCTCCTATTACAAAGATTGCAGTGTTGGCTTTGATACAGGTGCTTGCAGTTGGTTTCAAAACTATTTAACAGACAGATTTCAGTGTGTGAAAATGGGAAATGCCCAATCAGAGCTTCTACCCATCACAAAAGGTGTTCCACAGGGATCAAACCTGGACCCATCCATCTCGAAAGTCATGGAAAAAATAGTATACGAACAGGTCGAAAAGTACCTCGCGGATAAAAATCTAATCTACGAATTCCAATCTGGCTTCAGAACATCCCACTCCACTGACACATGCCTTCTCTATTTGAACGACCACATCAAGCAAGAGGTGGACGCGGGCAAATACTGCGGCATGGTCATGCTAGACCTACAAAAGGCCTTCGACACTGTCAATCACACCATTCTGATTGACAAGCTAAAAGCAATTGGTTTTGATAGTTTATCAGTGAGCTGGATACAATCCTACCTGGAGGGGAGAGAACAGATGGTGGAGGTAAACAGTACCCTATCCCCCCCCCTCACAGTGAACTGTGGTGTTCCACAAGGAAGCATACTAGGACCACTACTGTTCCTAAAATGACATGTCGTCAGCTTGTGACTGCAACTTGTTCCTGTTTGCGGACGACTCAGCCCTGCTGGTCTCTGACAAGAACAAGTTACAGGTTGAAAAAACCCTCAGCTCGGAACTAGGCAAAATCTGCATATGGCTCGCCGACAACAAACTATCATTACACATGGGCAAAACAGAGTCCATTCTCTTCGGTTCAAATAACAAACTCAGCAAGACCGACTCATTACCGACTCATATTCTCAGTTACAGTGGGTGACAATATTGTCACAAGGAAAGATGAAATTACCTACCTGGGTTCCATCCTAGAGGCTAATCTTTCCTGTGACAAAATGGCATCCAATGTAATAAAAAAAGTCAACCAACGAACTCGATTCTTGTACCGGATCTCCTCTCTGGTAAACAAGAATACCCTGAAGACTCTGGCAGGAGCACTCATTCAAGGGTACTACGACTATGCTTGCACCTCATGGTACCAAAGCACCTCAAAGGCACTAAAAACCAAATTACAAACATCTCAAAACAAACTAGTCAGACTACTGCTTGACCTGACTCCTAGAACCCACCTCACCCCTGCACACTTTGCCAACCTAGGATGGCTTAAAGTAGACGACAGAGTACAGCAACTTGCAATGGGCCTGGTCTACAAGATACACTACACGACCAAGGTACCCATGTACATGTCAAAATACTTCCCAAAGGTCAGTGAATACCACGATCACAACACCAGAGGGAGCTCCACAAATCATGTAAAACCCAGATTCGGCTCAAACAAGGGACTAAACACGTTTTGCAATTATGCCACATCAATGTGGAACGCCCTACCCAAAGCTGTAAAGGAATGTGAATCACTACCCACCTTCAAAAACACTCTCAAAGAACACCTACGGGAGACTGCAATTCGAAACTGGCCCCTACAAATGTCCTAACCCAGTTGTACAATAAAGACCAAGCATGGCTTTGTCAGTATTCCAATGTACCCAACCCCCCCCCCCCCCCCCCCCCCCACCTCCAATGTACAGCCCCACCCAACCCCACCCCACCTACCCAACCTCCTCCAATGTACAGCTTCTATGTCAAATGTATGTCAGTATTCCAATGTACAGTGTCCCGTCCCCCCCCTACCCAACCCCCCCCCCCCACCTATTCTTTCTATGTAAAATGTATATACACTCTTCTTCTGGATTTTTTTAGTATCACAAACAGTACTGTATTTGAAAATCTGGTATGTCATAAATGTATAGATGTAGCAGTACTGTCTATCTGTATGTCGTGTGTGTCATGATGAATTGAAAATGGGGGACCCTGATGGAAACAAGACGAAAGTCTTTCTCAGGTCTGCATCCTCTTAACAATTGTATGTATTGAGCTGTACTGTACTGTACCCATTCTGCAATCTGTTAATAAACTTTTCAATCAATCAATCAATCAAAACCCTGTCTTATTTACCATTTATATTAATAATAATATTGTCTCATCTCTGAGCAGCTGTCAAAGCCACCTTTACGTGGATGACACAGTTCTCTATTGTACTGCTGATTCTGTGCAACTGGCCACTAAATATTTACAACTCTCCTTTGACGCCCTGCAAGATGCACTTATTAGTTAAAAATGCATGCTTAACACTTTCCGTGCCAGCAGGGGGAGCCAAAAATAGCGCTTGAGTGCCAGCGCTGTAGTCAATGGGAGGGCGATCACATTTGCGAACGCATAAACTATATCTTAAATTATGGCTATGTCTCTAATACGCCCGTCGCTTATCAATTACTTGTTTGCAGTCAACATTGTCGAAACGGATTGTTTTTTAATCGGTTCATTTCCGTTTTATACCATTTTGAAAAACGCTCATTTTTTTAAACGTCCAAAAAAAATTAAGATTCTGCAGGAATCGCGCTTTACTGGAATACACAAAACACGTTGTAATTTTTCTGCCTATTTATGAATCGTTTTCAAATAAACGCTAGATTATCGATAGTATATGTGTACTTATGCACGCTAGAGAAGCGGGCTGAAAAATCTATTATCTTATTTCCTGATCAGCACACACACACTCACAGCCACACACACACATATGGGACACGCTGAGATATAGGTGAAAAGAGCTCTGATTATCCTAAGACCAGGGCCGGACTGGGGAAATAATTCATACCGGGAGATATAGCGCGAAATATAGCCCCAATCAGGCCACTTTTTAAGTGGGGGGTCTGGGGGTCCCCCACCCGGAAAATTTTAGTTACAAAGACTTAATTTCCTGCATTCTGGTGAATTTTAGTGCATGTGAATCACAAACTAATGAGCCAACAATTGCTTAGTACAATGTACTGTTATGAACCTCAAATAAAACTGTTGTGGCACTAGCAATGCTACTCTCTCCACCTTCAAAAAGAAAAAAGCAAGAGCACAACATATTTTTCTATTTACTATTATAATACAGTTAACCACTCTCTCCACCTATTCAAACAAGGCAAGAGCACAATACCATATTCACTTTACTGATGCACTACCCATCAACAGTTAAAATAGCCCTTTACACAAACATTAAATAACAGACCTTTCATTACAATACTATAATAACAGTAGCCACTGCCAGAATAGTGACACATGTATCACGTGTGGTGAGCACACGCATGCATGCACAACGAAGACAGAAGATTGCGTTGTCTCAATCATTTTAACTATAAAATTAGCTCAAAGTATGAGCTCACTGACTGAAATTTCCAACAAAAAGCATCAATTGTCAAATAATATTGATCACATTAACTAGACTAGATGTTTTTGAGGAAATTAGAAAGGGAACAACAACTTAACCCTTGTGTCTGATTAGATTCTTATTTTTTGATAACTTTGCAGTGATTATGTTTGTAGCCAATGTGGCAAAGGTGTGTAATCTTTGAATTATCTTGGAATTATTTTGACTCTCTCTTTCATAAATTGTTTATTCAACTTCAGCCCCAATCATAACCACCACATATTGTTTTTTGTAATGTCAGATTTAACAACTCCTTTTGGGAGTGTGCCATCTGCCATTCCATTCGCCGCCTCCACGATCAATCAGTTGTATCGCCTGGTCCCGCCTCCACCAATCACAAGCGGCAGCACGGCTCCATTGTGTGTGTGTGGAGAGAGAGTCAGATAGTTCTCCAACTCTGTCGCAGACAGTGAAATCCTGGTTGTTCCCCACCCACCTGGTTATCTAAAAACGATCGCGCCGCGCCGCCGCCACAACTAGAAACAATGGCCTGGCAAAAAATAAATACAAAATAAATATAATAAAAAAATATATATAATATCTTTTTTTTATATAATATTTTTTTTTTTTGTATCTGTGCAGGCCAGGCCACCGGGAAAACTCCCGGTGCTCCCGATGGCCAGTCCGGGCCTGCCTAAGACTGGTAAAATAGATTCCTTACCTGAGATCAGATGTTCTCCAAAAAGATTATTCCAATTCCTGATCGCCATTCCAAAAATCGATCGCTTTTATTGATCCAGCGCTACATACTGTAAACACATATTCCACGCTGTTCTGATGGTCCACAATGAATCCGATCGGCTCGGGGTACATGCCTGAGAAGTAAAATGTGGATTCCGGATTTTTCTTTTCTCATCCATTTTCATTGAGTCCATTCCAAAAGGGTGCATTACCATCTGGGAGACGATAGGGGGCGGTTTTTTCACATCTGAGCTCCTGATGGGGCTGGTTTACCAACGGGAGACTCCGTTGATGAAATATGAATTCAGAGTGCTAATAAAAAAATCACACGCTAATTGTCATGGTGGGCATTCAGGGGGCGGGCTGATAACACGTGCAATTTTATTCTTTAAAATTATTATTTTTTTAATGTATTTTCAAATGTGCTCTTAATTATTCTGATTGTCTGATGTCTTTATGAACACACTGTGACACTTGTGTATGTAACATCTCGACGGCACTGTAAATGAGTTTAATTACTCTAGTGTATTATCGAGTATAAATAAAGATTGAATGAATGTAGTTTGGGCTCTGACCCTTTTTATTAGGGTTCTTCTTTGCATCATTATGCTGCCCAGTGAGGAAAATGGTTAAAAGACATAATATACAAAAATAAGGTCATTCAAAATTCTACATAAAAAATTATACTCAAGTAAAAGTAGAAACTTGTATTGTATATGGACCACTAGCCCTAGCTGTTGGCCAAAAACACCTCTCCCAGAGTTTTAAGCTAGGCTCTATATAACGCACAGAGAGGAAATTGGCATCTATCTTTTGACTCTGGAGAAGACGGTAAGCACATGTTGGCGTGTTCCTTTAAGATATTTAGGTTGGAAGATTTGGGACAAAACAAGATAGTAAATAATTAATAATTATAATAATCTCTCACACACATGGACATAAATGAAGTTAGCACGCATATGCTCAATATACCATCCCCCACATCTTCCTTTCTTAATGAGTCACGCACGTGGAGACACACTGAAGCGACAGAAGATGGTAGACTTTAGGGCTGACCCCGATCAGTCGAATAGTCGACTAATCGATCGAAAGGAGCCGTAGTCGACTGCCAACCTCTTAGTCGAATGCAAAAAAATATATATATATAATTTAAAAAAGGCACTGAAAGAGGATTTAACCCTTCTAATGAACACACTAGACTAGACAAATATCAAGATGTATCCATCAGTGGACCAATTGCATGCTTTCGCAGAGGACAAGAAGCCTTCAGTCGACTCCTTCAGACATTAAGCACCCCCACAGCCCAAATGGAATGATAAAAAAATATAAAAATATATATATTTTATATATCTTTATTTTTTTGTCGACTACCAGTCGACTATCTGGAAATCTCGGCCAATCAAAGTCGGGGACAGCCCTAGTAGACTTGGCTAAAACCAAAATGAATGCCTTATAAGATAACAACTGTCACCCTGGTATAATATGTACCTGTTAGATATATAAGCTGGCTGACGGCCAAAGACGTTGCATACATTTTCCTCTGATGCACCAGGAAAAACAGATCCTTGTAATTGTCAAAGGTTTTAGTAAAGCTTGGTAAAACTGAGACATTTGGTCTGGACATCTATTATTAAATTCTGAACCCACTGGACTCTATTTTGATCTTACACAGAGTCGTTAACGAGGGAAAGAGCCATCTATACTGCGCTCTTTTCACCGACATGGGTGGAGTATGTTTGGCTGGGAGGAATGACGTAGTGTTATTATGGTGTCTGACTGACTGCCTGGGACATTTTTTTCCTTTTTTTTTTTTTTATTTATCTTTTTCCCCCTTCTTTTTCCTCCGATTTTCTCCCATCCCAATGTTAGTCGTTATGCCAATTCCCAATCCCCTTCCTGGTCGCTGCGCACTTACCCCCCACAGTCGGTCTGGGAGAGTGGAGGCTACCACGTGCTTCCTCCGACACACGTCCAGCCAATCAACCGCTTCTTTTCACCTGGCAGCGCGGATTCTCACTGAGAAGGCGTAGCGTGTGGAAGGATCACACTATCCCACTTAGATCCTATCCGCGCTTAGCAGGCGCCCCGACCGAACTGTAGGAGTCGCTGTTTACAACGACCCGGACCCACCCCGCCAGCTTCTCCCACCCTCTAATACTGCCAATTGTATTAGTGTGAACGGCCAGCCAAGCTGGTGACAACCCCGGAGCTGTGAGCTGGATTCGAACAGGCGAATCCAGCGTCTCCGGGGTTGGTGACGAACGCAATCTCCGTTACGCCACCTGACCGCCCCATTTTTTTCCTTCTTAACTCCCCAAAGCGTTTTTTTTTTTTTTATTCCTCATCGCTCTCACTAAAGATCACCAGCAGTTCAGAACGCTTGTGTTATTTTTATATCAAATTAATCATAAAGGCTTTTAATCAAGGATTACTCACTTATTATGGGAGTTGGTCAAGATAGATTAGAGAGAGAGAGAGAAGGAGAGAGCGAGATAATTAAAGGAACATGTGAACATGTTCTTCTCCGGAGTCAGACAAGAAGATAGATACCAATTTCCTCTCTGTGTGTTCAGTAGAAAACTATCTGGCTGCAAGCTAGCCTAGCTTAGCACAAATGAATGTAAGTGGATATGGACCACTAGCCTAGCTGTGGTCCAAAAACACCCCATCAACGGGCCAACTCTGAACAGTGTCACTTGATGACAATACTAATTCAAATCTTGATGCTACGATTTACAGTTTAGACTTTAGAGAGACAGATGTCTCTGATTATAGATATTGATTTAAGTGTCTGGAATGATTGAAATAATACAATGGAGATTCTGTTTTAGCATAGATCTTTCAGAATATAGTGATATTTATTGTTAAAGCCATGGTTCAGCCTTTCTCTTCAGAGAGAGCGAGAGAGAGAGAGACATGTGTATTAGTCTCATGATCACGGTGACATTTACGGTGATATCAGACATCATCCGGTGGAGTTGAAATGGCAAGCCCTGTCACCTCCTACTGGAGCCCTGTCACCTCCTACTGGAGCCCTGTCACCTCCTACTGGCTCAATCTGGGTGTGTTTACCCTCGAAGCCCTGTCACCTCCTACTGGCTCAATCTGGGTGTGTTTACCCTCGAAGCCCTGTCACCTCCTACTGGCTCAATCTGGGTGTGTTTACCCTCGAAGCCCTGTCACCTCCTACTGGCTCAATCTGGGTGTGTTTACCCTCGAAGCCCTGTCACCTCCTACTGGCTCAATCTGGGTGTGTTTACCCTCGAAGCCCTGTCACCTCCTACTGGCTCAATCTGGGTGTGTTTACCCTTGAAGCCCTGTCACCTCCTACTGGCTCAATCTGGGTGTGTTTACCCTCGAAGCCCTGTCACCTCCTAGTCCTACTGGCTCAATCTGGGTGTGTTTACCCTCGAAGCCCTGTCACCTCCTACTGGCTCAATCTGGGTATGTTTACCCTCGAAGCACACTAGAAGCCCTGTCACTTCCTACTTGCTTGATTCAACAATCCTCTTCCTACAAAACAAAACAAAGTTGGTTTTATTTCTGTATGAAAAGCAAATCTTAAGTAAAAGTACAAATGCCTCGATACAATAGTACTCTGGCAAATCATTCAAAATTCTAAGTGAAAATAAAAGGAAAGTACATAATCTATGTAACATTCTTGTATTCCACTGCTTGGAAGCATTCAAGTATCAATCCATTGACCACTAAAGGTGATGTTAAATTGGTATGTGGTCTAGTTATAAATTACATCTTCTTCAAGCTGGCAGGCTTGAAGATTAAGTAAATAATCTTGTGTTTTGTATGCAAAATATTTTTATTTTATTCAAAGTAACTAGTAACTAAGGGGTTCAGATAAATGTACTGGAGTAAAAAGTACAATATTTACTGAAGTGTAAGTAGAAAGTCCCCTAAAATGAAAAGTACAAGTACCTCACATTTGTATATAAGTACTGTAGAAGCCAAAACCGACATATTTAGAAGTTATATTATGTTTGAATGGTGTATTTATGTTTGGGCACTAGGGGGCACACCACCTCTATTATAAGATGCTCTGTAATCAGAGCCTAGGCATGCACCTGCCGAGGATTTACTCTCAAACCTGCTTTCACTGTTGGAACTGCTTATCTGTAACAAACAATTGACAACTGTTCTGTTCAACATCATCATACATCTTTCCTTTGGACAATAAAACCCTGCAAACTACATCGGCTGCAACTTGGACATTCAACTCATTCAACATCCACAACTTTGATTGCTGAGTATAGGAAATATCTGGTGGGTGCATCGTGACGCTTGTCGATTCATTGGGGAGCGACAAGCGGCCACTACAAGTACAGTACTTGAGTAAAAATACTTGTCCATTTCCTGTTTCATTATAATTAGCAATAGAATAGAAATAAAGCTCATTTAAAAGTAAAGGGTTGAAAGGAAGAAACTGTGTCTGTCTCCAGTTCGTCGTCATTAGAGCATCTCTACATTTTATCTAAAGATTCTATCTTCATAGCTTTCAATGGCCAGTAGGTGTTGTGACATCATCATTAGTTGTCAACATTCTAATCAACGCGGTGTGATTGTACATCTGAAGGGGTCTCAATGGTGAATAAGTGCGGCTAAGTGGCACAGTGGGCAAGGCGCTCGCCACTAACGCAGGATATGCTGGGTTCGAGCCCAGCTCTCGGCGTTGCTACCGGCTTGGCCGGTCGTTCATACTAACACAATTGGCAGTGTTAGGGGTGGGAAAGCCGGTGGGTGGGGATTGGATGTTGTGGACAGCGACTCCTACAGGTCGGTTGGTGCGCCTGTACACGTGAACACTTTCGGCAACCAACATGCCCTTCCGCGTTGCTCTGAATTGCTCTGATTGGCCGAGCGCGCGCATGAGCCGCGACACGCTCCTCAGAGGCAGGAATACTAAGCTCCCCCTTAAGCTCCAGGAGAGAGGAGAGAGGCTGAAAACCCGCAGTTCTTGCCCGACTGATGGGAGCCGAATCCCGGATCCGATTTTTCTGATGAATACCCCCAAAACATGGCGGTCCCGAACGCAATTTATAGAAATGGAAGTATTGATTGCGCCGTAACGAATCATTAAAAAAATATACCGTTAACTGGAATATGTTGTGCCTTTACACATATGTTGGATTATGTCATTGATTTGTCATGACAAACCAATAAAAAAATCGCGATTTACCCGGTGGCTACAACAAGACACAGTGACTACATGCATCATTGTTTACAATGAACGGTGGGGCTAATCTAAAGGACTGGACACGGACGTGTTAAACTAACCTAAAGTTAGTTGTTCACCAACAATCTACAGACACAAACAAACACAGAACCGGACTGTTATATTAAATTAATTGATTGCTGTTTAATGCGTCCATGTCCAGTCCTTTAGATTAGCCCCACCGTTCATTGTAAACAATGATGCATGTAGTCACTGTGTGTTGTTGTAGCCACCGGGTAAATTGCGATTTTTTTATTGGTTTGTCATGACAAACCAATTACATAATCCAACATATGTGTAAAGGCACAACATATTCCAGTTAACGGTATATATTTTTTAATGATTCGTTACGGCGCAATCAATACTTCCATTTGTATAAATTGCGTTCGGGACCTCCATGTTTTGGGGGTATTCATCAGCTTAAGGGGGAGCTTAGTATTCCTGCCTCTGAGGAGCTTGTCGCGGCTCATGCGCATGCGCGCGCTCGGCCAATCAGAGCAATTCAGAGCAACGCGGAAGGGCATGTTGGTTGCCGAAAGTGTTCACGCCGCCTGTACAGCAGAATCAGGAAGTATCAGGGGCAGCGTGAGCCTCCCACGCGTTACTCCTCGCCACTGAGAGATCCCGCTGTTCAGGTGAAAAGATGTGACAGCTGCCTCCTCGTGTACCGGAGGGGACATGTGATGCAAGGCTTGGTCCTCACTGCAGCCGACCAGTGGGAGGCATAGTCTAACAACGTTTGAGACAGGGGAGGAGAGAATTGAAGGGAGCGAAATTGGGATGGGAGAAAAAGATTTAAAAATAAGGAGAAAAAGTGGATAAAAAAAAATAAAAAATTGTGAATAAGTTGTGTAGAGAGGCAGACTGACAGACATCAGAGGTGTTGATGAGGAGTGAGGTCTGTGTGAATCTGTGTTCATCTCCTAGCAACCGCTTCAACAGCGTTTGTCAGATTTCCTTCTATTCCTAGTGCCGCCGTGGCCCGTGAGCCACCTGCGCCTGTCCTTCAACCCCATTTATTTATTGTAGTTTTGACGGTATAACAGTATTGTAAGAGACTCTCATTGTTTTGTTGTTGTTGTTGTTTCGTATTCAGCCGTACTGTATTGTACCCATTCTGCAATCTGTTAATAACGTTTTCAATCAATCAATCAAACTCAGCTAGACGTTTCTTCAGAGCAGGTAGCTCATATTTATTGCACTCTGCACTCGCTCCTCACAACCCAACAAGCGCACCAACCGGTCACTGTAGAAATACCGCCATCAACCCGCTAGCGTGTATGGGTAATGTAGTACAGCAAAACCTACATACATCATACAGCATGTCAACATGGGCTAGATCTATAGACAGTACTTGTCCTGCTGGTGAGTGGTCAGTAATTTGATTTAGTTTTCCAGTACAAATGTGATATGATATATTATTGCAATGCAACTGTCATGTTGCTATTTCATTCAAAATGTACTATTTTCTTGAACTTAAAAATATACAATATGTATAGATATATATTTCCTTTACAATATGTATATATGGTGGATGATGTAGAGTAAAAAAGCAATACCTTTGCATGGATCCATGAGGATATATGTAATGTTTGGAGTTTGCTCGCCTCAGGGAGCAAACCTCTAGCATTATCTGGTGGGTAATTGACCTGTCTAATTGATGTAATTGATACCTACAGCTCTAGTCTCATCGTTCCCTGTCACAGAAGATGAGTATGTCACTACAGTATGTGTTTGAATCACCATGTTGGCTCTGCACTATACACTGGAACATCTGGACTGCGCGGGCAACTATGTCAGGATCCTGTATGTGGACTTCAGCTCGGCCTTCAACACCATCCTTCCACCCATCCTGGAGCACCAGCTATCCCTGCTGCAGGTGCCGGCCTCCACTCGCAGGTGGATTACCGACTTCCTGTCCAACAGGTCTCAGCGGGTGAGGCTGGGGAAGAGCATTTCCAGCTCTAGGTCCACCAGCACCAGTTCCCCGCAGGGCTGCGTCCTGTCCCCACTACTGTTCTCCCTGTACACCAACAGCTGTGCCTCTCTCCACCCCTCGGTAAAACTCCTGAAATTCGCTGACGACACCACCCTGGTGGGTCTCATCTCCAGGGGGGACGAGTCGGCCTATAGGAGGGAGATCGAGAGGCTGCAGAGCTGGTGCAGCTGCAACAACCTGGAGCTCAATGCTCTAAAGACAGTGGAGATGGTAGTGGACTTCAGGAGGAAAGCAGCCCTGCCCCCTCCCATCATACTGAGAGGCACTCAGGTGGCCTCCGTGGAGTCATGCCGATTCCTTGGCATGACCATCTCCCGGGATTTGAAGTGGGAGCTCAACATCACGGGCCTGCTCAAGAAGGTCCAGGGGAGGATGTTCTTCCTCCGCCAGTTGAAGAAATACAAACTGCCGAGGACCATGATGGCCCAATTCTACACGGCCATCATTGAGTCCATCCTCACCCACTCCATCATCTCCTGGTTCCCCGCTGCAGTGGCAAAAGATCTCGCCAAGCTGCAGCGGGTGATTCGCTCCGCGGAGAGGGTGATCGGCTGTCCCCTGCCCTCCCTCAGGTCCCTGCACGACTCCAGGGCGCTGAAGAGGGCGAGGAAGATCATGGCCGACCCCTCCCACCCCGGTCACAGCCTCTTCACCCTGCTCCCCTCTGGGAGAAGGCTGAGGATCCCAAAGGCTGTGAAAGCTCGTCACAGACTGAGCTTCTTCCCCTCAGCTGCCAGGCTGATCAATGCCTCAGGCCCCCATCCCCCCCTCGGCCCCCCCCCCCCCCCCTCCCCCCTCTGCCCCCAAGTGACACTGGCACAATGACACTGACTGCACTGCACTAGTCCTTACTGGAACTCTGCACTCTTCACTTTATATATATATATGTATTTATTTAATTGATTAATCCCCCACTGCACTGTTTTTTTGTCCTGTGTCTGTGTTAGTGTTTGTCGTTTATTGTGAAAAAAAGAAAGGAAAAAACGCATAAACTGTAACGCTGCAACAATTACCAATGTGTTTTTACACAAATGGCTTAATAAAGGAATCTGAATCTGAATCTGAATCTGAATGTCATCATTGATTACTGTGTGTATCCGCTATTGGAAGATTATCGTATTGTGTGTATATGCACCTCCGTCGTTTGACGTATCAGCATGGGTATGGACGGGTTAATTTTCCATTGATGGGGATTTGATTGGCTGTTTTTAAATAAAGTGCGGCCACAGGATTAATAACGTTAACGTTAGTTTGACCAGAGAAACAAATATACGAATTAAAATAGTTGGACCTGCAAGATTTGCACTTTGTACTTTGTAGGTCTGCATTTTAAATGTAAGGAGTAAAAAGTATATATTTTTTCTCTGAAATGTAATTGAGTAAAAGTACAAGTATACAAAGCTAATAATACTTGAGTAAAGTACAAATGCCCAAAAACAGTACTTAAGTATTGTAACGAAGTACAATTACTCAAGTACTTTACACCCCTGGTACCAAGTAACGTGTTTTGGAGACAGTGCTCTCTCTACTTTGTTTTCCCCGTTTATCGTGTGAGTACCCTATGTATTGGGGATTCATATATAACGTGTTTTTGAGAAGGAGAATCATCTCCCTTTTCATTTATATGCCATCGTCTGCGTGTGCCGTTCGTTACACAATTAAAGTAAGTCAGTCAGTGGAAACTTGTTTGAAAACCAACATCTGCCTTCGTCGTATCTGTTCTGTACTGCACCTGGGTCCAACACACCTACCAAATCGTAACAGATATACCTTCATATTCAGTATACCTCCCAGCCCTGTATCTACTGCACACATTCCAACAGCAGTGGCACTTTAACCTGTAAATGTATCACTTGTCTTTACATTCTGTTCGATACATTGTGGCATTTGTTTGTATTTTGTATGCAGGTGAGGCCTTGTGTGGACAATAAAGTCATATTCTATTCTATTCTATTTCAATTGATCTTATTCTCTGTGTGTGTGTGGGTGTGTGTGTGTGTGTGTGTGTGTGTGTGTGTGTGTGTGTGTGTGTGTGTGTGTGTGTGTGTGTGTGTGTACAGCTGTGGTGGAGGCCTGTATGCTGCATGGTCTGAAGCGTCGTGCTGCAGGCCTGCTATGCAGTAACAAGGTGGCAGCTCTCTTCATGAGGGTGGGGAAAAGTTTTCCTCCTGCTGAGAAGCTCTGTGTGAAGGTCCAGGAGGTGGAACAGCTGTTCGAAAACAAGTGAGACATTTTAAAGCAGATTTTGGCAGATAGCTCCAATTCAGTTGAGACAATATCCTCCCCCAGTGAACTAAGCTATTCTGATTTGACTCACTATCCTACGTAGCAAGGAGCTGATCTGCAGTAACGCCCCCTCTATGGTTGTAACACAACCATTCGCTCAACAACAGAGCGAGTGGAAATACCGACACTTCCTCAAGCGGGTGCCGACAGAGAGAGGCAGAGAACGAGCGAGAGAGAGAGGGATAGAGAGGGAGAGAGAGGGAGGGAGGGAGGGAGGGAGGGAGAGAGAGATGGAGAGGGAGAGAGAGAGGGACAGGAGCTTCTCGGGGAAACACACACACACACACTCACACACAACCTCCGACCGCGCGCAGGGCTGGAGCTTCTCCACTCGCATATCACTGTCAAAATATCTTTGACTCCCACGCGTGCGCCCGTATTCCGATCTGTGCAAAAAATATTCACAGGGGTCTATATTGTCATTGTCCAATTTTTTTTTAATAATAATATCTCTCTCTGTCTGTGCAGACTGTGGGTGACTGCCACTCAAAGCGCTTATGGGCGGAGCCCAGCCCAAAACAGCTTGAAATCTTGAAGTGGAAAAATGCTGCTTCAGAGTACTTGATTAGAAATACAAAACAATGCATTTTTTTGAAAGAAACTTTACAGATGTGTTCCATAGACTCACAGGAATTGTGTAAAGTTGCCCAAATAGTGAAAGGAATAGCAAGACATGTCCCCTTTAAATAAATTGTTTCAGCATCAGGTTGCATGTGCAGGGCCTACAATTTAATTTAAAATACATATTAACTATAATTTACATTTACGATTGCCTAAGAATAGTCTATATATATATTCTACGATTGTTCCATTGGTCATCATCATCTGGTTATGTGTGTATTCCCCAGCAGACAGAACCACTCCAGTCTGAGTAACGACCGCGGTCGCCAGTCCAAGCAGACCAACCTGCCTCCTCAGGCCCTGAAGCACCTGTGGATCCGCACAGCTCTGATGGAGAAGCTTCTGGATAAGATCGTTCTGTACCTGGTGGAGAACTGCAGGTAGGACACACGGTAGTTTAATGCTCTAACTAGCCTCTGGCTCTGGGATATTCTCTCCTTACATGGAATTCAATTGTATCAACAGCTTTACACCTGATCGTAATGGAATGGAATTACAATTTCTTTGTACAATTCCTTGTATGTACTAAATACATAAAGTGTGTACATCATACTACATGCTGTTGGAGTTCACTGTTCAGTATATGGAGTGCAGTAGGTGCAATATACAGTACTACATTACTTGGAGGATTTGGCAGGTTGCCAATCTACAGTATGTTCAATCAGCCTTTTCTATTCTAAAAACAAATATATCTATTCTAAAGACTTTGGCTACTAAGAAATCAAATGTATGGTTTAATATGATGCTGTTATTATAGTAGTGTTATTCTGATGCTGTTGTGATATAGTAGTATTCTGATGCTGTTTTGATGTAGTGTTATTATGATGCTGTTGTGATATAGTAGTGTTATTCTGATACTGTTGTGATATAGTAGTGTTATTCTGATGCTGTTGTGATGTAGTGTTATTATGATGCTGTTGTGATATAGTAGTATTCTGATGCTGTTGTGATGTAGTGTTATTCTGATGCTGTTGTGATATAGTAGTGTTATTCTGATGCTGTTGTGATATAGTAGTGTTATTCTGATGCTGTTGTGATGTAGTGTTATTATGATGCTGTTGTGATATAGTAGTATTCTGATGCTGTTTTGATGTAGTGTTATTATGATGCTGTTGTGATATAGTAGTGTTATTCTGATGCTGATGTAGTGTTATTCTGGTGCTGTTGTAATATAGTAGTGTTATTATGATGCTGTTGTGATATAGTAGTGTTATGATGTTGTTGTGATGTAGTGTTATTATGATGTTGTTGTATAGTAGTGTTATTATGATGCTGTTGTGATGTAGTGTTATTTTGTCTGCAGCACGTTCTATGAGAAAGAAGCCATGCTGATGGACCCTGTGGAAGGACCCATCCTGGCCTCCCTGTTAGGTATTGATCTGCCTCATTTCAACACACATTCCTTTAACACCACACAGCCAATACCTAGAGAGAGGTCTGCACAATTTGCGTCCGATACCAATTTAGAAAACTCACAGAACCAATACCATGAACCATTACTTTTTATTGACCAGTATAGAGTCTAGCCATAGACCCTTTTTGGGGTGTCAATAGGCAATCATTGTTCTCCATTACAGATATAATCATATCTTTCACTGCATGAAAAAGGCAAAAAAACAAATACAAGTTGCTCTGCTTTCTGCCATGTTACCTGTGCCTCTCGGTAGTGCATTATAGTAGAGGGGAAATTGTTCCGTAGCTATTTTAGCTTGATATTCTGATGTTACTAGCCTATTGACTACACTGGCCAGTGACCAGAAATCAAACCTCTCCTGAGGCTCCCTCATGCCAGGATGCAGTTGATTCTCTGACCGAGCCCTGTAAGTATGTTTCAGTGATGTCATTAGCCCAGTGATATCAGAGATAAAACATATGACATTAGAGACTGACAACAGTGCTGACCTTATCAACTAATGTGACCTACATGTCCTACAGCGCCGCTGGTCCTGTGGCTTATTGGATGGACAGGGAAGATACAGTATAATGTCTACTGTAGTAACAATATAGCAGAGAATAGTACTGACCTATTGAAGTATTAAGACAATAATGTGTCAGTAATTCATTGCATCTGTAATAGTTCTTCACAAAGATAGTGTTTTATGATACGTAATAATACCAGCACATCCTTTACTGTCCTGAGTGAGTGAGTGATGGTATGTCATAGCAGCATGGGGGGGGGTACAGGTATGGTAAGTACATAAATAATAGTACATGGAACAAACATTCCTAATTCACAAGTTCACCAGCCGTTAGCTCTGCAACAATTGGCAGCAGTCCGTGCACATGGTTGTGTAGCCTGATGGCTACTGGCATGAAGCACTGACCGAGACGGTTTGTGGTGTGTCGTGGGTGGGGGGATAAGTCTATGGCTGAACGTGCTCCTCATCTTGGCTAACTCCTCATATAATGGGTGGGAGGGGTTTTCCAGTATAGCATCCCTAAATCTATACTGTTCAGTAAAATCAATGGATACTTGGTAATGGATAATGGATACTTGGTAATGATGAGTAATGGATACTTGGTAATGGATACTTGGTATTGGGTAATGGATACTTGGTAATGATGAGTAATGGATACTTGGTAATGGATACTTGGTATTGGGTAATGGATACTTGGTAAGGGGTAATGGATACTTGGTAATGGGTAATGGATACTTGGTATTGGGTAATGGATACTTGGTAATGGGTAATGGATACTTGGTAATGGATAATGGATACTTAGTAAGGGGTAATGGATACTTGGTAATGGGTAATGGATACTTGGTAATGGGTAATGGATACTTGGTAATGGATAATGGATACTTGGTAATGGATAATGGATACTTGGTAATGGGTAATGCATACTTGGTAAGGGGTAATGGATACTTGGTAATGGATAATGTATACTTGGTAAGGGGTAATGGATACTTGGTAATGGATAATGTATACTTGGTAAGGGGTAATGGATACTTGGTAATGGGTAATGTATACTTGGTAATGGGTAATGTATACTTGGTAATGGATAATGTATACTTGGTAAGGGGTAATGGATACTTGGTAATGGATAATGTATACTTGGTAAGGGGTAATGGATACTTGGTAATGGATAATGTATACTTGGTAAGGGGTAATGGATACTTGGTAATGGATAATGTATACTTGGTAAGGGGTAATGGATACTTGGTAATGGATAATGTATACTTGGTAAGGGGCAATGGATACTTGGTAATGGATACTTGGTAATGGATAATGTATACTTGGTAAGGGGTAATGTATACTTGGTAATGGCTAATGTATACTTGGTAAGGGGTAATGGATACTTGGTAATGGGTAATGTATACTTGGTAATGGGTAATGGATACTTGGTAATGGGTAATGGATACCTGGTAGTCTGTTGATGTTTTGATGTGTCACTATTCCACCGGTCTGGTCAGTCTGTTGATGTTTTGATGTGTCACTATTCCACCGGTCTGGTCAGTCTGTTGATGTTTTGATGTGTCACTATTCCACCGGTCTGGTCAGTCTGTTGATGTTTTGATGTGTCACTATTCCACCGGTCTGGTCAGTCTGTTGATGTTTTGATGTGTCACTATTCCACCGGTCTGGTCAGTCTGTTGATGTTTGGTCGTGTCACTATTCCACCGGTCTGGTCAGTCTGTTGATGTTTGGTCGTGTCACTATTCCACCGGTCTGGTCAGTCTGTTGATGTTTTGTCATGTCATTCTGCTGCAGTCGGTCCCTGTGCTCTAGAGTACACTAAGATGAAGACCGCAGATCATTTCTGGACGGACCCCTCTGCTGACGAGCTGGTCCAGAGACATCGCATCCACAGTGGACATTGCCGACAGGACTCCCCCTCCAGACGACCAGCCCTGGTCAGACCTTCTACAACACCACTCACTTTTACAATTCATACACGTTATTTCTGTGGTCTAAGATAGACCAATAGTGAAGGATTAAAGGGGAACTATCTTATAAATGGCCTTTTCCAGTGTTTAGCATTGTTTTCTAGCAATGTGGGGTTGTATCAACACTGTATATCTCGCAAATTCTATTTTTTGCGCATTCCTCCAGTTCAGATGAGACAAGGTCCTCCTCCACTGAACCAAGCCATTCTGATTTGACTGGTTCACTGACGTGAATTAGGCACTGATCTGCATATGCATACCCCGGCTGAGGCCCCTGGTTGTAGCGGTTTCCCTGTCACTGACACTTCTTCAAACGGGTTGGCGTGGTACAGGTGCTGGTGGAGGGAGAGCGGGGGAGAGAGTGGGCGGGTGGGGGAGGGAGAGAGAGGGAGAGATGGACAGATGAAGAGAGAGGCTCCCTCTCTCCCTCGAGTCATCTCGGAGCATTTACACCGACTGCGTATTTGTGTGTGGGGAAACGCGCTATCGGAGCATCTCTCCTCTCTCTCTGTCTGTCTCTCCCTCTCTCTCTCTATCTCTCTCTCTCCCTCTCTCTCTCGCTCGCTCGTTCTCTGCTCTCTCTCTGTCGGCACTCACATCAACCTGTTGCAAAATATCATAGTGCACACGCACACTCCCACGCGTATTCCGATCCGTGCAATAATATTCATGGGGGTATATATTGTCGTTTGAAACAAGTTACCAATGCATTGTCCCGTGGGATTATGCCCCCCCCCCTCCCTGTGGCGAAATTAATTAGTCTCCCTCTCTATCTCTCTATCTCTCTCTCTGTCTGCCAGTGCAGACTGTGGGTGACTGTCATACAGCGCATTGCGAGTATGGGCAGAGCCCAGCCCAAAACAGCTTGGAATCTTGAAGGGTAGAAAATGCTGATCTACAGAAGAAATACAAAACAATGAATTTCTTTGAAAAAGAACGTACAGATGTGTTCCATAGACTCACAGGAATTGTGTAAAATTGCCCAAATAGTGAAAGAAATAGTAAGATAGTTCCCCTTTAACCCTTTCACTGCCACACGACAGAAGGTTAACCCTTTACTATCACACAACCGATAACCGGCTGTCGTGTGGCAGTGAAAGTTTGGTAGCGCGATAGTGAGAGGGTTAAAGGAACAGGCCAACATTATGGGAAATGCGCTTACCGTCTTCTTCAGAGTCAGACAAGAAGATATTTACTCTCTGTGTTCAGTAGAAAGCTATCCGGGTGAAAGCTAGCCTAGCTTAGCACAGATGAATGGAAGCGGATACCCTGAATTTCCCCAAGGGGATTGTAGAGCCTTTACCTATAAGCCTACTGCAAGGGGCAAGTGGGCTGGCTTGAGTTAGACGCGTGCTTGAAGAATTCAATGTCCAGAGTGCTCGTATCATTTTCGATATGCCAATCCTTTTATTGACCTTTTTTCCTCCAAATAATATAATACAAAATACTCTTTAACTAATAACACTGAACGCCGACCTATACGGCATATCAACACGAACACGCCAAGACACGGTCAAAAACTGTTTGGCTATTCCCCTTGCGCACCTGCAGCTCGTCACCCACTGATCAGTATAAATGGGTAACCAACCCCTGTGGTGGTTGCCATGGTGACTGAAAATGCCACACCTCTGCACCGTGAGTACAAATAAAATGAAATAAACAGAAAGGCTTTTTGGCTCCAACAGGGATCAATAAAGGAATATCTTATTTTATACGGATCAGCTAGCCTAGCTGTTGACCAAAAACACCTCTCATTGGAGTTTTAAATTAGGCTAGTGGTCCGTATCCGCTTCCATTAATTTGTGCTAAACTAGGCTAGCTTGCAGCTGGATAGCTTTCTACTGAACACAGAGAGGAAATTGGTATCTATCTTCATGCCTGACTCTGGAGAAGACAATAAGCATGTTTCCCATAATGTTGGTGTGTTCCTTTTTAATAGATCCCCAGGCCATCAGGATGCTCAATGACTATGCAACACTAACTCATCCATTCTACATTCATTGCACACACATATCCACATGCACACACTCACTTTAAACTAAGGCCGGGCCGTTACCGGGCTAAGTTAACGGCGGACTCTTATCGCACGATAAAAAAATTACCGCTGTTAATCTATTCTCAAAGTTGGGTCTGGGAGCCAATGGACCTATCTCAAACCCTGCCCTCTTTTCTTGATCCTCCAATCACAACTGTCGCTTACCTCGGACAAACAAGTCTGGGTACACTTTACGAAAGTCGATGCCGACAACGCACGTTGCCACAAGTGAAATAAAACATTTGCAAGTAAGGGTGGCAATACAAGCAATTTGTCAAAACATAACATTAGTCTGCAGAAATGCGCCGTTTTCTACTGCTTTGCTCGCAGTGTTCCATCTCCATCCATGTCCTCTGCAGGTAAGCCAAGATTCGGAGTTAGCTAGGCTAATAACGAATTATTACGAATAGGCTAATAAATAAAATATAATTGCTTAGCTAATTGTTTAGCTACAAATATATTTGAAAGATGACAACTTTTTATAGATCGTCAGGCTGAGGCTGCAGCCACCATGTCCCAGCCCACCCCTCCTCCCTCTACCACCACCGGTCCCAGCCAAGCCCAAAGTCCCTTCACCCTAGCAGCTAGGAAGGATGACAGAGGTAGGGGGGACGAGTGTCACAGGGCTGTGACCCAGTTTGTTGTCAAAGGCCTGCACCCCTTCTCTACAGTGGAGTCCAAGGGCTTTAGGTAACAACTAATCATTCAGTGTATATAGTTTTTTTTTTATCTTACATTTGTTGTTTATTATAAAAAGTATAATTCAGACACATTTAAAACAGTGTTGCTGCTGTTGCTGAAGAAATAATATTTATTTATTATATTTATTTTAAGGCCGGGCCGTTAATGGTGTTACCGGGCTAAATTAACGGCGGACTCTTATTGTGCGATAAAAATATTACCGCTGTAACTGAGGGGTACAATTCCCTGACTGTATGTGGTAGTATGGTATCATTAAACCACTACCGCTTTATGTACTTTAATTACTGGCCATACAGTACATGATATATAAATATGATGAACACTTCCCACAATGAATCGGTTCCACACAAAGGTGTAATCAAGTATTTATTGCAGCAAAAGGTACATAATATACTTCTCTGTATTTTACTTTGGATGCGCTTATAAGGCAAAGGAAGGTGCGTAGGCAAATCAATAATGAATGTCCATTCTCTGGTTACGCAGGAGGTAATTATACAACCTGAATCTTAGGGAATTATATCTATGGTACACTAGTAATATATAGCGGGAGATACTGGAAGGGTCCCCCCGGTTGTAAGCCAGCAGGGGTAGAGGATCTGTCGGTAGTAGAGAGTCTGGTCAACGATGACTAAGGAGACTCCAAGTACAGGAGACGGTGCAATAGTCTCTTGATCCACAGACGAATACAGCTGTTCTCCGTAGACTGTAGCTCCACAGTGAAGAAAGCTAGCCGGCCTCAGGCTCTCTGAGGCGCAGACTCGACTGGTCTCCTCACAGGGTAAATCCAACACGTGTAGGCGTCGGCGATTCTCCTCTCCATAAATCACAGGACCAAAACAAATATAATCCAGCCGCAAAGGGCTATGTAGTCGTCGGGTAGATTAATCCAGTGTACATGTCCACACGGTTCTCGTCTAGGTCTCCTCGGGTGAAAGCGCCATGAAAGCAGCCCAGCCTGGATAAGCACTCTAGCTGATACGAGGAAGCGTTGGTGATGCTGGTCACTGTAGAACTTTAGCCGCACGATACACTATACACAAATAGACTATTACTGACTTAATAGAAATATGTCGCACTCGACGGTATAGCGCCAAACTCTGACAATTCAGTTATTAATTCGCACGCGGTCTCAATGCTCTATTTTGGGGCCAAACAGGCCATACTTCACCGCACGGAGTATCGTGGGTGAGGCTTCAACTTATTGGGTAACTCTACTTCTGTATTCACCTGCGCCATATTTATATGCACGGCGAACAATCTAGTGCCAACCTCATTTCTGTCTCGTATCCCTGGGCAAGGCCGGGCATGTACAGACATGTCTTGACGGTGGCCTTGAACCTGACTCCGGAGGCATGGCCCCGGCGCCTGTGGACCGCTGTCCAATAGGAGAATGAAATATTATGGTCTGTAATAGGCTAAAGGGATATTCCGTGTATATGTACAAGGAATATACAAGGGATATCAAATGATATACAAATACTATGCAATATATATCAATCAATAAATATATATATTCGGTTTAATCTGATCCTTTGTAACAGCCGCCTCCTAATTAGTCCCACCTAATTAGCTAAGCAGAGACAGATTAACCGCACTGTCCACTACTCAATGTCTGTTGTGAGGGGTCGGGCAGTTCACAAAGTCATGGGGTCATGGTCGTCATCGATAGTATCGGGGAGCCTTGGCAGTTCTATTAGCCTCGCCACGGGTCGGGTGTAGATCCGTCCTTGGACGAGCACTTCGGCTGCTCGGACCTTTCCGTCGGCACCGGTGATCACTTTGCTTACGCGGCCAGCCGGCCACATAGCTCGGGGTAGTGACTGGTCGATAATCATGACGACTGTTCCTTCTGTCAAATTGTCTCTCTCTTTCACCCATTTCTGGCGGGTCTGTAGAGACGGTAGATAGTGGAGTAGGAAGCTGTTCCAAAACTTGTCAGCCAATACTTGACTGTACCTCCACATTCTTCGGCCGTTCGCTTCTTCAGGCCTGTACATTGTCTGTGGTAGCGCGGGGTCCAGCCGCCCCATCAAGAGTGTGTTGGGGGTGACTGGGTCGACATCTGCTACATCACTTGAGACATAACCGAGGGGCTTTGAGTTCAATACTCCCTCGATCTCCGTGAGGACTGTCATTAGGACTTCTTCCGCCACGGTCTGGGCCCCAAGCACGGCGTACAGGGCTGTCTTTATTGAACGTACTTCTCGTTCCCAAGTTCCACCGAAGTGAGGTGCGTTCGGGGGATTAAACTGGAAGTCAATCTGGGATGGAGCGAGGTGGGTCTTAAGTTCTGGGCCCATAGCTTGGAAGCTCTCTCTCAGCTCTCTTTCTCCGCCTTTGAAGTTTGTCCCGTGATCAGACAATAATATAGACGGTTTGCCTTTCCGCGATGTGAATCTTCGGAAGGCCATAAGGAATGAGTCTGTGCTCATGGTTGGAAGGAGTTCTATATGCATCGCTCGGGTGGTCATGCATTTGAATACAATACCCCACCGCTTCTCGGTTCCTCTTCCTTTCTTTATATACAGCGGGCCGAAACAGTCCATACCGGTGGAGTGAAAAGGCTTGTCGCCGAGTCGGAGGCGACAGGGAGGTAGGTCAGCCATCCGGGGTATACTGGGCTGCGCTCGCCACTTACGACAGTCTAGACAGGTTCGCTGGAAGCGCCGCACTGCTTCTCTCCCTTGCAGTATCCAATAACGACGTCTGATCTCCGCGAAGACTCTCTCTGCCCCGGCGTGATGCACATCCTCGTCGTATTTCTTTATGATCAGCTCTGTGACCTTGTGTCGGCTGTTTAAGACTATCGGGTACTTGACGTCATCCGGTAAGCCTGGAGCTCTCCGCAGACGACCACCCACTCTGATGAGACCATGGGCGTCGCTCTCGGGGGCTAGGTGGAGCAGTCTGCTGTCTGATGGGACGGGCTTTGCTCCCTGTAGACAGTCTAGCTCATCGGGGAACGAGTCTCTCTGGGCTCGTTGTAGTAGAAGAAGTTCTGCTTCTTCGTAGTCAGCTGCTGTAATGTCAGTAGTGAGCTGAACCTCTGGGTGGTGCCACAGGAATGTCTTTAGCTGCGCACTCTCTAGGGTGAGGCAATCGTCTATGTCGGGGTCTGTGGAGACGAGTGTGTTCAATCCACAGAACATAGATTTCTTGTTTTCGGCCTCCTCTTTACTCGCTTCCCGTGGGGTGGGTGTAGGCCACTCTTCTTCCGGGAGCTTGAGGAACTCTGGCCCGTCACTGTATAGGTTGTGACGGGTGAGGTCATCCAGGGACATTCCCCGGGTGATGACGTCAGCTGGGTTGTGTTTTGTGTCCACATACCTCCAGCTTGCTACTTCTGTTAAATCTTGAATCTCTGTGACTCTGACTCCCACGAAGACCTTGTATCTGCACGAATCAGACCGGATCCATGTGAGTACTGTCGTGGAGTCTGACCACAAGATTGTTCTTTGCACCGGAATGGTGAGTTCACGTTGGATTAACGTGGCGAGTTGCGCTCCTGCTAGGGCTGCGCAGAGCTCTAGACGCGGGATAGATTGTTGCTTTCGTGGGGCTATTCTTGAGCGAGCCAGGATGAAAGCAGTATGTATTTCCCCTCCCTCCTCTCGGGCACGCAAGTAGGCCACCGAACCGTAGGCTACTTCGGAGGCGTCGCTGAAGACGTGCAGGTCTATCTGGCACGTCTCCGGCCTCACTGTGGGTGGGAAGTAGCTGCGGCGTATGTTGACACCTGGGAGTGAGCTGAGTTCCGTCTCCCACTCTCTCCATGTGGATGCAAGGTGTTCGGGTATGGGGTCGTCCCAGCCCTGGTCCTTGTCCCATAACGCTCTTACAATCATCTTTGCCCTGGTGGTGTAAGGTAGAATACATCCCAACGGTTCATATTGTCTGGCGAGTGTTCTGTATACACTCCGTCTGGTGGTCGGTAGTGCAGTCGACCTTCCCTGCTCCTTGGTCAGGGGTGTGTGTTTATAATGGAGCGAGTCTGTTTTGAAGCGCCAGACTAGTCCTAATGTCATTTCTTGGGCTTCTCCTGGGATGGTCGCCATCCAGGTCTCGCTGCTTGCTGCCTTGTCCTCGGGGGAGAGGCTGCGCAATACTTGCGGGTCGCTGCTGGCCCACTGCCTGAGATCAAAGCCGCCTTTGATCAGGGAGGCGCGGAGCTTGAGTAGAAGGGCCTCGGCTTCTTCTGGCGTCGAGACGCTTTGCAGACAGTTGTCCACGTAGAAACTATTTCCTACACTTTGTCGGACCTCTTCATCAGCTGCTGGGTCCTCTGCGACGTGCTTTTGCAGTGCAAACGTAGCACAGCATGGGCTGCATGTGGTTCCGAAAGGGAGGACTTCCCATTGATAGATGGCTGGTTGCTCATCCCCGATCCTCTCTCTCCATAGGAACCGCAGCAGGGGCTTGTCCTCCTCCACTAGTCTCACCTGCAGGAACATCCCTTTGATGTCGCCGCTGATGGCCACCTTGTCTTGGCGGAAACGTAGTAACACGCCTAGTAGAGAGGGGCCGAGTGTTGGGCCGGGCAAGAGCTCTTTATTCAGATTTTGTGATCCGATCTGGTAGCTGCAGTTGAACACAATACGATCCTTGCCGTTATGGTGGACTTTGTGGTGCGGCACGTACCATGATTCGGTCGTCTGATCGGCCTCTTTAATGTCAATTTTCTTTATGTGTCCCGCTGTGATTAGCTTGTTAATCTCAGCGCGGTACACCGTCTCTTGAGCGGGGTCTCTGGCTAGGCGCCGCTCTGTGTTCAATAGATACCGCTCCGTCGCTTCTTTTGGGGCGTGGAAGGTAGGCATACCCTCTCGCCTCAGGAGTGGAGTTGCGTATCTCATCACTCCGTTGACTTTGACTCTCTTTGTCCCCTGCTCGAGGAGGGCTATAGCGTAAATGTCTTCCTTGGAACGAATGTCTTTCTTTTCATTCTTAAAGGGCATTGTCTCTAGTGTCCATAGCCTCTCGACATGCTGTAGGAGGGTGGTGTCTTCTTCTGTCACTCTGGAGTGGAGGCAGTTAGTGGCTGCTGTTCGGTTAAGAGACTTAGCGAGGGGGCCTTGTAATGTCCATCCTAGGTGGGTCTCCACTGCTGCAGGACAGCCTCTGGGCCCTGTGTGGACCCGGTCTATCGGGACGATGAGGTCTGCATGGTCGGAGCCTATCAGCAGGGTCGGGGTGGCACCGTCTATGAGCGGTATAGGTAGTTGACGCAGGTGCACATATTTATCCATCAGCTTGGCGATGGGGTAGGTGTACTGCGACAGGCCTATTTCTTGGCTGGTGAAAGCATTAGTAATCCTATACCGTCTCTCTGGCTGCCCGCTTGCTGCGATAGTGAAGGAGACATTCTCGCCCTTTATCGTCTTTAGATCTCTTCTTATTGTCCGAATCGTCATCTGGTTTTCGCTCCCCCGCAGCCCCAGCTGGGCCGCAGCGGACGCGAGGAGAAGGGTCTTCTCTGACCCGTCGTCAAGGACGGCGTAAGTGTCCATGACCTTATCTTGGTAACTCAGTGTTACGCGGACCACCTTTAAGAGCACCCGGGCGCCCCCGCTGCTGGCGGGGTCAATGTACATAACACTTGCCTTTGTGCTGCTTGAGGGTGCATGCTTTCTTCTGTTACTGTCGTGTAGGACATCTAGGTGGGCTCCGTCACACCGACTACACCTCTTCTTTAAGCGGCAATCGGCTGCCATGTGACTGCGCGCACATCGGTAACAGCGTCGGTTGGACTTTATCCATTGACTCACCTCGTCGGCGGTCATCTTCTTAAACGTGTCACATTGTGACAACCAGTGTTCCTTTTCGCAGTACGGGCACACCATCTTCCACTTCTCTTTCATCGAGGGGGTACTGTGGTTCTTGCTGCTCGGTACTGATTCTGATTGGTGCATGACGGTCACCAATCTTCGGCCATCGTTTGCTCTCCTAGGTCCCTCTCTGGAGCTTGGGGTGCTCCGCATGAACGTATCCAACCGTAGGCTGTTGACTTCTCTCGCCAGGAAGTCGGCTAGGTCTAGGAGGGATGGCTCGGGACCGTTAGGATCACGGTGGTCTCTTTGCCGCCTGAAGCGCTCTTGTCGGGCGGGCGGAAGCTTCTCTAAAATCCTCTCGACATTAGAGTTCGCGTACAGTTTGTGCATACCCTTTTCTCTTTGCGCCCCCAGCATCCCTACCAGGGATTGTACCTTGATAGACAGGTCATCTAGTGAGCGATTGTCTGTGGCTGGGGGTAGGCGGTCAATATGCCTTATCTCTTGTATTACGTAGTCCCATATGCGTCCATATCTTTGGTCGAGTGCTGCTAGAGCCGCTGTGTATGGGGTAGTAGAGGTGGCATAGGCCAGCGCTATATTGTGCGCTCGGGGCACCTTGAGGTGCTTCAGTAGGATAGCATACTTGTACGGTTCATCAGCTACATCGGACATCATTGTCTCTAAGCACATTCGTAGCTCCGTGTACTGTGCTCTGTTCTCGTGGGTGAAGTCCGGAAACGTCGGTGTGCCAATGTATGATGCCATGGATGGCTGGCACATCGGTGAGCGTTGGAAGAGAGGCCTCCTAGGCGAGTCTCCTCTTACGCCTCTTGGTGGGCTGGTACCTGCTGGGTACCATGGCCCGCGTATCCAGGTGCTGTTCCTCGGGGCTGGTCGTGCGTCAAGCTCACCCGTGAATTGAGTCGGGGGTCTGTAGCGCAGAGCCGCGGGGGTAGAGCCTGGGCTGTACTGGACCTCCTGGTCCTGTGGAGTACTGTGCTGCTGTCGGGCTTGACTCTCCTCCTCTCCCTCTTCTTCTTCCTCTGGCAGGTCCTCTAGATCCTGTAGTCGTCTATTTAGCCTCTCCGCGGTGTAGACCGTTTCTTCCTTGTAGCTGGGTCTCACTTGGACCGGTCGGGGAAGGGGTTCGGAGGGGGGTATAGGCTCTCTCTGGTGGTCGGGCTCAGGGTCGCTTGATCGGGTAGGGGAGGGTGCCCTTGACCCTTGTCTTGACGAGGCCCTGGAACCCCGTGCGGAGGGAGGGGGTGTTGCCCTGGTGATCAGCTGCTCCATTATCTGCGCTTGTAATCGGTCGCGCTCGGCTTCGCGCTTGGTGAGAGCGAGGTCGCGCTCTGCTTCTCTTTGGGCACCGGCAGCGGCGCGCTGGGCTTCGGCGGCGGCGCGCTGGGCTTCGGCCCGGTCCCTTACCATATTCTCTTCCGTCTGAAGGTGTCTAATCTCTAGACGTATACGATCTTCGTCGCTCCGTTGCTGCGCCTGAAGGCGTTCTCTTTCCATGGAAGAATGTTCGCGCTCACTAAGCGTCTGTGCTTGGAGTCGATCGCGCTCTGTGGAGGCTGCTAGGCTGGCGAGGAATGCCTGTGCCAGCATCTTGTCCGCCTCGCTGGGGGAAGACGCTGGTTGAGGTGATCCGCTCCTGGCAGTACTCGTTGGAGATCTGTTCTCCTGTGGCGAGTCCTGGAGATCCATCTCCGGGGTGCTCTCCTCTTCTTGTAGCGGGTAGAGTTCCATCCCTGGAGGGCTGTCTTTATCCTGGAGCTCTCCGGGGACTACTTCTTCGGTCTTGGCGGGGGGTAAAGTCATGTCGGGTCCCTCCTGGTCCCTACCGTGAGCTTGGTCAGTTACGTTAGAACCCACTAGGGTCTCTATTGGCGGGGTAGCCTGGTTGATAGGGTCGGACATAATTTTACTATCTACTTTTTCCGCGTTTACCGTCTGTAGAAAGCTAGGTAGTATATTGGCAACGTAATCCTCTAAGTACTGAGGTGTCTGCCGTCTACGCTGCGGGCGATCTACTTTAGGAGAACCGTTTTGTGGAGTGTTCATCATAGGCCATGTCAATATTAATACCACTATATTAATATTACGCTAGTTACCCTCCGGCTCGAAGGACCAATTGTAACTGAGGGGTACAATTCCCTGACTGTATTGATAAGTATGGTATCATTAAACCACTACCGCTTTATGTACTTTAATTACTGGCCATACAGTACATGATATATAAATATGATGAACACTTCCCACAATGAATCGGTTCCACACAAAGGTGTAATCAAGTATTTATTGCAGCAAAAGGTACTAATATACTTCTCTGTATTTTACTTTGGATGCGCTTATAAGGCAAAGGAAGGTGCGTAGGCAAATCAATAATGAATGTCCATTCTCTGGTTACGCAGGAGGTAATTATACAACCTGAATCTTAGGGAATTATATCTATGGTACACTAGTAATATATAGCGGGAGATACTGGAAGGGTCCCCCCGGTTGTAAGCCAGCAGGGGTAGAGGATCTGTCGGTAGTAGAGAGTCTGGTCAACGATGACTAAGGAGACTCCAAGTACAGGAGACGGTGCAATAGTCTCTTGATCCACAGACGAATACAGCTGTTCTCCGTAGACTGTAGCTCCACAGTGAAGAAAGCTAGCCGGCCTCAGGCTCTCTGAGGCGCAGACTCGACTGGTCTCCTCACAGGGTAAATCCAACACGTGTAGGCGTCGGCGATTCTCCGCTCCATAAATCACAGGACCAAAACAAATATAATCCAGCCGCAAAGGGCTATGTAGTCGTCGGGTAGATTAATCCAGTGTACATGTCCACACGGTTCTCGTCTAGGTCTCCTCGGGTGAAAGCGCCATGAAAGCAGCCCAGCCTGGATAAGCACTCTAGCTGATACGAGGAAGCGTTGGTGATGCTGGTCACTGTAGAACTTTAGCCGCACGATACACTATACACAAATAGACTATTACTGACTTAATAGAAATATGTCGCACTCGACGGTATAGCGCCAAACTCTGACAATTCAGTTATTAATTCGCACGCGGTCTCAATGCTCTATTTTGGGGCCAAACAGGCCATACTTCACCGCACGGAGTATCGTGGGTGAGGCTTCAACTTATTGGGTAACTCTACTTCTGTATTCACCTGCGCCATATTTATATGCACGGCGAACAATCTAGTGCCAACCTCATTTCTGTCTCGTATCCCTGGGCAAGGCCGGGCATGTACAGACATGTCTTGACAGTGGCCTTGAACCTGACTCCGGAGGCATGGCCCCGGCGCCTGTGGACCGCTGTCCAATAGGAGAATGAAATATTATGGTCTGTAATAGGCTAAAGGGATATTCCGTGTATATGTACAAGGAATATACAAGGGATATCAAACGATATACAAATACTATGCAATATATATCAATCAATAAATATATATATTCGGTTTAATCTGATCCTTTGTAACAACCGCCGTTAATCTATTCTCAAAATTGGGTCTGGGAGCCAATTACATTAGCTGATGTATACCTGATCGAATTACTCTGTGTGTGCGTAGAACACACATATTTTGAATGCCTTCGGCAGACTTCAAATGAGCCATTTTAATCTAGATTAATCTAGATTAACTCCAGGATTGCAGATAGATTAATCTAGATTAAAAAAAAGTATCTATGCCCACCTCTACTTTAAACATTCACTTTAGACACTTTAAACACTTTTTTAACACTACACCATATCTTATCTAATTTATTTATTACAAAAATATTTGCACTACATCTCTACCAAATTTTAGCATTTCCAATTTTGTACTTCATGGATTGACACATTGTCTGATTGATACAGCAGTCTAAATTACTGTATACCTCATGTGCCGGTTCTACCTTCAAATATAAGACAGTCCAAACATTAACATGAACAACTCTCCCAAAGCCACAAACTAGAGTGTGCAGACTCAAACCTGTGACGTCATCAGGTACACAGTCTGGAACTGCTCCACAGACCATCACTGTGAGTGCCCAGGGGACTGTTATGAATATAAAGGTATATTTTCTGACCTTTTCAGAGGAATTTCATTAGCAAACACTACAACAGGAAATACACTTTGGCCCATTTAGAATGTTTATGTTGTCAGGTTTGAGAAGGTCTGTGCAAACTCAAACAAACTTGTCTCCCATTCACTGTCTATGGAGCAGGTCAATACTTTATAACTAATAACAAATTTGATACTTACTCTTATGGCTTTTGGGAGAGGGTAGCTCATTTTCACAAATATTGATTGATATTTCCTATAGACCATGGAAAAGGCATAGTTGAATTCTTAATTTGGGTGTTGTTCCTCTTTAATTCTCTTTGCATGAACCATTACATCAGGTCTCAACCGAATCAGATTAAACTCAGATGACTGTAATAATATCATTATTTTTAAATGCAAATGTCTACCAAGCAAATGTTGGACTGTACAGAAGCCACTGAGTAAACCATACCACCTGCGTGCCTCTGTAAAAACTTTAGTTGCACATTGTTTTACAGTAAACATATGCTGTTTGTATTGTATACAAACAATTGTCATGCATTTTAAATATTGGGGGTAACTGGAGTTGCTGCTGTTTCTCTGTCCAGAACCTAGTATTTATTGTTTGGATATGGTGCTTTTGTAAAAAAGAAATTGCATGGTAATTGTCTAATTTCAATTTAGGGTCACCTTCCACTGAATGCGGGGTACCTCTGCTTTTCTCCATTAGTTAGTTTAGATTAGATAGGTTTCATTATCCCTTTACCTGCCCTCACCCCCCCTTTTCCCCCTATTGCCCCCTTTCCCTAGCCCTCTTGACTGTAAAGCGACCTTGGGTTTCCTGAAAGGCGCTATAACATTTTTATTTATTATTATTATTATTATTACAGACTGTATTACACACATACAGTACAATACTGTATTTAACCACTGAAGGCTGAGAACCTCTGCATTACAGACACAGTATTACACACATACAATACTGTATTTAATCACTGAAGGCTGAGAACCTCTGCATTACAGACTGTATTACATTTACATTTAGTCATTTAGCTGACGCTTTTATCCAAATCGATTTACAAGTTCTGTACGACAATTCAGCAGGAAGGGTACAACTCTTTCAGCCGAGTAACGATGTTCATCAAAGTGTTACAATGTTCATCAAAGTGTTACACACATACAATACTGTATTTAACCACTGAAGGGGTAGAACCTCTGCATTACAGACTGTATTACACACATACATTACTCTATTTAAAGGAGACATGCATTGCTATTCCTTTCACTATTTGGGCAACTTTACACTATGGAGTCTATGGAACACATCTGTAAAGTTTTTTTCAAAAAAATTCATTGTTTTATATTTTTAACCAAGTACTCTAAAGCAAAAATGTTCCACTTCAAGATTTCAAGCTGTTTTGTGTTGGGCTCCGCCCATAAGCGCTTTGAGTGACAGTCACCCACAGTCTGCGACTGGCTGACAGAGAGAGAGAGATAGAGAGATAGAGGAGGGAGGGGGATACTAATTAATTTTGCCGCAGGGGGGCATAATCCCACAGGACAATGCATTGGTAACTTGTTTCAAATGACAATATATACCCCTGTGAATATTATTGCATGGATCGGAATATGGGCGTGCGCGTGGGAGCGTGCGCAACGATATTTTGACAGTGATATGCGAGTGCTCCCGACTGCGGGGGAGAAGCTCCATCCCCGCACGCACACACATTTACACACACTCCCGCCGGTCGGGAGGTTGTGTGTGTCCCTCTCCCTCTCTATCTCTCTCTCTCCCTCTCTATCTCTCTCTCTCTCTCGCTCGCTCGTTCTCTGCTGTCTGTCGGCACCCGCGCACGTCAACCCATTTGAGGAAGTAATTCCACTCGCTCTGTTGTTGAGCGAATTGTTGATTGTGGGCGGTGACTACAACCAGTGCCTTACTCACGTCAGCAAAACAGTAAAATCAGAATGGCTTAGTTGAGTGAGGGAGGATCTCGTGAACTCGAGACTAGACTGATGAGCACTGGCGGACTCAGGGGGGGGGGCAGGGGGGACCGCCCCCCCTGGTGCCCCCACGGTCGAAAAATGCGCGCTTAAGTGCCCTTTTGAGAGAACGAAATTAGAGGATGTGCCCTATTGGTGCCCCCACAGTTGAAAAACGCGCACTTAAGTGCCCTTTTGAGTGAAAGAAATTAGAGGATGTGCCCTATTGGTGCCCCCACGGTTGAAAAACGCGTGCTAAAGTGCCCTTTTGAGTGAAATAAATTAGAGGATGTGCCCTATTGGTGCCCCCACGGTTGGAAAACGCGTGCTTAAGTGCCCTTTTAAGTGAAAGAAATTAGAGGATGTGACCTATTGGTGCCCCCACGGTTGAAAAACGCGCGCTAAAGTGCCCTTTTGAGTGAAAGAAATTAGAGGATGTGCCCTATTGGTGCCCCCATGGTTGAAAAATGTGCGCTAAAGTGCCCTTTTGAGTGGCGAACAAATTTGAAGGTGTGCCCTATTGGTGCTCTTCCAATGGTCTAAACTTGACCATGTGCCCCACGGTTAAATAATATCACGCAAAAGTTCCCTTTTGAGTGAAAGAAATGAGAGGACGTGCCCTATTGGTGCCCCCACGGTTGAAAAACGCACGCAAAAGTGCCCTTTTGAGTGGCGAAAAATAGAAGGTGTGCCCTATTGGTGCTCTTCCAATGGTCTAAACTTGACCATGTGCCCCACGGTTAAATAATATCACGCAAAAGTGCCCTTTTGAGTGAAAGAAATGAGAGGACGTGCCCTATTGGTGCCCCCATGGTTGAAAGACGCGCTAAAGATGGGGCGTTCAGGGGTCATGATGAAAGTGGTACATCTTTGAACAAAGGGAATTTCCTTGAACTTGTACAGCTACTTGCAAAATATGACTCCACCATCAAAATGCACCTTGATAAAATCAATCACTTCCAGTCTCAACAGAAAAATCACTGTTGTCCTACAAGATACAGAATGACATAACCAGTGCCCTTGCCACCTATGTCAGAAGAGTAATTCTCAAAGAAATGGAAGATTCCAAAATATTCTCCATTCTCTTGGATGAGACAACTGATGTTTCTCATGTCGAACAAGTGTCCTTTGTTGTTCACTTTGTCCATCAGATGGAAATCAAGGAGAGATTTTTACAAGTTTGTGATGTAAGTGGAACAACAGCAAAATAATTGGAGAATGTTGTAATGACATTCCTTGAGGAGAATGGATTAAAAGTGGAAGACATCATGGGCCAAGGCTACGATGGAGCTGCAAATATGAGCGGAAGCTACAACGGTCTGCAGTCGCGAATTCAGAGCCACAATGAGAAAGCTTTATACGTGCACTGCCATGCCCACTGTCTCAACCTGGTCTTGGTGGAGATTGCCAAATCAAGCCAGCATTTTGTTTGGTTTTTCAATTTAGTTGAAAATCTGTACACTTTCATATCCAGATCTCCAAAACGCCACGCTGCGTTTGTGAAAATGCAACAGACCATGTACCCTGGCCAAAGACTCTGTGAACTGAAAAGGCTGTCTGACACACGGTGGGTGTGTAGAGAAGATTCTCTGAGATCCCTGAAGAAGGTCATTTCTGCTGTGGTGAAGCTGCTTCAGAACATGGCTGATAGTGATCCACCAGACTCTGCAGCAGGTGATTTTGAATTTATGCTATGCATGGAGATTGCCACACCTGTCTTCAATGAGACTGCCATCGCATCTGCTTCACTTCAGAGAAAATACCTTGACTTGTCAGCATCATGCGTGGAAGGAGTCATACAAAGAGTGAAAGCAATGAGGAAGGATGAGGAGTTCAAGGTCCTTTTCTCAAAAGCAAAAGGGCAAGCAGAGGCAGCAGGCATTGAGGTGCCAGAAGAAATACCTGGACAAACAAGACGCAGGAAGGTACCTCAAAGGTACAGGTATAGCTCTCAATCTGCTACGGAGGACTACCAAGTCCAAGACTTGGAGGAGCACTACCGGGGAAAGGTGTTCTTTACCTTTCTTGACATACTCTCCCATGAGCTACACCGAAGATTCAAAGGGAAGGATGACACGCCTACTGGGTCAATCCTATCAGGTCTTCACTGCCTTACCATCTCAAGTCACTGGAAGGGCATGACAAACGACACAGCTGCTGTATCTGTCAGAGATGTGTGCCAGTTTTATGATGTAGAGGAAGAGAATGTTGTCACCGAACTCAAGGTATTCCACTCTTCATATGCTCTCCCCTCCAACAATGTCAAAGCTGCGCTTAAGTGCCTTAAAGATAATGATGTGGAATCTGTTTTCCCAAATATAACCATGCTCCTCAAAACATATGCTACAATACCAGTGACAACTGCTTCAGTAGAGCGATCATTCTCTAAACTGAAGCTGATCAAAACCCAGCTCAGAAACCGATGTGGGGAAAAAAAGCTCTCTGATCTTATGCTGCTTTCAATTGAGAGGGATATCCCAATTGATCATAATGAGGTCATTGACATATATAAACAGAGGACCAAAAGACGAATTCTGCTATGACTCCCCCACCCACCATCTCCCTTCCATTGCAGCAATGGAGAGCCAGCACATACAAATCTGTCCATGAAAATAACCAACATATTTTCATTAGAGGTGATAGAGGAGAGGACAGAGGATGGCAGGAGGGAGGAGTCAGGTGGTACAATATAGTAAGTTTAATGGAGAGAATGGGGAAGATAGGGAGGGGGAGGGAGAGAAAGAGAGGGAGAGAAGGAGAGGACAGGAGGAGAGGACATGATGAGAGAAGGAGAGTAAAGGACAGGAGGAGAGACGGAGAGGAGAGGACAGACAGAGAGGAGTGGACAGGAGGAGAGAAGGGGAGTACAGGAGGAGAGAAGGGGAGTATATGAGGAGAGAAGGGGAGTACAGGAGGAGAGTAGGGGAGTATAGGAGGAGAGAAGGGGAGGAGAGGACAGGAGGAGAGAATGAGAGGAGAGGGGGAGTACAGGAGGAGAGGACATGAGGAGAGAAGGGGAGGAGAGAGAAAGGAAGAAGCTCAACGGCACTCGAATTAACTTTAACTGTTAAACTGTTTTATGAAATAAAAATGTTAAAGGTGTATTGTTCCCTGTGTGTTTTTATCATATAGGTGTGGTTATACTATTAATCTGGATTGTCTATGTTATTCTAATGTTAATCTTAATCAAGGATGAAGACTATTTCATCATACATGACGCATCATAGCTTTTTGCTTACTGATGGGGTCCCATGTTGTGCAGTAGGTGCCCTTTTTTTTATTTTCGCCCCTGCCCTTCAAACAGCCTGAGTCCGCCACTGCTGATGAGTCAAAATGAGAATTAGAGAAACAGACCCCATTGATATAAACCCCCATTGCTAGGAAACAATGCTAAACACTGGAAAGGGCCATTTATAAGACACAGAAGCTTTAACAATGGTTGCATTGGTTTTGATGTGTTTTGGTGTCAGATTCAGAAGCGGCAATCCAGTGGCAGTATGGACGACCGTCCTCTGATGTGGGCGAGGGACTACGTGGAGTCGCTCCATCAGAACTCCAGAGCAACACTGCTGTTTGGCAAGAACAATGTCCTGGTTCAACCGGTGGGTGACTAACTAACCAGTAAAGAGAAATAACAGTGATGATTTAAATGTCATGGTATTCAAGGAGCGCTCCCAACATTTTGGGAAATACACGTGTTCTGATCCCTGTTCAGATTTCATTGCTGGTAGTGCAATTCTAGCATTCTAGGTAGTGCTTATTTTCCTTAAGTTTCGTTTTCATCCTCCATCCAAGTCATTGATAAGCGAGGGGTGTTTTAGAACCATAGCCATAATTTAAGATATAGTTTAGGCGTTTGCAAATGTTCCCGTCCTCCCATTGACTTCCTTAAGGCCTCTACATGCTACAGCTACTTCAAAGCAACTGCAACACAACATCAGCGCGATTTCAACGCGGTTGTTGCAGAGGGTCTTGTAGAGTGTGTTGCGAGGATGTTGCGTACATCTCCCCCAAATCTAATCTAAACAACCGTTGCGTTGATATTGCGTAGCAGTGATTGGTTGGTTAGCGAATGGGGGCGGGGCTGTCATAGAATAATATTGGTCCCGCAGAATACCATCCTCCATTGTTGTAGCCAGCCAGCTAGCGTTGAATTGATGCTATTTAATGCCATCATACCTAACTAATGTTAATGTCATTCAGAATTTATTAACATAGCTACAACAACACACAGTAACGTTAATATAATTACATGCATCATTGTTTACAAGGACTGGACACGGACAAGTTAAACGGCAATCAATTAATTTAATATAACAGGAAGTTCGAGCTGCATTTTCGTGCCTACAACCACAGCCACAGGGATATATCCAGCTTTGACGAGCTCTCTCTCCTCCTGCCGATTAAATTCAGCAGCTCTTCCTCGACCTCGAGTGCCTGTAGCTGCCTGCATTTTCACAAAGGCGTCCACCCCTGCTGCTAACTTAGCTAACGTTAAAACTAACCTAAAGTTACACAAGCAGAATACATCACAAATACTTCCGGTCGGGGGATTTCAAAATAAAAGGGCGACGTCTAAAAGCACCGGAAATACGTTTATTTTGTACATTATCTAACGTTAACACGAACCTAAACTAATCTAAATCTAAAATAAACGTATTTACGGTGCTTTTAGACGTCGCCCTTTTATTTAGAAATCCCCCGACCGGAAGTAAAAAAGTATGCTTCTTTTTCTGCTTGTTATCAATGGGTTGGTTGAGAAGGGAAGTTTCATCTATCAGGGAACCTAGCTACATCCGGGGTACAATGTTGCATAGGCTGCACATCGATGTTGCAGAAGCATAAAGGCAGAGTGTCTGCAACACCGTTGCTTTGTCGATGTTGTGTTGCAGTTGCTTTGAAGTTTCTGTAGCATGCAGAGGCCTTTACTGGCACGCTAGCCCTAATATGGTCAAAGGGGCGTGGCTTTGAATGAGTTAAGGTAATGAGCATTTTGTACATGGAACTATTTACATTGTCATTATCATTTAATATGCATATATATACTGTGTGGAATATATTGATACTGTACATGCTTTGTATTGTATTTTTCAGTTTTACAGAAACGACAATTAGTAAAGCCACACCTTTTTCAAGAACATGGTTTTATTGGATTTTTTGTTCGCTATCTGTCTAGCCTTGCTCAGACGCGCAATTGCGAGGACAGAATAGTAAAAGGACATCACACAGTGGGCGAAGCAAGTGGAATCGTACTGTAATCAGCATTCTACATCCATAGCTCTTCAAAGCAGCATCAAGTGGACAGACGCACAATGGAGCAAGAAAAAGTGGAACAGATGCAGAAAACTTATGAGATGAGGTCACAAGTTTCCAGCTCCAAATCAATAGGAAGATCAAGCAGGTCTTCAGCCAGCATGGCAGCAACAAAGCAAGAGCTAAAACAGAGGCAGCTTGTGTACAGGTCTCATACGCTGAAAAAGAGGCAGCTATGATGAGGGATAAAGCTCAAATCAAAGCCAGTCTGTACGTGCTACAAAAAGAGAGGAATGCCACTGCAGCCTCAGCTGAAGCAGCAGTGTACGAAGCAGCAGCTGAAATGGAAGAGGAACCCCTCGCCACTTTAGCCTAGATTACACCTGAAGATTGTGTTCAACGTACCAGTGAGTATGTGCAGACTCACTCCTTGGTATCACACACTCAGCAACAAACTCCAGTCTCACAGCCACTCTGTCACATCCACACATGCAGAAAGCCTTCAGCTAAATGCATCCCACAGCAGTCCACCAACAAAGGCAGGGAATATTCCATAAAAATTACGCATTGAAGACGAGATGGAAGAGCAGACTATACACGTTATGCCCCTCAGTCAATGCCTCACATACTTAGTCTTAGAGACTATGCATATGAATCACCACAAATGACAGAATTGGCAAAATACCTGGTCAGGAGAGAGATGGTGAGTTCTGGGCTGTTAAAATGTGATGGGAACAGAGGCCTGGAGAGGGGAGGCGGGGAGAGAAGCAGGGAGCCGGAGAGGGGAGCTGGACCCGGGGACCAAGGCCAGACGAGGGGGGGTGGGGGCGGGAACAGAAGCCCGGAGAGGGGAGGCGGGGAGAGAGAACAGGGAGCAGGAGAGGCGAGCTGGACCCGGGGACCGAGGCCCGACGAGGGGGGGGTGGGGATGGGAACAGAAGCCCGAAGAGGGGAGGCGGGGAGAGAAACAGGGAGCCGGTCAGGGAGCCTGGAGCCAATACCAGAGGGTAAGGACCACGCAGCAGGATCCCGGACGAGAGACCCTCCAGCCGCCGGACTAGGGACCGGATCAGGAGAGCCGGAACGGAGGTGCGGCGGCGATGACAACCCCGGAGCAGGATCCAACGCACACCCCGGCGAAGACCACGGTGAAGACCATGGCGAGGACCACGGCGAGGACCAAGGCGCCGATCATGGCGTAGGGCTGGACCAGACGGGGAGCCACGACCAGTCGAGGAGCCGGGAGCCGGTGTAGCAGCCAGACCAGGTGTAGAGGCTGGGCAGGACGTGGAGACCGGACCGGTCTCGGCGGTGAGGTGTGGCGTAGGATCCAGAGATGAGGAGCCTGGAACCGGTGTAGCAGCCGGAGGGGGAGCGGTGACAGCCGGAGCTACACCGACCGGAACCAGGCTGGTAGCGACAGCCGGATCAGCTGTGGAGGCCTTGTTAGCGGTACTAGCCCCGCTAGCCCTCTGAGCCTTGCTAGGCCTCGGAGGTCTGCGAACTGCGGGGGCTAGGCTAACCGTGGGGCCTGAGCTAGCTGTAGGGGCTAGGCTACCGGGCGGGGCTGTACCAGCTGTGGACGTTTGGTCAACCTCAGGAATTAGGCTGACCGTGAATCTTGAGCCTAAGCTAGCAGTGGGGACTGTGCTAGCTGGGGAGGCCTGGTTAGCTGCGGGAGCTAAGCTAACGGGCGGAACTGTGCTAGCTGTGGACGTCTGGTTAGCTGTAGGAGCTAAGCTAATGGGCGGGGCTGTGCTAGCTGTGGACGTCTGGTTAGCTTCAGGAGCTAGGCTGACCGTGAGTCTTATGCTAGCTGGCTGGCTAGCTGCGGGGGAAAGCTAGTAAACGGGGTTGTGCTAACAATGGGGAACAGGTTAGCTGATGTAGCTACGCTAGCCATGGGGACCATACCTGGGATTCGGCTGGTGGGTAGGGTAGTAGCGAGCAACCTAAACCCATCCATGACGGCAGCGACGTGGTCGGCCATAACCCGCATCGCTGGCTCCTGTGTCGGACTCTCCGTTGCGACCTTGTCAATCATCTGGAGCAAGAATACCCACTTGGCAGGCGAGTAATGTTCCAGATCACCGTCCACCATGCTACGAATGATCGTCATAGTGTCGGCCACCTTGTCTGCTGTGCTCTTAGATGGTGGCGTAACTGGCATTCTGTTACGATTGGGGGTGATGATGAAGGTGAGAACACAGTATGCAGACAAGGAAGAAGGGACGGAGGCAGAGACGAGGGGTGATGCTTAAAGAAGAGATGTTTACTAACTCAACCAAACTACCAAAACAAAAGGGAGGCACAGCCGGGCTGGCTCTGGAACAAACACGGACTGATCACGGAAAAACAAGAGCACCAAACATTGCTAAGATAACAAACAGAAGAACAAGCTCACTAGACAGGACAACAAACTCACTTGACAGGACATAGGCACACAGGCACGATACGGGAACAACGCGGGGACAATGACGCCACCATGATCCCAACAAACCACAAGCAATAAATACAGACACTAATTAACACTGATTACTAATGGCAAACACCTGGGGGAAGAAGGCACTAGAACTAATACAATAATCAACAATACCGGAACAAGGACTAAACTAATACAACACACAGAATCAAAATGCCAACACAGAGAAAACCTAAACAGACAACACTTCTAACATAGACACTAATTGCCACAACAGAATGTTATTAATATGAGCAAGCAGGGTCAATGTTGACTGCAGCTTCTGCAGATGACCGCTAGATGGCGGCATGACCCTGGGGCATTGATTCTCCTAGACCTGAGCTGGTCTGGGGGTGTAACAGTCCACAATCCAACAGCAGGTGTCCACATGATTTGGCAGCGACTGGAGGACAGTTACGGCTGTCCTGAGGTGATTGAACATGCCCTGCTACAAAGATTGGAGAATTTCCCCAGAATCTCTAACAAGGACAATCAGCGGCTCCAAGAACTAGGAGATGTACTTCTGGAGATAGAGTCAGCTAAGTTGGGTGGGCACCTACCTTGTCTGACATATCTTGACACTGCAAGAGGAGTCAATCCTATTGTAGAAAAGCTCCCACATGGCCTGCAGGAATGCTGGATCAGCCAGGGCTCCAAGTACAAAGAAGACCATCAGGTTTCGTTTCCACCATTCGGTTTCTTTGTAATATTTATTATGCAGCCAAGCAAAGACCAGGAATGATCCAAGTTTTGCATTTTCCACATCCAGTAGCTTGAGCCATTCAAAGCCAGAGAAACCCGTAAGGTATGGTAATCAGACACCAGTGTCAGTAAGAAAAACTGAAGCGTCAACTAAACCGCCAGCCTACCAGAACAACTCATCTGGAAAGAAAACAGATGAACCAAACAATCCTTTGTATCCTATCCAAGCCTATCCACAACAAGCCACACCCGCTAGCAAAGTACTGTGGATTTAGAGGCAAGCATAGATGAAAGGAAAGCTTATCTGAAGGAAATGTTCATCTGCTTCCGGTGTTGTGCATCTAGAAAGCACATTGCTAAAGACTGTAAGGCAGCTGTGAAGTGCAAGGAGTGTGATAGTGATAGACACGTCTCTGCATTACACCCTGGTCCAGCTCCTTGGTCAGTGGAGGCCTTGGTAACGGAGCAAGAGCACGGCGGGAGCGAGAGTATGGTGGGGAACGAGAGAGCACTTCATCGCCTGAAGTCACATCCAAGTGCACAGAAATCTGTGGCAAGATTCTTAGGCCCAGATCATGTTCCAAACTCTGCTTAGTTCATGTGTACCCCACTAACCATCCTGACAAGGCTGAGAGAATGTATGCAGTGTTAGACGAACAAAGCAACTGGTCACTGGTGAAGTCAGAGTTCTTCAACCTGTTTGGCATTAGTGGAGATCCATCCTCCTACACTCCGAAGACATGCTCGGGCATAATGGAGACAGCAGGAAGGCAAGCCAAATATTTCATTGTTGCATCACTCGACGGGCAAACTCAGGTAGCACTTCCCCCTCTCCTAGAGTGCAATATGATGCCAGATGACAGATCTAAAATTCCCACACCTGACATCGCACAGTTTTCCATTCCACCCTTTCCATTCCGCTAACCACGTAGCTGTCTTCCGAACAACAGGAGCCAAGCCTTGAAATGTCTCACTACCCTACAGTACACCAGCTGGTTCTCCGGTTCAGAGTTCTTAAGGCATGCTGAGTCAGAGGTATACAAGGATTCTGGATCCTTTGAGCTTGTGGAGTCGGCAAGGGATGAAGAGTAACTACTCTTGTCACAAAGACTATGGAACAGCCACATTATCACAACCAAGTAGCTCACCAAGGACGTCAGTTCACAGAAGGTGCATTGCGCACAGCAGGACTCTGGGTCGTTGGAGGCAAAAGGCACATTTCCAGTGTAGTCCATAAGTGTGTCACTTGCAGGAAATTGATAGGATGGCTAGAGGAACAAAAAATTGCCAACTTACCTGCAGACAGAGTCACTGTGGATCCTTTATTCACCTATGTAGGCCTAGATGTTTTTGGGCCATGGAATATCACATCCTGCCACACTAGAGGGAATAGTGTTAAACAAAAGATGGGCTGTGATATTTACTACTTCTGGAGGTTATAGAGTCAATGTCTACTTCCAGCTTTGTAAATGTCTTGCATTGATTCCTGTCAATTAGAGGACCAGTCAAGCACCTCTGGTCAGACAGAGGCACAAACGTCATTGGAGCCTGTAAGGAATTGAAAATCAACGTTGATGATCCAGAGATCAAAGGATACTTGCTGGACCAAGGCTGCACTTGGACCTTCAATGTGCCTCAGGCCATGTCCAGTCTAAAACGATTTTGGTCGTTTTAGGCAAAGTATTTGATCGTTTGCACCGTTCTGCCACACAGAGCTGTGTTCTGGCAGCCTGAAGACGATACCAGCTCTAGAGTGCGCAATTCTGAAGACACCCCCCATTGCGTCACCATCTTTACAAGCGATACGTGTCTTCTCCTGAACCGATGACGCATAGCCCACCTCTCCCTTACCCTGCTTGTGAAAACATCACAACAATGGCATGTACAGCTATTGAGCTTTTACAGCTTTACATATGCTGTGCTCTATCTGTCTGAAGTGGAGCGGGGCTGTGCTTACACACTCCCGACCGAGGCGCACACACACGCTGTGCTCTCTATCTGTCTGAAGCGGAGTGGGGCTCTGCTGTGCTTACACTTATTACACTGATGCAATACACAATACTAACTAGAGATTAGCGTCACATAGCTGGCCTTTTTCTGAAAACCCAGTTTGCTAATTGAAATGACTGGACACACACAGGGACAAGTTAAACATCAATCAATTAATTTATTCCAACGGGTAGTTTGAGCTGCATGTGAGCCGCGGTCTTTCTCTCCTCTCCTTTGGAAACGAATGATGTTACGTTAGCTTGAAAAGCACAGAACCGGCCGACACAAGTTAAGCTGCTAGCAACAGACAATATAACACTTCCGGTTGGGAGTTTTCAAAATAAAAGAAACGGGAAAGACATTTATTTTGTAAATTTGTGGCACTCACTTATTATCTTGAGACGTTTGCGTTTTTACGGAAACCTTAAAATGAAACGGATCAAAATCGTTTTAGTCTGGACAAGGCCTCATTCATCTCACATGGGAGGAGTGTGGGAGAGAATGATTGGTGTTGTTCGGCGCATTCTTGACGGTCTCCTGCTGAAAACCTCAACCACCCGCTTCACGCATGAGGTATTCTCTGAAGTCATGGCCATAATGAACACCAGGCCTTTGGTTCCTGTTTCAACCAACCCTGAAATGCCTGAAGTTTTCTCACCTGCAATGCGTCTGACCCAGAAAGCCAGTGTTGTGCTAGTTACCCCGGGACTTCGAGCTCAAAGAGCCAGTTGAGACAAGTCCAAAGTTTTGCAGACTGTTTCTGGAAGAAATGGCAGCAGGAGTAGCTTGCGACATTGCAGACAAGGAGAAAGTGGAAAGGAGAGAAATCCAACCTTCAAGAAGGTGATGTCGTCTTACTTAAGGACAGTCAAGTGAGGCGTAATGAGTGGCCTGTTGGACTAATTTTGAAAGCCATACCTAGTGGCGACAACAAGGTTGATGAAACAAGGGACTGCCAAAACATACCTCAGGGCCTGTTACAGAGGTTGTGGTACTCTTGTCTGGACATAAATACTAAATAATAGTGGTATATTTGTTAATATACCAGGCAGGGAATGTTCTGATCCCTGTTCAGATTTCATTGCTGGTAGTGCAATTCTAGCATTCTAGGTAGTGCTTATTTTCCTTACGTTTAGTTTTCATCCTCCATTTAGGTTTCAGTTGAACAAAGATCAGCCTACAGCATGTATGCAAAACAGCTTTGTATTTTTCAAGAACATGGTTTTAGGGCTGGGTATCGCCACTGATTTCCCAAAAAGATTTGATTCCGATTCACAAGGTCTCGATTTGATTTCCGATTCAATGGTTCAAGGATCCCTCTAACATGTTGCATTGTTAAAAATATCAATGTTTACATTAAAGGGGAACTATCTTATAAATGGCCTTTTCCAGTGGTTTGCATTGTTTTCTAGCAATGTGGGGTTGTACCAACACTGACTAGATGTGAAATTCTCATTCAGTCCCATTCCTCCAGTTCAGCTGAGACAAGATCCTCCCCCACTAAACCAAGCCATTCTGAATTGACTCCCTCTCTGACGTGTTAAGGCGCTGATCTGCCACCGCCCGCCCACAATCAACTGTGTTATGAGCAGCGAGTGCAAATAATGCGAAAGCGGTTTCGACAGCAGAGACCTTCAGCTGTTCACACACACGCACCGTGAATCACACACAGAGAACTAGATAAAAAGGATGGGAGGGAATGGGACGACTGGGGGGGAGCTCTCGCTCTCTCTCGCTCGCTCGCTCTCTCTCGTATCAGCACTCGCTGTATCACTGTCAACCTGTTGCAAAATATCATAGCGCACGCTCCCGCGCGTGCGTATTCCGACCCGTGCAAAAATATTCACAGGGTATATATTGTCATTTGAAACAAGTTACCAATGCATTGTCCCGTGGGATTATGCCCCCCGTGGCAAAATTAATTAGTCCCTCTCTCTCTCCCCCAAAGGTATCTGCCAGTGCAGGTGGGTGACTGTCACTCAAAGCGCATTGCGAGTATGGGCGGAGCCCAGCCAAAAACTGCTTGGAATCTGAAAGGGCAGAAAGTGGTCCACCAAAGTACTTGATCAAAAATACATAACAATTAATTTTATTGAAAAAGATCTTACAGATGTGGTCCATAGACTCACAGGAATTATGTAAAATTGCCCAAATAGTGAAAGAAATAGCTAAATAGTTCCCCTTTAAGAATTTACTCTCAAGCAGTTATATGAATGTATTTTGTATTGGAACATTGGCTTTTGCATATGTCACGTCTGGGTGATGTCTCAGTAAGTGGTTTCGTAGATTTGTTGTATTTCCACAATCATTATCTATGTCTGTCACTATAGCCAATGGAAATGCTAGAAATGGTCACATGGGCTGGGAGAACCAATGGAAAATTCCTATCCCAAGGCCAAACTTAATTGCCGACCCCTGGTCTACACCCTCCCCAGACCGACAGTGCGCACAACAGCACGCAATGACCAGGAAGGGAATTGGCATAATGACTCAATTGGGGGATGGAATTTTTTTTCTGGTAGATCTTGGGATTTTATTAATCGATAATCGCTCATTCAAATGAAAATGATTTTTTTTAACCCAGCCCTACATGGTTTTATTGGAGTTTTTGTTTGATATCTGTCTAGCCTTGCTCAGACACGCAATTGTGAGGACAAAATAACACGTATTTACCATCTTCTCCAAGGTCAGATGAGAGGATTGATATCGGTTTCATCACTGTGTGTCAATTTTGGAGTTGTTGGAAGTCGTATTTATTCACTTTTGGCTGAGCTATGCTAGCTGCTCCCTACTGCTTCCAGTCCTTATGCTGAGCTAGGCTAGCATGCACCTGGACCTCTCTCTGGGGCTACTGGACACACAGAGATGAAGCTGATATCAATTTAATCTAACTCTGTGGAATATGGCAAATAAGTGTATTTCCCAAAATGTTGGTGTTCCTTTATTTCCATTAAGAATTTATAAAAAATTTAAGGGGCACATGTTTGAGTTCCTGAAAATTATATTTGTACGGTCCATACATGAACCTCAACGATGGAAGTGTATTATTGTTTACTGTTAATTGTTTATTGTTTAGTTATCAGATAGATGCTTCATTCTTCCTGGGGTCCACACATAAAGAAATCACATACAATCATAACAGAAAATAGAAGAGACATGAAAAGAAAGTAAAGAAAATTAATAATTTGAATATATTTAATACTATTAATAATAAAAACAAGAGAATGAAACAAATACAACTTTACATTACAGTATTTACAAAATAGCTACAAAACATAGTTATTCTGTTTCAATATGCTATACCTACTTACACTATCTATACCCACATTCTATCACCAGCTTACCCACAGTAGCCTGACATGAATTGTATCTTTGTTCTGATCTCTTTAGAGAGACGATATGGGTGCCATCCCAGGCTACCTGTCCCTTCATCAAACTGCTGATCTCATGACTCTAAAATGGACGCCCAATCAGCTGATGAATGGCAATGTTGGGGAGCTAGACTCAGAGAAAAGGTCAGTGTGATGGAATTAAATATGACACGACTAGGTGCGTAGCGGTACACCAACGTCATGGTTCAACAATGTTTTATACAAAACATAAAATTGCTTTTTAATTGCATACGATTTGGGGGCCCAGTCCAGTCACTGGTTGCATTCACAATATTTCTAGCATTGTCTGTTGTGACAGGAATTGTGCCCCCCGGCCTCTTCCATTCTGACACTGCTTCCTTCAGCTCCTCTGCCGGATGTGTGCTTCTATGCTGTTCATACTGTAAATGGGGCGAGTTTGCAGAATGTGACATTTCATCTTCCACTCAAGGGTGATGAAGTGGGCAGTCACTTGAATAGGTCTCGGTAGCCTTAGACGTCCACCAATCTGTGGTGAGAGCAAACATCTGACGCCTTGGATAAGTCCTGGACAACAACAACTTGTTTTTGTTTATAAAGGGCTGGTATGACTTGCTGGCTGAAATGCGGATGAGAGCAAACTTTGTAGTGAGGCTCAATCACGTTCAACATATGTTTAAAACATTCTCTACAGAGGGTCGCAGATCCAGACAAAGAATGTACTGGAAACGTTGTCTCTTTATCATTACAGGATGTTTATTTTCCATAAACATAGAATCTTGTACAAAATGAAAGTCTTTGATGGTATGAGAAACTAGATTAGTAGATTTTATCTCTGTCTGCGGCCTGTCCTGTTAGCCGAAGCCTGTCTGTTAGCCTGTAGCTAGCTCTGTATACTGCATGGTCTTTCCCCTCCCCCTCCCAACCCTCGTTCAGAGAGCTGGGAGCTCAGCTATCGGTGTGGTCCATCTTGCTGTCAAAACTCGTCTGGCTCCCCACCCGGAAGACTCACAGCTTAAAGTCTCTCTCTCGCGATGATTCTCTACCATTGTCCCCCTGGCAACGGCCGTCAACGGCTGACCCATATATACACGTATAATTACTAGCTCGTCTGCTATCTCTTCCTGAATGTTGATGTTATTTTCCAAACTCTGAGTGACCTTGGCTCTCTGGCTTCTTATCTCTCCCACAGGCCCTGCTACAGAGAACATGTCTGTCTCTAAAGTTTAACACACACACACACAGGGTCCGATAAACTAATATATAGATATTTACTATTTTTTTATTATTCCCCTCCCCATCATATGTATATACTCTGTCAGGATCTAGGGGTAACAGTACTGTATATTTGAATACCGCCTATGTCACAAATGTATCAGTACTAAATACCTATATGTCCCTATGCCATAAATGTCATGTATGTTGTGTATGTCATAAATGTCTATATGAATTGAAAATGGGGGACCCTGATGGAAACAAGACAAACGTCTTTCTCAGGTCTGCATCCCCTTAACAATTGTATGTATTGAGCCGTACTGTATTGTACCCATTCTGCAATCTGTTAAATAAAGTTTTCATTCATTCATTCATTCACTTTACATACATGTTGTTATAACCATATGAAAAGCAGTGATATCCTTCAGTGGCTACATGGGTAGCGCTCCGGGCTCATGACTGTAGTGTTTCCAAACTGCGGACCTGAAGGATGTGTGATAGATCTGCCTCATATGTCTGGCAGCATGGCTACATGGGTAGAGCTCCGGACTCATGACTGGAAGATCACCGCTTCGGGTCCCGGACTTTGCACTAACAAGGCCTGTGTTATGGTGACAGCGTACAGTTGTGAGTGCCATCCTTCGGATGAGACGTTGTTAGTTACCCAACTGAATTTGGTCTTTAAAGAATCCAAGGCACCTATAGTAGGGGGTTCCCCCCGATGTTCCTGGCTAGATTCCCAATCAGGTTTCTGACATCAAGGCCACCTAATCACTCCTCCCCCTTAATTGGCCGATATCAATCCCTGTCTCCTGAGACTTTCAGCCATTGTGTAGTGTGCCTGGTGCTAGTGTATGGCAGTGATTGAGCCTGCATAGCCCAAGGTTGGGTGCTACACGTGGTGGTGAAGGAGGCAATTCCCACCCTACATTGTACACTTTGAGTGTCTAGAAAAGTTCTATATAAATGCAATGATCGTTCATTCATTCTCTGGTCATGTTATATGGGATGTGTTGTGTTGGTAGCTGATGTTGTATTCATGTCATGTCAGTGTGTACTGGGACTACGCCATGACCATTCGCCTGGAGGAGATTGTCTACCTCCACTGTCATCAGCAAGGTAATTGTCTCTCTCATACCTGTTTCTGTTGCTTACAGCTGTACACCATAAAAGGGAATACCACACAATTTAAATATCCCATGAAATATATTCCCTACATTTCCCTACATGTTTGGTAGGTACCTAGTTCTCATTTATTTATCACTGTGCCAAAATATTCACAACAATTATTTCGTTTTTATTTGTGTCTTAACACTTTCTCCACCAAAAACGCTATACAGCGTTATTGGCCGCCATGCGTTGAGCGCCAGACCTCGCTGTACAGCGTTATTGATATCAATATTTCATTTTTTCGCCATGGCATTCATAATTCATATATACACCGCAACGCTGCAGCTGGACCCTATAGGTGACGGCAACGACGGCTCAATACCGCCGCCTGGTGGATGGTCGGGCGAGTTACACTCACCTACAGGATATGGTTGATGTGCGTCGATTAAACTCATCCGGCCGTCAGATATTGTTGCATGACTCCCGACAGACACAATGTACATAATGGATCGCTTTCTAAACTTAATAATCGATATGATTTCGGCGTTTATTGCGACATACAAACCGGAAATGGACCTAGGCGATCGGCGTCGTATACCTGGGATCTTTCACCGCCAGTCTCTTTGACCCACGGTAAGAGGAATATAACGTTATTTTCAACCCAATTGTGAGTTTCCTTGTGAGCAAACCGATCTGATCAATATATCACCCAACCTACATAAAGCATTTACTGATGATTGGGGAATTATAAACGACCCCCCCCCCCCTTTCCTCCACGCATGATGAAGCATAACGTATACCGATCATATACAGTTGAATTTTTTTAATATAGCGTGTATAGGGAAGAAACGCCAATCGATAATCTATATATGTGTTTAGGCCTATAACTCACGTTCTAGGAATTACTGCAGAAAACGTTAAAAACATACTTATATTTTAGAAGGTATTTTTGTATGAATGTATGAATGAAAAAGTATAACGTTCCCACATCCTGAACGATAGATAATCGATGTTGAATGGGCCATAGTAATGTCAATATAGCAATAGAATTTAAAAAGTTATAGCCCTGCAAAGAAGGTAAACATCTCCATAGGCTTACAGTGGTGGCAGACTGGGTATATTGATGGGTATAACCAATGGCGGGGAATGTGTTAAGGAATCTATTTTCTCTTGCTGTAAAGTATAGTAATAAAGTAGGCTGCCTCATTTGTGAGTTGTGTCACAAACAAAGTCCAGTACTGGCTCCTTATAAAAATGGTAGCCTAAATGTGCCAGTACTTCAGGATGTCAATCAAATGTCAATCAAATCATGGAAGCCCAATGTCCTGAATGCTGTTTCAATGGATCTTTATGACTTCATATACTGTACACTATGTCATTCATATGGTCTAGGACAGTCCAATAAACATTTATTTACAGTACATCAACAATTATTTCCTTAACCTAGAAACCAGAGAACTAGTATTTGAACCATGATCCTTTATTTTATTTTATTTTCTGTGTTTTTATATCTGTAACCTGAATTCTATTTTTTGTAACCTTTGTCGCCGTCTTTTTGTAATCTTATTACTGTAGTCTGATTATATGCAAGTTGGTCACCTGACAGTATTTACATTGTGTTTGTGTCTCCAGTGGACAGTGGTGGGACTGTGGTTCTGGTGAGCCAAGATGGAATCCAGAGGCCCCCGCTACGGTTCCCTAAAGGGGGGCACCTGCTGCAGTTCCTCACCTGCCTGGAGACGGGCCTGCTGCCCCATGGACAACTGGACCCTCCGCTCTGGTCCCAGCGAGGCAAGGTCAGCAGCACCAAGCAGATCACAGCTAGAAGGGATAGTTCCTGTCTACACAGCTAGAGGGGGTAGTTCCTATCTACACAGCTAGAGGGGGTAGTTCCTGTCTACACAGCTAGAGGGGGTAGTTCCTGTCTACACAGCTAGAGGGGGTAGTTCCTGTCTACACAGCTAGAGGGGGTAGTTCCTGTCTACACAGCTAGAGGGGGTAGTTCCTGTCTACACAGCTAGAGGGGGTAGTTCCTGTCTACACAGCTAGAGGGGGTAGTTCCTGTCTACACAGCTAGAGGGGGTAGTTCCTGTCTACAAGTTAGAGGAGGTAACTGATGTTTCAACATTGATCCAGCATGGTTGCTTTTAGGAATTAGAAATCCAACTCCTGCAGCTAAGACTTGTACTAAATGCTGATAAAACTAAAATGATGGTCTTTACTGAATCTAAATCTAAAGCCCATTCCCCTTTTGTAGTGTACACAACTCAAAGAATTCTTATTCAGACTGTCTCCACTTTTAAATATCTGGGTTTTATTCTGGATGATGACTTGTCTTTTAAACCCCACATTGAAAATCGGGTTAAGAAGTTGAAATTAAGGCTGGGCTTTTATTTTAGAAATAAGCCCTGTTTTTCTTTTCATTCTAGAAAGAGGCTTATCGCTCCCACTTTTTTTTCCAGTGCTCGATTATGGAGATGTATTGTACATGAATGCCTGTTCTACCTCATTGCATATGCTTGACTCTACTTATCATGGTGTCATAAGATTTATTACTGGCTGTCAATCACTCACCCATCATTGTACTTTATATGCCAAGGATACACACTGTATGAAGACATTAGCCTCTTGTCTGTTTACAGGGCAAAGTTCTCCCCAAGCTGCGGAATAGAAGTCCACAGGGATCCTGTGATTCTGTGTCTGACAAAGAGGAGGACGAGGCCACGGATTATGTGTTCCGTATCCTGTTTCCTGGCAGTCAGACAGAATTCGGTAAGTCTCTTCCACCTCTCCCTCCCTCCCAATATAGTGACGTTTTTAGTTTTCTAGAAAAAACTAAATAAAACATCACATTCTTCACTAAAACACTTCCACATCAGAGAAGTTCAAAGAAATAAACTTAAATAAAGAAACAATGGACCTCATTCTGGAATATTTTCTTAAGTGTCTTCTTAAATGTCTTCTTACGAACTTCGTAACCTAAGAATGATCACCGCCGGATTCATGAACGTGTGGAAATGTGTTCTTAAACAGCCAAAGTGTTCTCAGCTGCTCTTCCCTGAATGAGGAATGCCACATTAAATTGACATGCTATAGGGAGGTGTAGTGGTTACGTCATTGTTGTTTCCGGCCGGTCCACCTCGCTTGAAATCGCAATGTATTTCCCCATTGCCCATTTCTAAATCGTCTCGTTTAACCCTTCTGCCCCCTTAGCGACTATTTTGTGTTTTTTGCCTATATGTATTTGTGTTTCTGTGTACAACGATGGCTGTGTTGATTATTATGTCATGAAATTGGGTCAGATTGGTCATCTTTGATATATATTCAATATATAAAAGGATCATCATTAGAATACCTCTAAAAAAAGGTTATACACTTTAGCCTGGCAAAAACCTTGGTGTTTTTTTTCTTCCCATTAGGGTTAGGGTTAGGGTTACCCAGACAGAAAGATTAGGAGAAGGTAAAATCTCATTCCTGTGCCCGTGCCCACCCCAACACTTGCTCAACAGTCCCCTAACCCTAACCCTAACCCTAACCCTAACCCTAACCCCAACCCTAACCCTAACCCTAACCCCAACCCTAACCCCAACCCTAACCCTAACCCTAACCCTAACCCCAACCCTAACCCTAACCCTAACCATAACCCTACAAATGGAAATATTTGGAATCTTTGATAGATATGTTGATTTAGGTTCATAGTGGTATTCATAAAAAAAGAATTGGAACGAAATATTACAAATTAAGTTTTTTATGACCTTGAACATGATGCAATCTTTTCATGCACTAAGGTGACAACTCTGCAAAATCGTTAGGGAGGCATGGTGTACCTTTCTGTGAGTATTCATCCACAATCTATAGCTCAACATGAAAATATTCGCAATTAATCGTAAAATAATTACGTCAAATTTTATTTCAACCAAAAATGCTTAAACAATAATGTTAGTGATAGAAGGGAACTAATTTTGTGCAAAAATGGAAAGCTTGCCAATGTTCATGAGGCATAATTATTACTATAGCCGATAATCCATTTTCCCAATGATAAATCCCTAAACGGGTGGACCGCGCGGGCGGTCCAAAGTGACGTCAGACTACACCTCCCTATACATGGCATCATACAGAAAACCATGTCAAAGTGGAAAGCAAACACCGGTGGTGCACTGGCCAGTAAACACAGACCTAACTTCACCGGTGCAGAGGTGGAGGTACTGTTGCAAGGAGTAGAACATAAGCTTGACATCTTATTTAATCATAATTTTGTACTGCTAACAAATTAAAACTGTGATATCCAGAGTCTACAAGCCACTGTGATTGTTTTTAAATTAAATTGTATGCCTTAGGTACAGGCATTCTTTTTTTGGGTGAACCCTTACAAAAAGTAACATGATGTATGATGATGTATGATGTTTAATTTCATTGGTTTACCAGGGTTTACCATGGTTATGTCTCAGGTTATGGTAACAATCTGTGCTTAAATAATACCAAATAATACCATATAATCCAAATTAAATCCTGATACAGATTGTAATATCATGGTATTTCCATCATAGTACGGTATAGTGACCAAAATATTTGTGATTTCTTTTTATACCTTTTTAGAAATACCATGATACTTTTTTGCAATGGAAAACTTTTAGAAAGCATATTTTTGTTGTTAATTTCTGTCTAATGTTGATTTGTCATTGTCCACCATTCCTTCCCGGTCTGTCTCATCCCAGTGTGTCCATCTCACATTGTAGCCCTGTCTGTGGACAACATGGAGGGCTTGCATGGATGTTAGCTTGTCTGTCACACCTCCATCCTCTGGCTTGGTTTGGTATTTTTGGTGTTCTTTTTTAAAAGTTTATTTTCCTAATGTATGCACTATCTATTATTTACATATTTTATTAGTGTTCATGATGACGATGACAACGGTGGTAGTGGTTGCGATAACAATAATGAGGAGCAGTATAATGAATGGCTGTGATTGGTTATTACAGTGGCCCCAGAGCTGATGGATCAGGGGGCCAACATGTGGCACCCGGCCCCCAGAAAGGCCTCGTGCTCCTCTTGCTCTCAGAACGGTTCTTCTGACGGCTCCCTGCCTAACGGCTGCAACCAGGACAGGCAAGTCATACATAGTGTGACAGACTCAGGGGTGTATTGAGCTATCTATCACCAGATTGGAATGAATAAAATACACACGGCACAAGGTAGAAGCCAGTTTAACAGACGTTTTATTGCTGTTTAGGGGGAAAGAAGAGGTTAGTATAAGCATCAGCCAATCCGTAATCCAAGAGAATCGCCGTGTTCCGATAGCGGTACACAGGGATCGGTTCTCAAATTCTCATACGGGCAGGGGCTGATCCGGGAGAAGAGACGCCGGGCAAGCAGGGGTTGATACCAAAGCGGGTTCTCAGACAGTTGAAGGGTCGGGCACACAGTGGGCATCTCCTTCCAAACACAGTCAAACACAGCATTGGGTCACACAGACAACAATCTTCTCCTCTTCTCTCCATCTCTCCTCTTCACTTACTTCTCTCTCCTTCCACTCCCAGGTTTTGCCTTAGCTACTCCAATTATTCCTTCTTTCTGTGTCCCTTTTCTAACCCGCTTAATTGCGCTTTTGATTGAGCTTACCTGTCCCGTGCGTGTCTGGCACAGGTGCGCTCTGCTGCGAGTCTCCTATGACTTCCTAATATGGGCATATGCCCCAGTACCTTGGCTGAGATATAGCCCTCTAGTACTACGCCAGCCAGTCTCCCACAATAGATATATAAAGATACACATAGATACACATGGATACATACAGATACACATATGGATAAATGTAGATACACACGGATGCATATAGATACACATGGATACATAGATACATAGATACATATACATATGTCTTTGGCCTTTATCAGCCTCCATCTGCCCTATTAGTTGATGATGAGGCAATCATTTGGTGGGATTCCCACGCACTGGCTGTCACACTGTTTCACCCTGTTAATGCATCCGGACAAAAGAATGTACTGGAAACGTCATCTCTTGATCATTAACACTTTGAGTGCCGACGACGCGAAATGTCGTTTTTTTATTATTAGCGATCTGAATTCATATTTCATCAACCTTCTGTTGGTACAGCAGCCCCTCTAGGAGCTCCGATGGGAAAGTACCGCCCCCTATCGTCTATCCCTGTGTAACTGCAGGCCATTCGATTACACTGGTGGATCTGTGGGGTGGGAGCCTACTGGCTCCACTATGCTGGCGAGGGATCTGATTAAGAGGGAAGTGATCGCGAGATGGAAAGCAGCCTGGAATATATATTTACAGCAGCCAATAATCAATCAATAAACGTGATCGATATTTGGAATGGCGATCAGGAATTGGAATAATCTTTTTGGAGAACATCTGATCTAAGGTAAGGAGTCTATGTTACCAGTTTTAGGATAATCAGAGCTGTTTTCACTGAGATAACAGCATGTCCCGTATGTGTATATGTGTGTGTGTGTGTGTGTGTGTGTGTGTGTGCTGTTGAGGAAATAAGAGAATCGATTTCTCAGCTCGCTTCTATAGCGTGCATAAGTACACACATACTATCGATAATCTAGCGTTTATTTGAAAACTATTCATAAATAGGCCGACAAATGACAACGTGTCTAGTGTATTCGAGAATATTCCAATAAATGCCGTTTATGACGGAATCTTTCTATTTTCAAGTTTTCGAGAAAACTATAGCTTTTCGAAATGTTATAAAAAGGATATTATGAACCGATTAAAAAACAATCCGTTTCGACAATGTTGACTGCAAACAAGTCATTGATAAGCGACGGGCAGATTAGACACATAGCCATAATTTAAAACATAGATTATACGTTTTTAACGCTATCATTGAAGTGGGTGGCGGCATTCAAGGGGGTAGAAAGGAAAACACGGCCGGCACTGAAAGTGTTAAGGATGTTTATTTTCCATAAACATAGCATCTTGTACAGAATGAATGCTTTTATGGTCTCAGAAACTAGATTAATAGATTCTCTGTCTATCGCTTTGGTGGTTCTGCAGGCTGTCCTGTTAGCCGAAGCCTGTCTGTTAGCCTGTTAGCTATCTTTCTACCATGTGGTCTTTCCCCTCCCCCTCCCAACCCTCTTTCAGAGAGCTGGGAGCTCAGCTATCGGTGTGGTCCGTCTCGCTGTCAAAACTCATCTGGTTCCCCACCCGGAAGACTCACAGCTTAGTCTTAAAGTCTCTCGCACGATGTTTCTCTAACATTGTCCCCCTGGCAACGGCCATCAACGGCTGACCTATATCATAAATCAAATCAAATCAAATCAAATGTATTTGTAAGGCCCGACAACACACGTTAATGTCCCCATGGGCCGGACACGTGTTCTATAAACAAGTCAAGAAGAAACATCACAATAAATAAAAAACAAAGACAAAAACACCAGGAAATCCAAAATAGAATGTAAAATAAATAAATAAAATTAATGCAACACTCCCAGACCCCACGCAAAGGTGAGGAAAGACTCACTTAAAAACCTAGCAATAGGAAAAAGCACCACAGGCAATGTGGACGGGAAAAACCTTAGAAGGGCCGTTCAATCTCCCTTCTTATATGCACGTATACTGTAATTACTTGCTCGTCGGCTATCTCTTCCTGAATGTTGATGTTATTTTCCTAACTCTGTGAGTGACCTTGGCTCTCTGGCTCTTATCTCTCCCACAGGCCCTGCTACAGAGAAAATGTCTGTCTCTAAAGTTTAAAACACACAGGGTCCGTTAAACTAATATCTATATAGATATTTACTTTACATACATGTTGTTATAACCATATGAAAACCAGTGATATCCTTCAATATAAATACACATGGATAAACATGGATACACATATATACATATGGATACACTTACATAGACATGGATACACATGGGACTTCCAGGTACGTATTATACCTGTTAGCATCACAAAGTTATCAATAGTTTATACAGTGTGTTGACAGCTAAATACATCAGAGTAGATGAAGCACCAGAAAACACATGGTTTAGGTGACTCATGATCTAAAAAAAAAGACATGGTTTGGGACGGCCTGATGTAGCATCCACTGAATAATCTTAATCTTAATCAATAATCTCTTAATCTCTTTCAGGGCTCCCTTGAAGCTCCTGTGTGACACCATGAAGTACCAGATCATTTCGCGTGCTTTCTATGGCTGTGAGTAATCATCATTAAATCATCAGATCATCAATCTATCTCAGATCACCTTTGGTATAATGTTAGTCAAAATTAATTGATAATAATTTCAAAGTAGTTTCAAATTATTTGGAGTGAATGTGATACATCACAAATACAAATTTACACTTCAATTTAGCTACACTGATCTGTCACAAAATGGAGATAAAACAGACTGAAGGTGTTACTGTCCGTGGGTTTGTTTTTAAATAAAACGTAATCATGCGTTTGCAGAAACAACAGGTTTTTTAGATGGTGTCATATCAGTCAGTTCCAAATGTACATCCTCTCTAAACCTTTCTGTCCATAAAACAGACACCAATATGGCGGAGACAGACTCATCATCAGCCTTGTCCAACAAACAGACACTCGGAGACAAAACAGATCAATGTAGTTAGTCTTTTGAAAACACAACGTTATGTACCTCTCTGCCGTGTCCCTCCAGGGCTAGCATACTGTCGCCATCTGTCCACGGTTCGTACCCACCTCTCTGCCCTGGTCAACCCCAGCATAGTGGACCCTGCGGTACCCCGGGACGCCCGGGGAGGCCTGTCTGAAGAGGTCTGGAGCCACTTTCTCCAAGACTGTTCAGTAAGAAACACACCTGAACACTAAACCCAAACTGTAGTGTGTACTGTAACAGAACGGTATATTGTTGATGTTACTTATGGACCTGCTGTATGGTCATAGAGCCACAGAGGAGGCAGAGGAAGCTCAGCCTAGCCGAAAAGACACAGGCTCCACTAAATAACACTTGAGCTCCCCTCAAAGCATCATCTTTGGAAATTCCGGGGGTATCTATTAGGGGTGGGGGGGGAATCGATACGTAGTAGTATCGCAATACTTTGCGTGGCGATACTGTATCGATACAGGGACGCCAAGTATCGATATTTAATTATTCATAAAAGAAAAGAAATTTTTTTTATTTTTATTTTTTGTATAAGGAAGTTGCATTGTTCATTTCAATACCTGTAATAGTACAGTAGTCCACACACACATGTGCATTCAGTTAAGTTGGAATATGACTGTAATACAAACAGTTCAGTTTGTCAGGTACATGCAACACAGATTACAGTGTTTACTGCTTGAGAAAATACCATGTTCTGCAATAAAAATTATTGAAGTGAGATGAACAGACTGAACTTTATTTTATTAGATAAAACATGTTGACAAAGTTTTACTTTGCAGTTGAAAAAAGGTAATAAATAAAATTTGATCAAAAAGAAAATAATAATAATTTCGCAATACTCAGCGTATCGCGATATATTTAGTATCGCGATACTATCGTATCGTGACGCAAGTATCGCGATAGTATCATATCGTGAGGTCTCTGGCGATTCCTACCCCTAGTATCTATAATATTAATAGACAAGTTTGTGTGACTCTTTTTCTGTCTGTTTTCAGTGCCTCGGTTAAATCTGTAAAAGACGTAAAATCTGTAAGACTTGGTTCTCCTTGTTTACTTCTGTCATCAGTCCGTGAAAAATATATTGTCCTCCAAGCTCTGAAATTAATGGGGAGGGGGAGGGGGAGAATTGCTTATCAAATTACACAGGGCTTATTTGAGATTTGCAGGCTCTTAGAAACATTTAGTTGAACACAGAATGTCACAGAATGTCATTCAGTGAATCTTTTTAAAAAGGGATTTGGGGCACCATTTCTTGATATATTTAGCCTTTTGATGACAATGTACAATGAAACAGGATATAGGCTAAGCTCTAGGCTATGTGGCAGAAGATCTACTATAAGATACCGTCACCCCCAAGGGATGTGTGATGTACATATTATAGCCGGGGATCAGCAACTGCTACACTTGCTTATACAACTGCTGCTGGTGCAAGTGGCTCTTGCTGCTGACCTGCCTGCACACAGGTCGACTAGAAACATATTGATTACCGGTAGTTATTATAGTTAACTAACGTGAAAACTGAAACTATAGGTGTGAACAAAAAATAAAAATAAAATAAAGAAGAACATTTAAACTAAACAGAAACTATAAGCAACTGTGTGCTTATAAAATAAAATGAAAATATACAGAAAATTACGTCAATTTGGTAAAATCTGTCAATGCAGCAGGTTAGAGGACCAACTCTACGGCAATCCATCCATTACTTTTCGAGATCTCTTGTTCTCACTTTGGCCTGTTGGTGGCTGTAGAAGAAAGGTCATGAGGTCACCAACATCAACAAGTGTATTTTGCTATGGGTCATGAATGTTCACAGCAGATTTTGTGACTGTACAACAAATGTACAACAATTGACTGTACAATCAATTTGGTCTGATGGTAGTGCTAGAGGAAAGGCCATGGGGTCAGCAAAATGTATGTTTTTTCTTCTTGGGGTCCTGAATGTGCACAGCAGATTTCATGGCCATGCAGCAAAAAGGTAATACATGATTTACCTCCGTTTCAGGCCTATGAGGAACAGGAGCTCCAGAGGCTGGTGTATTTTGGCGGCGTGGCCCCTGGGCTCCGTAAAGAGGTGTGGCCCTTCCTGTTGGGACATTACCACTTCACCATGACCGAGACGAGCAGGATGGAGGTGAGTTCTCTTTTCTAATCAACAGAAGTAGACAAACTAGAATGACCATGCAACACCTCCGCTACAGCACACGTCATAACCAACACTCTCGTTCACTAGAGGATACTATGATGAATTGAAAATGGGGGACCCTGATGTAAACAAGACGAAAGTCTTTCTCTGGTCTGCATCCCCTTAACAATTGTATGTATTGAGCTGTACTGTACTGTACCCATTCTGCAATCTGTTAATAAACTTTTCAATCAAACTTTTCAATCAAAACCGCTGCCCAACTCCGCGCTCTGAGCGTGCGAGACAAACAATGTAACCGTTCTGATGCACACATCACAGCCCAGCTTACCCCACCTGGCTGTTGCGCCCTCCCTCTGCAATTCGTTCCCCGCATACATGATCGCCGACATGCAAACGGTCTTCGATCACCCTCCCGGGGGCTCGGATAGTTCTGCTGGCTTGTTCATATATTCCTTTACTGCGAATTCAGCGTCCCAAAAGTTAACTATCCCAGGCAGGGCGCAGCCGCTGTGTCTATTTTTTTTTACCAACGGATTTCCAGTTCCGCGTTGACACTTCCAGGCCGCGTCTATTCGAATCCCAACCGGTTCATGCGTCGGCTACACGCTGTTAATAACACTGCATTATCGAGACAGCGCCCCTATGACGATCTGAATGAATTCCAAGAGTAGGGTAAATCTGCAGTGCCGTTCCGCTCTGTGACATGAGTAGCCTCGGTTACAAATTTGGAATAAAATCCAAAACAACCTTGCAGTTGCAGTTACACTCCCATCCAGCAGGGGGTGCTGCAGCCCCTGCCGCACCCCCCCTTCCCGCGTCCTTGGTGCAAAGGGCACCCAGAGCTAAATATCTCAATACCGCTGTATGAAAGCCTATACATCCAGAACTAACCTGTCCCTAGAACAGTCTGTCATCCCCACCTGAAAAAGTCCACTATTGTCCCTGTACCCAAAAAACCAACGCCTGTTTGCCTCAACGACTATCGTCCTGTAGCTCTCACTTCCATAGCCATGAAGTGCTTTGAGAATCTAGTGAAGGGCTACATCTGTTCCTCCCTCCCCAACACCCTGGACCACCTGCAATTTGCATACCACCCCAACAGGTCCACGGACGCCGCCATAGCCCATGTGCTGCACACGGCACCGTCACACCTGGACAAGAGGCAGGGGAACTATGTGAGAATGCTATTCATTAACTACAGCTCAGCATTCAAAACCATAGTCCCCTCCAAGCTCGTCGTCAAGCTCAGAGACCTGGGCTTGAACTACGACCTCTGCCAGTGGGTCTTGGACTTCCTGACAGGAAGACCCCAAGTGGTGAGAGAAGGTAACTGCACCTCCTCATCCATCACTCAACACAAGTGCCCCCCAGGGCTGTGTTCTGAGCCCCCTCCTCTACTCGCTTTACTGTGTGGCAAAGCAACACAATCGTCAAGTATGCTGATGACACAGCTGTGGTGGGCCTGATCTCTGCAAACGATGAGAAGGCCTACCTGGTCCACACAAATAAACAGTGTAGTGAAGAAGGCACGGCAGTGCCTCTACTTCCTTAGGCATCTAAGGAAGTTAAGAAGATCTTAAAGAACTTCTACTCATGCACAATAGACAGCATCCTGACTGGTAACATCCCTTCCTGGTTTGGGAATAACACCCAGAACTAACCATCTTAACACCATGTTATGAGAGCCTATACACCCAGAACTAACCATCCCATCACCACACTTTGAAAGCGTATACACCCAGAAGAACTAACCACCAATTGTACCTAAATTGTACCTCATCCCATTCCTGCTTTGCACTATATAGTACTGTACATTAGTACACTGCATAGTATTGTATATTATTATATGGTAACTCAGAACATTGTACATATGTCTATACCGAACACTGTGACCTCATTTTCTTCTTCTAAATTACATGCTATACTATGTTATTTGATACTATCTTGTCTAGCACAGTCTCTGGAGCGTAACAGTAAGAAGCATTTTGTATGAAAGTATTCTGTACTTCTGTATGACAACTATTAAAGAAACTTGAAACATCCCAACACCATGGTATGAAAGACTATACATTCAGAACTAACCATCTCAACACCACAGTATGAAGGCCTACACACAGTATAGTACACAGTACAACACCCAAGTTTCAACACTGTTTGATGAACATTATTAATTAGAGTTGTACCCTTCCTGCTGACTTGTCGTACATAACTTGTAAGTCGCTTTGGATAAAAGTGTCAGCTAAATGACTAAATGTAAATGTAAAATCTACAACCCAGAGCCTGTACACAGTACAACACAGACCACAGCTCGTTTCTTAAAGCCTGTGGCACTTGGCATCTATGACACCATGTGTCCCTGTTGGAACATCTATGATGTATGTGCGCTGTGTCTGTGTCCCTATAGGTAGATGAACAGGTGCGTGTGGTGTATGAACAGACCATGAGGGAGTGGCAGGGCTGCGAGGCCATCGTCCGCCAGAGGGAGATGGAGAAGCACGCAGAGGCGCTGGCCAGGTGCTCCTCCGGGGGCAGCGTGGAGACGGGACTGGTGACCAGAGACTCCACCATCAGTACTGACGTAAGAGTCATCTGGCTCTGTTGGCTGATGATGATGCACAAATATGACCACGTATCACCACTGCAATCCAAAAAAGGCCTGCAAAAGAATATATATAGAGAGGTTCTCTGGATGCAAGAAATAGATGTATTTACAAAGTGAATAAGTGACAAAAACTAAATGTTTTGGTCCTCAGACCACCCTTAGCACTACTTCCATGTTTTACATGTTGGCACTAAATTAGCCATGTTGTGGCCAAGAGGCCTACAAGGAAATATACATAATACAGGATTTGGAATAAAGCCAACATAGCCAATATCACCGCTTTCATGTTATTTCCCTGTAACTCCACTTTTGGTGATTTTCATGTCCTTGAATTAAAGATTCATTCAGATTTTTTAGTGGCTGAATTTTGAAACCCTAGCCCTATTTCATATGTACCAATGATGTTGTCGATCAGTAGAGTCCTTTCTCCTTCCTCATACTAGCTCCAGTTAGTTAGCCACAAACTAATGCAAAGTTAATGAGGTCAAGCTCCTGTCTGTACAAGCTGATTGAGGTTCACTCAGGGATGGAAATATTATTTCACTGTTGGGGGGGAGCAATAAACAAAATACATTTCTCAAGAGCAATTCCTGAAGGGGACACCAAAGCCTCTCTCTTACAACTGGAGAGTAGAGACAACAACAAACCACATATGAGTTACTTAAAGCAATCAATAACTCATAGGCTGAGCAATAGAGAAGTCTGCACCCCAGCCGCACTTGGTTTCATTAAACAATTTCATCAATAATTTGCCAAGCAATAGATAAGTGGGCACTCCAACAAGAAGTGCACTTACTGTACATATTTTAAATGTATTAAAATTAATAGGTCACCCCATCAGCAGGCCCGCTTACCAACACTTCAAAAAAATGCACTGGTCTTATCATGTATCGCGGCGGATAACAAAATACGCAATATCAATATCATCATGGCTGGTGAAAAAATAGCCATGCTTAAAGTGAGACAACTTTCTCTCCATTTCTCTCCCAATCACTCCCACATAGTAACAGAAAACAGCAGGCTAACGTTATACCTCCTAACCAGCAAATAGGAATAAAGATCAATAGCATGCTTGACCCCCAAAGCTAGCTACTTCGCTCCAGTTTCGTCCCGAGGGCTAATGTATGTCTCAGGGGTGGATAGGCAGTGGATGTGAGGCATATGAAGGAGGGATGCAATCTTTCAAAACTTAAAATGCATTGTTTTGCATCTATAATTAGCACAAGTACTTCAAAATGTTATACAGTAGTTATGTTTACAATGATATATTGAGGGGGACATCTCTCTGGAAGGGGTGGTCCGGTCCATGATTTGGCTCACATGAATGTACTCCACAGTGAAAGTAGATTTCAGTGAGCTTCAGTCAGCTTGTAAAGACAGGAGCTCGACCCCACTGACTTTGCATTGGTTTGTGGCTAACTATCCAGAGCTAGTATGAGGAACAGCATGGATTGTGCTGAGAAAGGACTCTACCGATCATTGGCCAAGTAAGAAATTGGCCCAAACTTCCAAAAATCAAAACTATTCCTTTAACTTTACATGACTAACATACATTTTTATTTACACTTTTCTCCCAAACCAGTCTTCCCAGTACAGCAGCTCAGAGCAGCGGAATGCCACGTCCAAGAGCGACTCCAGCAGCAGCACACATGTACGTTCACCATGCAAGTGGAAAATACATTTCTTTCAACGGAACAAATTATGAACCCTATTAACTCATTCAGGTGTCGTTTTTTTGGAACATTCCTCTTGGAATTCTATCTCGGAATTCTAAAACTGTCGATGTGTTCTCAAACTTCTATCTCACATTGTACAAATTAGTTTTAAAGAGGCATTACACAGATTCTGTGTCGAAAGAGCTCGGCCACACCTCCCCCCTGAGAAACTGCAGACGCTATTTCCTCAATTATCTTCAACTGTAGTAGTACTGTAGTAGCCTCAACTTGAGGGAAGCTGAAGAAATAGTTGAGGAAATCTGCAGTTGCAGTGACGTCATCTGAGGGAGTTTCTCAGGGGGCCATGCGGCCAAACTCTCCGGACACAGAACACATTGGTAGGTTTTATGTCTGATTATCATTATGTGCACAAAACCATAGGATTCAGGTTAAAATATTTTCAATATGCCCCTTTAAAGGGTCCTGCTGTCCTCTGCTTTCATCTGGCTGTTTAGGTGTTTGGGTCTGTGGAGGAGGTGGATCAGATAGATTCGGAGCCTGGATCTGAGGCAGGCAAAGCGATGGCCGGTAGCCCAGTGCAGGACGTCCCGATGGACACCTCAGACTCTCCACAACCAGCCTCCGGCAACCTCTCTGACGCAGGTCTTTTTGTCTTTTCAAAATTATATATTATTTCACACATGTGATATATTAGAGTGGGGTCTTTAGGGGGCTCCCTATCAGGGGTTCACTTCTATTTTATTCATGTATGCAATGAGAGAATACACAAGAAGGACTATCACATTATAATCACAGGTTTCACTGTCTCCTCTTGTCTCCCCACCTACAGTAGGCTATAGTTATTTAATTGTGGACTCATATACGTATAACAACAAATTATCTTCTCAGGTGGGGGTCCCTGGGACAATATCTTATCAAATAGAAACAATGGCATAACATATCAACTATTACATATCAAATCAAAATTAAATAAAATTAAATAAAATCAATTTGGGGTTCCTTGAAAAAGCTTGAGAATCACTGTTGTAGGAGACTTATCAAGCATATTCCAAGTAGTGCTTGGCCCCTCCTTGTTTTTTGCTCCTAGTATTATGGTACTGCTTGGCTCCTCCTTGTTTTTGGCTCCTAATATACTGTTTGACCCCTTATTTTCTGCTCCTCTCAACAGGAGATAATGGGAAGGAGCCAGTAGCTCAGAATAATGCTGCAGAGACAGTGGAGTCCAAAGTCTCAGAAAGTGAAGTGGTCAAGAGCTCTGAAGCATCAGGAGACCAGGAACCTCCCCAGAGCTCTAAAATAGACCAGGAACCTCCACAGAGCTCTAAAATAGACCCGGAACCTCCACAGAGCTCTAAAATAGACCAGGAACCTCCAGAGAGCTCTGAAGCATCAGGAGACCAGGAACCTCCACAGTGCTCTAAAATAGACCATGAACCTTCTGAGAGCTCTGAAATAGACCAGGAACCTCCACAGAGCACTGAAATAGACCAGGAACCTCCACAGAGCTCTAAAATAGACCAGGAATCTCCAGAGAGCTCTGAAGCATCAGGAGACCAGGAACCTCCACAGAGCTCTAAAATAGACCAGGAACCTCCAGAGAGTTCTGAAGCATTAGGAGACCAGGAACCTCCACGGAGCTCTAAAATAGACCAGGAACCTCCACAGAGCTCTAAAATAGACCAGGAACCTCCAGAGAGCTCTGAAGCATCAGGAGACCAGGAACCTCCACAGAGCTCTAAAGTAGACCATGAACCTTCTGAGAGCTCTGAAGCATCAGGAGACCAGGAACCTCCACAGAGCTCTAAAGTAGACCATGAACCTTCTGAGAGCTCTGAAGCATCAGGAGACCAGGAACCTCCACAGAGCTCTAAAGTAGACCATGAACCTTCTGAGAGCTCTGAAGCATCAGGAGACCAGGAACCTCCACAGAGCTCTAAAGTAGACCATGAACCTTCTGAGAGCTCTGAAGCATCAGGAGACCACAAACCGACACATAGCTCTGAAGGAGACCAGGAACCTCCAGAGAGCTCTAAATCATCAGGAGAGCAGGAACTTCCGCTGAGCTCTAAAGGAGACCAGGACCACCTGGAGAGCTCTGGAGCATCAGGAGACCAGGAACCGCCAGAGAGTTCTAAATCATCAGGAGAGCAGGAACCTCCACAGAGCTCTAAAAGAGACCAGGACCCCATGGAGAGCATTGGAGCATCAGGAGACCAGGAACCTCCACATAGCTCTAAAAGAGACCAGGACCCCATGGAGAGCATTGGAGCATCAGGAGAGCAGGAACCTCCACAGAGATCTGAAGCATCACGAGACCAGGAACCTCCACAGAGCTCTGAAGTTCCTGACCAAGAAGCCATGCCTTCCTCTAGAACAGCTGAGTCAGAACAAGATGAAGTTATTGCAAACCAGCTGCCTGCAGCTGAGGTTCTAAACCCAGTGGACACTAGTCCCCCCATGAAACTCCCCACAGAGACCACTAATATTCTGAGGTTGGAAAAGGAGGTTTCTGATGAGTATTTCCAAGCTCCACTACTTGGCCAGACCTTGGCTATCAAAGCACAAGTAAGAAAAGATGTGGAAATGGAGCCGTTATGTCATCCTCTAACCGATAAATCCTCAGCGACTGAGGAAGGAGAGCCTGAGATTTCTGAAAAAGAAGATGAAACTAAATCTCCTAATAGGGTCTCTTCTCACACAAGCCAGGTTTGTGTGGGTGAGCCTGCCAGGAAAGACACTGAAGCGAAAGTTCCCGAACTGTCTGAAACCAAAACCGCTGTGGAGATTTCACTTGACAAACCTGGTTCTAATTCGCCCGTCAGACAAGTGTTGAACGCCATCCAATCAGCATCGAGGGGGAGCATCTCCTTGTCGCCTCACTCTAAGCGGTCTCCGGACACGGCGGACTCCGATGACTCTCCCTCTGCCTTGGAGATGGAGGACATTCCCATGGGGATAACGTGCCTAAGCTCCGGGGATACCTGGGCCCGGCCCTTGACGGGCCTGGCTGCCCCCCCCCTGGCCCTGAGAGGGAATGCTGGGTCGGTTGAGCTGCTCCTGGAGCCCCACCTGAACACAGGCTCCAACACCAGCCCTGAGGGGACTGACCTGGGTCTGTCTGAGGAGGAGGTGGAGATGGACAGTCTGATGCCCAGGGCGGAGTGTGTGGAGGCGGGGGAGGACATCCAGTCTGAGGAACCCTCTCAGCTCTCCTCAGGAGAGGGCGGCTACTCTGTAAGTAAGCCATGTGGAAAATGTTTAAACTTAAATCTTAAAGGTAGAATCTGTAATGCTGTCAAACAGCAACCTCTAAGCAAGAAAAAAGCCCCACTTGATATTGCACTTAGTTTAAATGATTTGTTTTGCTCTGATGTGTGGGTTTATAGTATGAATTTCTCCAGATCTCCCTTGGCAGAGCCTGAGGTATGGCCAGCAATAACAACCCCTCTCCTATCCTGAATCAATCTGTTAAAGAACCCAGAGTGCCTATGGCAAAGAGTAGGGGGTTCCCCGACGTTCCTGGCCAAATTCGCAATCAGGTCTCTGACATCAAGGCCACCTAATCATCCCTCCCCCTTAATTGACTGATATTAATCCATTGTCTCCTGAGCCTTTCAGCCATTGTGTGACGTGTACTACTGTGTGTGTGCCTGGTGCCAGTGAAGTCATTGAGCCTGCATGGTTGGATGCTACAGAGTGGTGGTGAAGGAGGCAATTTCCACCCTACATTGTAATGCGCTATAAATGCAATGATCATTCATTCACTCATTCATTTACCATTGTCTTTTCTTGTAGCAAGAACAGCTGGACATGTACTTGATGAACCTGCATCGTATCGATAAGGATGTGAGGCGCTGTGACAGGACTTACTGCTACTTTAATCCTGCCAACCTGGAGAAACTCAGGAACATCATGTGCAGGTAAATACAGCCTGGAAACTGTCAAACACTTATAATAATAATAATTCATTTATTTTGTATAGCGCTTTTCAAAGAAGAAGTCGCTGACAATAGGCAAAAAAGAAACAAAGAAAACAAAGAAACATAGAACCACAGGGAAACGGAGGACAATAAGACACAGTCAACCACCAGATCCTCCTCGCGGCCCTCGCAGGAATGGGAGTGGCTGGCTCTGCGCTGACATGGTTGTCATCATACCTCAATGACCGCTCCTACCAAGTGTCATGGAGAGGGACCCTGTCGGCCACCCGCCCCCTGCGGACGGGTGTCCCCCAGGGCTCGGTTTTAGGACCCCTTCTCTTCTCCCTCTACACTAAATCACTGGGTAACATTATCACGTCTCATGGCTTCTCCTACCACTGTTATGCCGACGATACTCAACTCTTCCTCTCCTTCCCTCCCTCAGATATCCACGTCTCTGAGCGGATCTCGGCCTGTCTGTCCGACATCTCCGCCTGGATGACGACCAACCACCTCAAACTGAACCTAAGCAAAACAGAATTGCTCCACCTGCCGGCCAAATCCTCCCCCCTGACCGACCTTTCCATCACAGTCGAGAATGCAGCTGTGACCGCGTCCCCGACCGCCAAGAACCTTGGTGTTGTCCTCGACGACCAGTTGAACTTCTCTGCTCACATCGCAGCGACAACCAGAACCTGCCGATTCCTCCTGAGCAACGTCAGAAGGATACGCCCCTTCCTGACAAAAGAAGCCACCCAACTCCTCGTCCAATCAACAGTCATCTCCCGCCTCGACTACTGCAACGCACTGCTCGCTGGCCTCCCGGCCACTGCCACTAAGCCTCTTCAACTCATTCAGAACGCAGCGGCCCGCCTGATCTCAAACCTACCGAAGTCGGCCCATGTCACCCCACTTCTTAGGGACCTGCACTGGCTCCCCATTGCTGCACGAATCCGCTTCAAGGCCCTCGACCTAGCATACCGTGCGGCAAAGGGAACTGCTCCCGCCTACCTCCGGTCAATGGTCTCTAACTACACACCCTCAAGACCCCTACGCTCTGCATCTTCTGGCCGCCTCAGACCTACTCCTATCCAAGCTCCGGGAGGGTCATCAAAGAGAAGTCGCCTATTCTCAGTCCTTGCCCCACAATGGTGGAATGAACTACCCACCCCAGTTAGGACAGCCGAAACACGTCCAATCTTTCGCCGTCGACTAAAGACGCACTTCTTCAACCATTATCTGAAAAAAAAAAAAAAAAAAAAAAAAATCTAACCCTAACTAACCATACTGTCATGCACTTGTCCTAATAAACTAACCTACACTGTAGCACTCAACACTTTGATGAACATTGTTACTCAGCTGATAGAGTTGTGCTCTTCCTGATGGCTTGTCGTACAGAACTTCTTTGGATAAAAGCGTCAGCTAAATGACTAAATGTAAATGTAAATGTAAATACACAGGAACATAAAACCACGAGTAACGGATAACAAATACGGGAGTGAGTAGGGGAGACAGTCGGGAGGAGAGTAAGGGAACATTTTCACTGCTCCTCGCTGCTCCGCGCTGCTCCTCGCTGCTCCTCACTCTTCCCAATACACAATGAATGAAAAGTGGTCGTCGCTATGATCAGAATCTTTGATCTTTTTGTTTGTGTCTTTGCAGCTATGTGTGGCAGCACCTGGAGATTGGTTATGTCCAGGGCATGTGTGACATCCTGGCTCCCCTGCTGGTCATTCTGGACGATGGTCAGTCTGCCATGAAAGCCTCATAACTACAAGCCGCTGTGACATGAAAACCTTGTAAAAACATGTAGCTCTAACATGAAAACATTGTAACTGCATGCCGCTGTGGCATGAAAACCTCATAACTATATGCAGCTCTAACATGAAGAATGTACTGTGGCGATAACTTTCACCATGGTAGTACGATGGTAAATTATTTATGCAATGATCAATACTACATAGGGGTGTAACGATGCATCAATGCATCGATTCTAATGTGACGATTCAACTGCATCGATTTGAAAATGTTAGAATCGATTATAATCTAAATTAATCTAAATAAAAAAAAAATCTTTTTTTTAATGTTTTTTTTTTGTTCAGTTTTGTTTTTATTGACCTATAGTATAGTCTATTCATGCTGAGTGAATCAGTTCCCCCAGCCACATTTGTGTATAAAATTTTTGGGGGGGAATTAACTGATTAACTGATTAACTTTTATAACAAAAGTATAATTTCTGGGTACTTTTTACACCCCAGTACAGTAGGAAACTCTTTTTTCTTCTCTATACTGAATAACAATTTGTATAAACATGTCTTTTTTCACCAAATAGTTCAATAAATAGAAAATACTGAAAATGACTTAGCACCATCTCTACACATTTACACTCATAGAGAATGCAAGGAATATGCAAATTGTAAATAAGCTCCCATTGATATTTACCAGGAATTTCAAGTCGGCAACTTATATTCTTTCAAGACAGGAAGCTCTATCTCCAGGGGAAGAATGTGAAAACAGTGCTCTGGTGACAAGTTCTGCACAAATAACAATCTGTATAGTCAAAGTCATGCCTACGAGAGGAGTTAACCATAAAAAGCACGTTTTTGAGAGGAGTGGATCTTTAAGAAGTAGACTTTTTGGAGATACCAGATTTTCATTGGACAGCAGCGAATATCTGCTTTATATTATATAATTTGAGCTTTATTCTCTTGTCTAAATGCCCCTGAGCAGGTTGATGTAATGATAGTAATGGGGTATTTGTATATGTGTGTTTTTTCCCAGAGGTCATGGCGTTCAGCTGCTTCTCTGAGCTGATGAAGAGGATGAATCACAACTTCCCTCATGGAGGAGCCATGGACTCGCACTTTGCCAACATGCGCTCCCTCATCCAGGTAGGATACAGTGCATATGGGCAGCAGTGGCTTTCACTTAATGGTTAGAGAAGCAGGCTTGTGACCAGAAGGTTTCTGGTTAGATCCCTCAGACCGGCTGGATACATCTGGGTGGGGAAGTGAATGAATGACACTCTCCCCTCCCTCCATGTTATTACTTCATAATAAGTAATGATGGTGCTTTTTATCTGCTCCTGTTCAGATTCTGGACTCGGAGCTGTTTGAGCTGATGCAGCAGAACGGAGACTACACTCACTTCTACTTCTCCTACCGGTGGTTCCTACTGGACTTCAAGAGAGGTGAAATACATCATCATTAGGGGCCGAGCCAGACATTCTGACCCCCCCCCCATCATCCACAAGTCTATGCACACACCTCTAGAAACAAATGCATTGACTTAAAGGTGCTATATGATTACTCTACATAAAAAATGTATCTACAGTATAGCACCTTTTAAAGGTAGAATCTGTAATGCCGCTAAGCAGCGACCTTTAGGCAAAAGAGCTCTGCTTGGCATTGCTCTTTATTTAAAGTTTACTAACTTATTATACTGTGAACTTTTCCGTAACTCTCTTGGCAGAGCCTGATGTGTGGCCAGCAGTAGCAACCCCTCCCCTATATCCATTCAACTCCAACCCACACATTGTAAATAAAGTGCAATACCATGTGGCACTCTTTTGTCTAGAGGTCGCTCAAACGTTTGAGGTCTACTAAATTACTGGTAAACAGGAAAGGAAAACACTGTTAATTTCTGCCATAGGCGGGATCGAAAATGTGAGAGGTCTCTTAGGCAAATTCAGAAAACTCCACCTGTTTTCTACTCAGAAGACAACACTGCGTCTTACTCATTTGAGATTTAGTAGTGGTTGGAACACTGAACTGTACACATTACTGCCACCTAGTGGAAAGAGTGATGGGGATCAGTAACTTCATTACAGAATAAATCATAGCCTCTAGGTGGCAGTATACACATGGGAACACATGTTGTAGAAGAAGGTCATCAGACTCAAATTGCTCTTTCCTTAACAGAGATGGTGTATGATGATGTGTTCTCCGTGTGGGAGACTATCTGGGCGGCTAAGCAGACCTCATCAGATCACTTTGTGCTCTTCATCGCCCTGGCGCTGGTAGAGATGTACAGAGATATCATCCTGGAGAACAACATGGACTTCACTGACATCATCAAGTTCTTCAACGGTGAGGCCAAGAACGCCAATGGTATAGCCAGTGTTGGACAGTAACACGTTACTGTAATTTTATTACTTGTCCAGTAACGGGTAAAATAAGTCTTTACAATTTCCAAAATAGTAATTATATTACAGTTACTAATCCAAGTAATGCTGCGTTACTGCGTTGCCAGAATGCAATGTGTTTTTATCTTATAACGTTAGATTACATTTATACGTGGTCCTCGGTAGATGACATGTGCGCATGAGCTGGCAGGTCAGAGCGAGGTCACGTCGGCTACTAGCCAAAAATCAGCATGGAGGGGTGAGGAAGAGAGGCAATGTTACTTGTTCAAACGTGAAAACCGCATCTGACACGACAGCGCAACAATGGGAAACTTGACACATAAGAAACCAGGGAAGCCTCTACCAGTGTCAGTGAAGGATGTAAACAAAACACAAACTGGATCTAAGATCATGGCAAACACCACCCGTGAGTTCATTTTGACGCATCATAGAGAAAATAGCCACAAAGAACAATGTCAAGCTGCCAACAGAGAAAGACGTTTGCTGGCTACCTCGGGAGAGAATATGCGGTGATGGAAGCTAATTTGAAGGCCACACTCGGAGAAGTAGGACATTGTAAGTCTTGAAAGTAACAAGTAACGTAACTAGTAACGTAACAAATTACTTTGATACAAAGTCATCAGTAAAGTCATTTTGTTTACTTTTTAAAGAAGTAATAAGTAGGCTTGGACGGTATGACGGTATTACGGTATACCAGGGTATTTAGAAATCCTGACGGTATTGAAAATCAATACCGTCAAAATCACAGATGCGTTTCAGTTTCTATTACACTGAAACGGAGTTTTGACATGGACGGCATTGGTTGTAGTGCACACACAGCACGCGCCAGCAGAGGGCGAGACCAGTCCTCACTAGTGGAGCGAGCACACGCAGAGCTGGTTGTTGGAAATTAAATGAGACACGCTTACCGTTGCTGGTGCTGCGGGCTACCGTTCTGAGAGCTAACGTTACTAGTACTAGGGTGCTGCAGGCTAACTGGCTACCGTTCTGAGAGCTAACGTTACTAGTACTAGGGTGCTGCAGGCTAACTGGCTACCGTTCTGAGAGCTAACGTTACTAGTACTAGGGTGCTGCAGGCTAACTGGCTACCGTTCTGAGAGCTAACGTTACTAGTACTAGGATGCTGCGGGCTTCTGGCTACCGTTCTGAGAGCTAACTCTACTAGTACTAGGATGCTGCGGGCTTCTGGCTACCGTTCTGAGAGCTAACGATAGTAGCACTAGGATGCTACGGGCTTCTGGCTACCGTTCTGAGAGCTAACGATAGTAGCATAGGATGCTGCAGGCTTCTGGCTACCGTTCTGAGAGCTAACGATAGTAGCACTAGAATGCTGCGGGCTAACAGTCATACCGTCATATACCGTATACCGGGGTATTATGTCAGCATAGTATGACGGTATGAAAAAAATTATACCGCCCAAGCCTAGTAATAAGTAACTATAACTAATTACACTTCCTGCATAACTTGCCCAACACTGGATGAATGTGTACTGTAATTCCAGTCTTTTGTATTCTATAGACCTCCTATTTGAGTACACACAGTACACACAGTACTCGTCCTCCTCTGATCGCAAGCTGACCGCGTCGTCGTCCTCCTCTTCACTCTCGTGGTCGTCGTAGACCACTTTCTTGCAGACAGACGTCCGTCTTCCCCCTCGACCTCCCCGGCCGCCTCCCCGGCCGCCTCCCCGGCCGCCTCCCCGGCTGCCTCCTCTCCCCCTGCCGCCCCGAGACGCGGATCCCCCCGGTCCTCCACCACCACCAGTACTGTGTGTTGTTGTGGCCACCGGTTAATTCGCGATTTTTATTGGTTTGTCATGACAAACCAATTACATAATCCAACATATGTGTAAAGAAACAACATATTCCAGTTAACCAATTACATAATCCAACATATGTGTAAAGAAACAACATATTCCAGTTAACGGTATATTTTTTTAATGATTAGGAAGCTGAGGGAGCACGGAAGCTGAGGGAGAGCGGCGCGGCAGGAAGGGGGCGGGCTAGCGTAGGGTCACGTGGGCGTCGTGGCCAATCAGAGGAACCCGGAACCTGAGCGCCGTTGTAGAAGGGATAGAGGCGAGGGGGACAGGGAACAACATAACAACAAAATATTAATCAAAAGGAAAGAAAGAAAGAAAACGAAAGAAAAAAGGGGAAATCAGGCAGAGTCATTTACAAATTTGGTGAAAAGGTGGGTTTTGAGTTGGGATTTGAAAGAGTGCAGGGATGTAGCACTACGGATGTTTGGAGGGAGTGAGTTCCAGAGGGTGGGTGCGGCCACAGAGAAGGCTCTGGGACCAACAGTCCGCATGTTGGTGGTGGGGATGGAGAGGAGACCGGAGTCAGAGGACCGCAGCCTCCGGGGCGGGATGGAGGGATGGTGGAGGTCCGCTAGGTACCGGGGGGCAAGGGAGTGAAGGGCTTTGTAGGTGATGAGGAGGTAGATGTATTTCATCAAATTATAATTTCTTAATTTCATAAAAATTATTACATGAAATCATATTGCTACACTCCAAAGTACAAAGTACCCCACACATCACCCTTGCTTCCCAATTCCACGCCACCTTCATTTCACTATATGTCTTGTGTATGTATGTGATGAATAAACCTCTTGAATCTTGAAATCTTGAATCTTGATCCCAGGCTTACATAAATAACAAAAGAGAAATTAAAGAAAATTGAGGATCGGTAGAACTATACCCAACAGCAGACCATCCAAACAACAACCACCCCATTCCCGGTGCGCGAACGGCAATGGCAGATCAAGCCACAACGCAGCAAAAAAAACAAAAGCACATCAAGCCCCCGCAACTCCAACTCCCTTAATCCTCCACTAAGAAGTATCTTGTATATTTTATTCCCACTCTTCAGCCTCCCTAAGTGTACTCCATCTATCCCTAAACACCTCTAGACTGTCATTACCTTGTACCAATAGCCCCTCTATTACGCTGTGATGCCTTACCTAGCTTTTGAATACGTCCAACTGTAATTCATGAATAAATTGTGCTTTAAAAATGTACCTTTTTCCCAAAAGAATAATCATATTTACAAAAGTAAAGTTATATTCCTTTAAATCCCCCAACATGAGTCACTCTAGTTTGTTATCCCAGTAACTGTAGTGAAGTAAGATATAAATGGGCTCCACGTTTTACTGAACTCAGCCTTTCCCCCTCAGGGTAAATTTTATCTTTTCTAGTTGAATGAATGAATGAATGAATGAATGAATGAATGAATGAATGAATGAATGAATGAATGAATGACTTTATTTGACAATATAAAAATAAACATGTGACAGAAAGCACAGTCAGGAGATACTGCCAAGGATGAACACAAAAAAGCTCAGAGCTTATTTCCATTGTGGTCCTTGTAGGGGGGTAGGGGAGTGTGATGCTTGGACATGCATCATACAGACATGACATCACAACACATCACATATACCATTTAACATTTATATACATAACAGACTCATAAAACATGCAAGGGTGCCTTAAGCTGAGTGTCTAGGTTAAGTATAGTCCCTTTTGAGCCATGTCTTCAGGCTGGACTTGAATCTAACAGCATTGTCTACGATTTTCAGGTCACTGGGCAGACTGTTCCAAAAGACAGCTGCTGAATACAAAAATGACTCCTTCCCCATACAGCTCCTGAATCTGACTGGCACAAAGTCAGTTGAGCTGTGCCTAGTTGGGTATGCATGGGTGTCCCTGATTCGGTTGAAGTAGTTGTTGAAGTACACTGGCACTACCCCATGCACGATTCTGTGAACTAGGCACATCCCTATCTGGTTTACTCTGTCTTCCACCTTTAGCCATCTCATGTTCTCAAAGTGTGATGTGTCAAGGTGGGTTCGGGCAGGTAGCCTTAGTATTACCCTGATTAGCTTGTTTTGTGATGTCTGTAGTTTTATTTTCTGACTTTTGGGGGCACTGTTGTACCAGGAGCCACACGCATAGTCATAGTGACACTGTATGAGTGCTCCAGCAAGAATTTTCATCGCTGACTGATCTAAAAAATGAGAGATTCTGGCTAGGTATCTAGTCCTGTTATTGATCTTTGTAAGTGCTTGGTGAGCCATGCTTTCCCCTGACGCAACCAAGATATTTCACAGATGTTTTGTCGGTGAGAACAGTATCTCCTATTCTAATGTTAAAACCTGGCGATTTTCTGAGCCTGACCTTTGACCCGAATAGGATGGACTCAGTCTTCCCCACGTGGAGGGACAGCTTGTTGTAGCCTAGCCAGTCGCTAACCTTCTCTAGTTCTGCACTCAATATCTGCTCAACCACTTGTTTGTTTTTATGAGACACTAGTAAGGCGGAGTCATCCGCATATAAAAAGAGGTCACATGAGCAAGCTGCTTTCAGGTCATTAATATACAGGAGAAATAGGAGCGGACCCAATACACTCCCTTGCGGGACCCCGCACTCTACTGTCCAAGAACTGGAGAGTACTCCATTTATATCTACCACCTGTTGTCTCCCTGTTGGGTAGGAACCAATACATTTCTGAGCTGCCTCATTAAAGCCTAGAGCCCTAAGCTTCATTAACAGGATGTTGTGATCCACTGAATCAAATGCCTTCTGGAGGTCTAACATTACCATTACACAGAACTTTCCCTCATCTACCTCAGATGTAATCTGTGAGGAACAGCAGGCAGGTGTCTGTGGAGTGGGACCTCCTGAAACCAGATTGGTATTTGTACATTAGGTTATTAGTGGAGAAATACATGTCTATTTGCTCATATACAAGCCTCTCAATGGTTTTTGATAGGACGCCCAGGATGGAAATAGGTCTGTAGTTACCCAGTTCCAATTTGCTTCCCTTTTTGTGTAGAGGAATAACTCTTGCCGATTTCATTTCGCTTGGAAATGTTCCTGTGTCTATGGCTAGGTTGGCAATGTGAGCTACACATGGGGCAATGATTCCTGCAGCATCCTGCAAAAAATGTACCAGGGATGTTGTCTAATCCAGTAGCCCTTGAGGTGTCAAGTTGTTTAAGCTTTTTCTGGACCTCCATCTCAGTCACTTTCCTAATGGAAAAAGCATTTGCTTTAACCCCCTGATCTAGGTAGAATTTCTGGACTTCTGTTGTTGCCGGGTTTAGCTGGTATCTTTTCAGATATAGTTTTTGCAATGGATGTAAAATAGCTATTCAGACGGTCTGATTTGTCTGCTGAAATTTTGTCTCCAATTTCTAAACTGATATTGCCCGATTTAGTCTTTAATTTCTTACTGTATCCTACCTCTTTAACACAATGGGGACCGGCCACGTATATATACGGCTTTCGGTGCCATGCGTTGTGGACCAGAGGCACGTATATAGCCGTGGCAAGTTGTTATTGTTTTATTCCATATTAATAACCGGATCAAGATCCCCGACCGGCTCTGCAGATCTACCCTCGTCTGTGGAATCACGAACATGCAATACCGGCCAGATCCTCTTAGGGGCGCCATCGCTCCACTGCAGTATACCATGTGGGCGAATGGGGAAAAAAATGTTTACCTTCCAATGGCGTTTCCAGGGCTCTACAGTGCGACCAAATTGCTCGCATATGCCCCTAAAAATATGTGTGTGCGAACCGTAAAAATCAATTACGCGCACGCTGTGCGAGTACAGATTATAGCCTCTCTCGTCTTTTTTTTCCTCCGCCGTGAGATCGTTAAAAAACTACAAGTCCCACATTGCACTCAAGTCAACGGTCCAATCACAGTAGAGTGACGTGACTGGTTTCATGAGAAAGAAAGCTCTAATTTGGCTTGTTTACTTCCTGAAACGCCACCATTGCGATATGCGGGCAGTCTGCTCTAGTCTAGAGCGGACCTCCATGAGCTACTGTTACTGTTTAAACAATGACCCAGTCAACTATTCACTTTTAGTTTAATACATGACGAGGCATTGTCTAACGGTATCTAGCTGGCTAGCTACTGATAGCTGCTGATATCAACAAATGCTCCAGCAATAGTCGACTCGAGTGCATAATACCTCCGTTCCCTCGTTAGCTAGCTCACGTAAGCTAGCTCACGTTAGATCTATATGTCCCAGTAAACTAAATTGTCTTAACGTTATCTAGCGGGCTAGAAGTAGCTACAGATAGCTCCTGATATCAATGTCTTATACCATTGATTCAATGTGTATTCTAGCTGAGGGCTTGCTGAATGTGATTTGACCAAAGAACCGTAACATTATACCAATAGGGACCAGCTGCAGCGCCGGAGAATCCTTGCATGCTGAATGTAGAGTATAGGTCTAGCTGCAGCGCCGGAGAATCCTTGCTGGAGCTGGAGGCTACTCAAGTATACACACAGACAGTGGAGCTGTTTGCAGATAGCGAGCATTTTGACTTGTTGCATGGTGGCGATGTCTCGCAGATAATACAACTACAAGTATGATTATATAATATATATTTTATTTAAAAAAAAATTATATAAAATATATATATTTTTTTTTAATCAAAAGAAATTTGGCAGGTAAGAAATATGCTTGGCGGGTAGATTCTTCCCATCTACCCACCACTGGCCGGTGAGTCAAAAAGTTAATTTCGTGCCCTGGTTACACCCCTACACCAAAGTAACTGGCCCACTGTGTATGTGTGTACAGCTAACTTGGCTAGCGTTATGAACAGCAGAGGTGGGCAATAGGGTCCAGCTGCAGCGCCGGACGGCCGGAGTGCAAGCGGTGTGACGTAATTGGCAGACTCGACTGTCAATCAATGGTCTACCTGACACGCAAACTCATAAACAATGTTTCTGTACTGGAGGTGTACAGTATTTCAATAGGCAACCCTGAAAGGATTATTTCTCTAGAAGAGCAACACAGCCAAAACATAGGCTGTATGCATAAAAGGGGCAAAAGCTAAAGTTAAGTGACTGTTACTTGTGTAGCAGTAGTTTGATTTGATAGTTTATTTGATAGGGACAGCACATGTTAATGAACATCAAGTACAAAATACAAAATGTAAACATGCAGGGTTGTAGCAAGAGCTAATTTACACACATGCACGCACAGTACAAATATACATTTATTTAAAAAAAAAATCTTTTACTTGAAATATTTTCACTGTGCTCCTAAATATTTTTGGGTGCTCCTAAATTTCTTTGTGTGCTCCTAACTTTTTTCATTTAGGAGCACCTGTGCCCCTAGTGAAAAAGGTTAGCGTAGAGCCCTGGTTTCATATTACCCTGATCCCGAACCAACAGCATGCACCGTTGATTACGTTTCGAATCGCAGATTTCACCATGGAATAAGGGGATTTATCATCAACCAATGGACATATTGATCTACCAGATGCCGATCGATAACGGGGGAATGCTGGAGGGTATCCCACGGGCTGACGGTAAGACCTTATTCACCTAAATTATAGCCGGATCAGACCTTGTTGTGAGACGCAAGCATTCGATCAGTGAATGTGGCTAGTTACACGGACACTGTATTGGTAATCAATAATACTAAACGCCGTCCCCTGCTGCCCCCCTTTCATCCATACATGCTTTGGGAGAGCCCGGATCATATGCAGTTTGTGTTATTTCTTTAGCATATATAAAACGGAAATGCCGTTGAATATAACGTTAGTAGCCTTTAGCTCCATAACTAGCTTTCCAGAAAATATATGAGACGAAATCTGTGATAAAGCTTATATTCACAGCGCTATAAAATGACAACCTATTGATGGATTTTTTTTTCTTTAAGCCATTTTGAAGGGACGGTTTATGAACTCAAGTGACAATGAGAATGGACAGATAGCAATACTATAAAGTATAGATATAGCCTCTGCCAGTGGGTCTTGGACTTCCTGACGGGCAGACCCCAGGTGGTGAGAGCAGGCAACTGCACCTCCTCATCCATCACCCTCAACATAGGGGCCCCACAGGGCTGTGTTCTGAGTCCCCTCCTCTACTCCCTGTACACACATGACTGTGTGGCTCAGCGGAACAACAACACAATCATCAAATTTGCTGACGACACAGTAGTGGTGGGCCTGATCTCTGCAAACGACGAGAGGGCCTACCTGGAAGAGGTCAAGGTCCTGGCGGGATGGTGCCAGGAGAACAGACTCTCCCTGAACGTCAGCAAAACAAAGGAGATGATTGTGGACTTTAGGAGGTCGGGGGTCAGGGACTACAGCTCCCTCAGCATCGACGGGGCACCGGTTGAGAGAGTGAACAGTTTTAAGTACCTCGGAGTCCACATTTCCGAGGACTTGACATGGACCACACACATTGACAGTGTTGTGAAGAAGGCACGACAACGCCTCTACTTCCTCAGGCGCCTAAGGAAGTTCCAAGTCAGTCAGAAAATCCTTAAGAACTTCTACTCATGTACAATAGAGAGCATCCTGACTGGCAATATCACCTCCTGGTTTGGGAATAGCACCGCACAAGACCGTAGCAGACTACAGAGAGTGGCACGTTCAGCCGAACGCACAATTGGAGGGGGGCTTCCCACCCTCCAGAACATTTACAACAAGCGGTGCAGGGGTAAGGCTAAGAGAATCATCAAGGACTCCAGCCACCCAAACAACTGCCTCTTTGAACTGCTGCGGTCAGGCAAGCGATACCGGAGTCTCATGGCGAGCACAGAAAGACTCAGAAGAAGCTTCTATCCCCAGGCCATCAGGCTGCTCAACGAACAATAAACACTATGCAACAACCATCAAATGCACACAGCACACACATCCACACGCGCACACTCACTTTAAACAAACAACACACTGCAGCACCCACTCTCCACACTTTAGATCACCTAAACACACTTTATATTTATTGGTAAAGGATTTGCACTACAACTCGTACACCTTACTGTAAATTGTACCTAAATTGTACCTCATCCCATTTCTGCTTTGCACTATATAGTAGTGTATATTAGTACATTGCATAGTATATTTTATATTGTATGGTAACTCAGTTACTTCTATTCTGCATCGAACATTGTACATATGTCTATACTGAACACTGTGACTTCTATTTTTACTTCTATTACATGCTATACTATTTTATTTCATACTTATCTTGTCTAGCACAGTCTCTGGAGCGTAACAGTAAGATGCATTTTGTATAAAAGTATTCTGTACTTCTGTATGACAACTATTAAAGAAACTTGAACTAGCTCTACAAAAAGACATCGGTGTGTTGACAAACCTTGGTCCTCTACCACCATATTAGACGGGTCCCAGCGGTCGTCAAAGTGTTAAGTGTCCTCCAGAGTTTCCTTGAGTTGTTCCTATACTCTGTTATTTTTTCATTGAAAAAGCCCTTCTTTGCCCCTTTAATCAAACTATTTACATAGTTTTTGTGTTTCTTGAAATCTAGGAAAGCCTGGTCTGTCCTGGACTTCTTAAATTGTTTAAAAAGATTGTTCCTTATTTTAATAGCTTTTAAAATGTCATTATTAATCCAGGGCTGAGTCCTCTGCTTTATCCTGACCATCTTCCTGGGTGCTAATCTGTCAACCACTTTAAGAAATGTTGTTTTAAAACCATCCCATGCTTTTTCAACCTCGCTCTCTGCAGTGCATTACATGAGACCAGTCCACACCCCTTAAACCATCCAGTTTTAGATGGAACATTTATTTGTTTGTCTGTTTTTCCAGTTAAACAGGATAAGATGGTGTGCTAGCAAGCAAGTAAAGGCACATGTGAACCACATTCTCTGGTTTAATATGACCATTCTTAGAGCCCCTTGCGGCCTAGCGGGGCTAAAAGGTTAGTGTCATGTTATGTAGCAAACAAAAAACATTTGTCTTTTTGTTTTATTTGTTAGTGAATGCTAAATTCATCTTAGTCATTTTAAAGAAAGCAGGCTATTCTCTGTCCTCGCTCCACGATGGTGGAATGAACTTCCCGCCACAGTCAGGTCAGCTGAAAAAGGCCCAATTTTCCACCGTCGACAAAAACACACCTCTTCAATCAATATCTGAAATAAAATAAAAATATATATTGTGACGAGCCTGGTGGTGTTCAGACTCATCACGGTTAAAAAACAAACAAATTCAACTGTCCACACAAGTGCAATATCAATCAATAAGGATATTTATTGATTAAAGGCAGAATATAGTCCGATGGGCAAATAGAATGGTCGTAATACAGTCCAATGTCCAAAACACAAAAACAGGCTCTCGTACAAAAAAAATTGATTGTTCAATACTCAGAGTAGTCTTCCGGGTCCAGGGTCAGTACACAAGGGCGTTTCTCAGCCAGTCTAGGGTCCAGTACACAATGAACACCTTCTCGCCTTCACCTCTGCTCTCACTACCTCTCACCTCACAACACTCCGTTAACAACAATCTCTTTCTCTACGTGCTCAGCTCCAACCTCACCTCCTCTCAACAATACTCTACCTGTCCTAGTGTTTTATGGTATGTGTGTCTGGTGTGTGTGCGTGTGGGATGTGGGTGATCTAATGGTGCACAGTGTTCTATCAGTCCTAATCAGCTACATAATTGCTTCCACTCCTCCCGTGGCAGTAGTATCTCCCATCTTTCACATATCCATGAAACGGGGGTGATATCTGCCACAATATAATAAACCTTTGGTGGTTTACTATTACCTTACGACTATCTACTATGCACTATGTTACTATCCGTATACTACTACCTATTGTGATAATATGTCTATACTACTATGCACTCGGAGTGTAACACTCAAGTTCAACACTGTTTTTTTTTTTTATAAATTTCTTTATTACAGTAAAAGTAAGTTGTACATTTACAATTGGCAACAACATCATTCATTTTCCATCTTTTTCTCTTTTCTTCCCCTTTCATTTCCCCTTCCCCTCCCTCATACCCACCCCATCCCCCCCACACCGGAGTTGTTGAAAACACATCTGCAAAACATCCAAACATACAGCATAGATGCTACTGGGAAAGAAAAACAAAAAAAACAATAATAATATCTATATCGACACTGTTTGTCAAACATTACATCTTACCCTTAGCTGCCAGAGGTGTATCCCTCTTGCTGACTTGTTGTACACAATTTGTTAGTCGCTTTGGCTAAACGTGTCAGCTAAATGACTAAATGTAAATGTAAAGATTGCTTGGCCGCTTGGTTTGCCTAGTCATTGTATGGATGTGTCAGTCTGAGATGTTATTTTAGGCACTGGGGGAAACGGCCACGGGTCTGAAGTCTCTAGATGAACAAGCTGAATTACATGTCCTCTTTAAAACATCTCTCCTCAGAAATGGCGGAACGTCACAACGTCCCCCAGGTCCTGACGATGGCCAGAGAGCTGGTCCAAAAAGTTCAGACGCTCATCGAGAACAAGTGATCCAGCATGATGTCACACCATTCGTTCTGTGTACCAAACTGTGGGAAAATAGTACCATGCCCACATAATATTCATGTATTCTAAGGAAAGAACCTAACGTTAATTAAATCTACACTAGGGAACGGGTTGGCTATTAAATGGGATTAACATCGAATTTAAGAGTCATGTTATTCTTATGGTCTAGGATAGTTCAGTCGATGTTAGTGAAAATGAACAAGAACTCTCTTGCAAAGCCAGTAACCAGAGAACGTAAGACTTGAATGTGTGATGTCATCAAGATGTAAAATGAATGCTGGACCATATGAATAACACGTTTAAATTCTTAAAATCGATGTATGCCCCTTTATAAACTAATCTATAACTAACTGTTCCACAATAGCTACATTAACACTTTGTTTCTAAATGCACTCTCCTATTTTCAGGTACTAAAGATGATCATTGGTAAATGTGTTGCTCAGTATTCTAGTGCTCCTTGTGAATGTGCCCTCGTTCAAAACTGCTTCAGGATGTTATTTGTTTTGCCTTAAAATGTAGCTTTTTTCAGGGATATAACAACCAAATGATTCCTTCTCTTATCGTAGATGTTCCACACAGCCCGTTTTATTTTACAACAGACCAAGTGCGTAAAGACGGCAGCGCCTCCAGACTTTGTATCATTTCATTGTCCTGGCTCATCCCACAATGCATCACCTATACCTGGTGGTGCGAGCAGATGTTGACATTTGCAGGCTTTACGCGGTGGGATGGATTTATGCTTGTGTTTTGCCAGTTGCCACATATGGGCAGATAAGATAATACTTTATTGATCCCCTTGGGGAAGTGCAGGGGTCATAGCAGCACGGGGGAGGGGAGGTACAGGCAGGGTAATAGACATGACAATAAAAATATATAAGAATAAAAGGTAAAGAACAAGATCAAATATGAATAAAAAATAACGGTCAGGGTTGGGTCAGCCGGACAGGTGAGACATATGGAAACTCTATCAATAATAATATCAACACAATGACAAGTGAGACATGTATTACTATATCAACAATAACATCAACACAATGACGGGTGAGACATATATTACTATATCAATAATAATAAAACAATGACAGGTGAGATATATGTATATTCTATCAATAATAATAACAATGACAGGTGAGACATAATGTTACTTTATCAATAATAATAACACAATGACAGGTGAGACATATGTTACTCTATCAATAATAATAATAATAATAACAACACGACAGGTGAGACATAATGTTACTCTATCAATAATAATGAGTAATAACACAATGACAGGTGAGACATGTATATTCTATCAATAATAATAATGACAGGTGAGACATAATGTTATATCGTCTCTTAATGGATTAAAGTGTACTCTGTCGTTGTTTTCCTGATGTCCCAAAAAGTGATGAGGTGCTGTAGAATGATTTGGAAACCAAACGTTCGCTCCAATTGTAAAAAGCAGCAGGTTTATTCACTACACACGTCGTAATCAATTACTGTTTACACAATACGAACTCAAAAAATAGGTGTTCTCTTTAAAAGCACAAGCGGTAGGAATCGCCTGCATTGGGAATCACTAGAACTAAAACAAGATTCACAAATTCTCAAGGTATTCTCTAGACCAGCGTGAGGCTTTGTCTGCTAAATATGTCGACTCGATATTATGTTACTTATGTTACTGAGACATATATTACTATATCAATAATAATAAAACAATGACAGGTGAGATATATGTATACTCTATCAATAATAATAACACAATGACAGGTGAGACATAATGTTACTCTATCGATAATAATAACACAATGACATGTGAGACATATGTATATTCTATCAATAATAATAACAATGACAGGTGAGACATAATGTTACTTTATCAATAATAATAACACAATAACAGGTGAGACATATGTATACTCTATCAATAATAACACAATGGCAGGTGAGACATATCTATACTCTTGTTGTGATTTTTTTGTTTGGCTCCTTTAAACAAAACGGTGAAACTAGAAATTCAGATGAGTCAAATTGTATCAAAAGAACATCGTTTTATTTCTGTGGCCACAGAAAAGTGTAACACAAGCGTCTGACCAGAAAGTGAGAGAGAGCTCTGGTCAGACTTACAATTAAATACCAGCTGGGAATGACAAATGAAAACAAAGATGAAAAAATTTAAACAAAAGATGGGTTTAGGGGTTTTGTCATGTCTCACACAAGACTTGAGACAAGGACATAATCAGGCATATCTAAGTCGAGCTGTCCTGGGCCTTGGTTGTTGTTTTAAGAACACTGTTTAGACTGTCGCCCTAGTGTCTGAAAAACTGTATACCAGTAAGTTTATTAACTAGTCAAGGCTATACAGAGAATATGTATTTAAACAGAGCTATGAACTAATAGGCCCAGTAAGCTGTACAAATGATATAATAGGATGAAACATATAATATTTTCTACAACACTCTATTGATAATAATAACACAATGACAGGTGAGGCATATGTATACTCTATTGATAATAATAACAACACAATAACAGGTGAGACATATGTCAGCTATATCAATAATAATAACACAATGACAGGTGAGGCATATATATACTCTATTGATAATAATAAAGATTACAGGTGAGACATGTATACTCTATTGATAATAATACAGTGCATACGTACAGTCCCCCCTGGTATCATAGATTATATCCCAAGTGAAGCCCATGTGCAGAAATATATAGCTAACTAAATCTACTCTGTACAATGTGCAATATTCTATACTGAGTCTTAGTCTACCCTGGTAAGTAAACAGATTAAGTGGATTATCAATAAATATAGAATATGTGTATACAAATAAGACCAAAGGTGCTAATACATGCATGAGTGATGTGTGAGTCCTTGTGCAAGGTGCACCAGAGTGTGCAGGGTTCAGTAGTTAAGAGTCTTAACAGTTCTCAAGTTCTCCAGCCGTTGGCCAAGTCAGTCCTTTGAACACAGTTGTGGAGCCTGATGGCTACTGACGAGACTACTGTGGGCATCTGTAAATCACAGAGACTACTGTGGGCATCTGTAAATCACAGAGACTACTGTGGGCATCTGTAAATCACAGAGACTACTGTGGGCATCTGTAAATCACGGAGACTACTGTGGGCATCTGTAAATCACAGAGACTACTGTGGGCATCATCTGTAAATCACAGAGGCTTTCTGAGTGGGTTACCGGCACCTCCTTAACCTTTGTGTGGTGTTTGCGTTTTTGTTGCTCACCCAGTGTTTGCAGGTCTGGTGGACCGACAACATTATTGGGATTTTAAAACAATATAATTAATAGAAAATGAGCCAAGGCCAATGGGTCTCAAGTTAAAAAAACGAAAAACAATTCATTGTATAATTTCCCTTTTAGTAAACATTGAAAACGGGCCCCACAGACCACAAGGGTTAAATGTTTAATTGTGTTTAGACAACATAATAGGCAGGAAATAAACTGATTGGTCAGGTATGCATGTTCTTCATAACTGAATATAGCTCTGTCTGCAGTGCCCGTTGCCCCCCCTCTGGTTCTTGAGATATTTACTCTACTGTATGTCTAGCCTCTGTGAGAAAATTAAGATTAGCTACATTCATTTTACACCACGTAGAAATACACAGGTCTCTGAGATTGTAAAGCAGTTGCATATTTTTTAAATCAATATAGTGACCATTGGTTGACTATATTGACCATTGGTCTTATATCGGCGTTTTCTGGTTTCAACAAGCACAAAAGATTTCAATGCAACTGTTTCACGATCTTGTAAACTTGTGGTTTTCTATGTTGCGTAGTAAGATTATTGCAAGTTGCAACTAATCTTAAAGGGGCACCTCACCAAAAGACGATGCTGATTTATTTTGCAATATCACACATCCAAAAGCTCTTTGCACACATTAATTTAGTTTGACAGTTATTTTGTGTAAATTAGTTTAAATATGGCCACCAGTGATGTCATCGGGGACATTGAATCCTTCTTTAATCCACCATTAAATGATGTAGATGAAAAAATAGCTATACCTTGTCTTATAGGGACTGCTACCTTATCATTTTATTGAGCTGTAATTAACACAACATAAGGATTCAATGCCCCTGATGACATTTTAATTAAATTAATGTGTGCAAAACTATTTAGGGTTTTTGGATGTGTGCGAGATTATGTGCAAAAATAAATCGGCATTGTTTTTTGTTGAAGTGCCCCTTTAATGTTCGCAAGAGGCTACGACCATAGAGGAGGTTCTTTGGGCGGGCAGGTAGCCCCCGGCAGGTTGTGGGTCTGAAGTGGCGTCTGTAATGCTGACCCTGGGGATTGTGCACAGCATGGGTATAAACAAGGCCTGACCATGGTGATCCTGGAGACTTCCCTCTTTATGCACGTGATCCATTACTGGTCTCACATATTTCACATTGTTTAGACGTGACCATTCATAGAGTTGCCAGAATAGCCAGCATATACCTCCATGACGTTTGGTTGACGTGTGGCTTCAATTACAGTGTTTTGGTATCAGTGCCTACCTGTGTTACCATATTAATATCTTCTGGTACTGTACATGTCTGTGTTTTTGCTGATTGTGATGTATTTGTGGTCAACAGATTTATTGTAAACAGTTAAAGAAGGAGCTGATTTATTGTATAAAATATCAAAGTTATAACATATTTATGATAATGTGCTGTCTGTATAAGGGATATATCTGATTATCATAGACAGTCATAGACAGATGAAAATGAGCCAATGGAAATAAATATATTTTTATTTTTTCAATGTCTTCTTAAATTGTCAAATAACTGTTGTAATTATTAATTTTATGTGTATTAAACAATCAGTATATTTTGCAATCTGTGTGGTGTCGTTTCTATGGAAGAAATTACAACAATAATAATTATGTAAACTATGGATGAGTCAGTCGCAGTCAACCAGCACCTGCTAACGGGTCGGACCCTTTAGCTCAACTGGTTAGTGCGGCTGACTCATCCATAGTTTACAATAATAATAATACAAAATGTAATGGCCAAATGAGTAAACTAGAATTCCCTTTTTTTAATATATATATATATAATTTTCACCATGAAAATATTTCTAAATGATTTTCTTTTATTTGGGAGACTTAAAGAACCAGTGCTGTTAATTATGTTAATTCAGTCCAAAAATGCTTATTGTGGGATGTTAATGTCAGAGTGTCATGCTTTCAGCTTCTGGTGTATCATTTGATGTGTTTGAGTGCACCCTCTCTGAGCACAGCCAACTCTCAGTATGTTGAGGGGTTGTGGGCTTGTGGCCCTCTGTTCATTGACAGAAGATGTCAAATTAGTATCACAGTGGCGATGTGGCTCGGGAGTAGTCTGTACACGTATACGTACAGCGCAGTAGTCTGGCAATCCTGGTTCGATTCCTGCTCCTCCCGGGCAGCGTGTCGATGTGTCCTTGAGCAAGACACTTGCTCCCGATGAGCAGGTTGGCATCTTGCATGGTTGCCTCCGCCATCGGTGTGTGAATGTGTGAGTGAATGGGTCAAATGTGAGTAACAAATTGTAAAGCGCTTTGGATAAAAGCGCTATATAAAAAAGCAGCCATTCATTTACCATTATAAAATACAAAAAACTTTCAAAATGTAAACAAGGTCATGAGACCAAGTGTGAACAGTTGCTATGGGAGTCTTAACATTGGCTAACTGCTAACACTCAAATTGTAGCAAACTAGTTTCATTGCTTGTTTGTGGACTAGCTATCTGATATCCTTTACAACTACTGACAGACTGACTGATGGGTCAATCAGGGTAACATTATGTAATGTTTTCAGGGAAGCAGGTTATTTGAAATGTTTTTTATATCCAGGGGGATAGCGGTTGAGGGGCTTTAGTCAGCATTTCCACAACAGTTCTAACATTTTGGACAATTTCACATCAACATTAACCTGATGCACCACATGGTTTGTTACAAGGTACATCAACATCTCTCAAGGTAACATCAAAATACAGAGCCCCTTTCCTGTGACAAAATGGCATGCAATGTAATCAAAAAAGTCAACCAACAAACTAGATTCTTGTACCGGATCTCCTCTCTGGTAAACAAGAATACACTGAAGACTCTGGCAGGAGCACTCATTCAAGGGTACTACGACTATGCTTGCACCTCATGGTACCAAAGCACCTCAAAGGCGCTAAAAACAAGATTACAAACATCACAAAACAAATTAGTCAGACTACTGCTTGACCTCACTCCTAAAACCCACCTCACCCCTGCCCACTTTGACAACCTAGGAGGATGGCTTAGAGCAGTAGACAACAGAGTACAGCCACTTGCAATGGGCCTGGTCTACAAGATACACTACACCACTCAGGTACCCATGTGAGTCATTCCACCAATCCGGTCCGATTTGAGTCCCTCTGATGTTTTTAAGTGTCTTTTATCTAATCAGTTACCAAAATGTGCTTTGAAATGCTATTTATTTCAGTTGCAATGTCCTCTTTAATAAAGTGTAAAAACATTGCATGAATGTAATTTTTTTTTATTATGCATTATGTTGTTATTTCAGTTGACACCATGTATTTTGACATGTCCCTCGTGGCATTTCATGAAAATGTATTTGGGATATGACCAAGAAAATTTGTAACTGTTAATGTGCTGTTAATGCTGGTAATGATTTATTTCAAAATAAATGAATAATTATTCATTAAAATAACATTATTCAGTCTGTCCCTCAGTAACCCTCAACCCCGTTACACTGAGCATTCCCCCCCCCCCCACAAAAATAATGGTTCAATCCATAGAAGCATGTGAAACAGGAAGTGACAACTTTGAAGTCTTTTGGAAAACACAACACCAGGAACAGGCAAGTAGCTACCTCATTGTACTATGTTTTCAGTCATTTATCATGTAATATTATGGTAGTCAAGCATAATTACTCAACACCGTTACTTGAAAAAAATATAGCAAACTATTACTTGTGAATATGATCTTTGTTATTAAAAAAATGTAGATGCTTTCTTAATATCATGCATGCCATGTGCTCTCCTGGTATTCACCACATGTCGGAGTAGCAACCATTTTGTGCAAAAAATCACAACCCTGTTACACTCAACCCCGTTACGTTTGAATGTAACGTTTGAATGTAACAGGGTTGTGAGATTATAACGGGGTTGTGATTTTAACACTGATTTTGAAGTTATACAATAATAGTTACATTTATTATTGAGCTTTTTCAACATGCTTATGCCACATACATTAATTGTAATGTGCATGTTGCTGTGTGTGTGCTCACACGTTACCCTAGACTCAACCCTGTTACAGCTACATGTTTATTAATTATTTCTTTAAGTTTATGAAAAACAAATTCAACTTTTGAATAATTTTGTCTGAAACGTTTAGAGCAAACATAAGAATATCGAAAAAGCTTGCGGCCGCTGTCAAAAAAAGGCAAATTTCAGGGTTCAGAATAGCAAAAGTGTAGGATTTTACATAATTTTTAGACGAGCAATTATAGAAATGGTGTGAAGGACATCTAATTATTATAGAAATGTTGACTTTAGCACAAATACATGTTTTAATCTTATTCAGAGCTTCCAGAGTGTCCATAACGGGGTTGAAGAATAATGGTGTCCATATCATACAATAATGACCAAAAATAATAGAGATTTCATGCCTGAGATGGGAAAATATATTTTTCTGGAAATTAAATATGTCATTCATCTTGAGGGGTGTTCAGAAAAGTAATACCTCTTGGTAAAATAAAAAGAATCCAAAAGTCCAAATCGGACTGGATTGGTGGAATGACTCATGTACATGTCGAAATACTTCCCAAAAATCAGTGAATACCACGACCACAACACCGGAGGGAGTTCCACAAATCATGTGCAACCCAGATTCGGCACAAACAAGGGACTAAACACGTTTCGCAATTATGCCACAACAATATGGAACGCCCTACAGCCGTAAAAAAAACGCTCTCAAAGAGCACCTAAGGTAGGCTGCCATTCGAAACTGGCCACCGTAAATCAAACTCAACTCAAAGAAACGGAGATGCAAAAGGTCTGTTTCTGGCAGAAACTTTCTGCATAATCAGAGTATGCTTCTGACCTTGCACACAATAATACACCAGATATTTATAATGTCAGGAAATGGTACTACTGTGTGACATCACTCATTGTATACGGGGAAGCAGGGGTCAGCACTGCAGGAGGACTATGTGTTCCCCACATTCCTGTGAGACACACGCTATTCCTCCTTTTCTTTTCCTACTCTTCCTTGTAATTTCCCCAGAAATCGTCTTCCCTACTAATTCCCAGAGTGAAAGCAATCTTTGTAGATTTCCACTAAGACACAGTCTTGTCTAAACAGTCAGTCTGTAATAACACCCTTGTTATTATACAGTATGCTCATGTCATTATTTTACTGTTATAAAGAACATTTTCCACAACACAACATTTGTTACTTGGTATGTCAATTCGGTGAACTATCCCTTTATCCGCAAAGCCGGGCGCTTGCAATGAACGTCATCATGATACGCCTAGTTCTTCGCCTGTTGGCCAATCAAACCCCACATGGTTCAAGGAGAGTGACAGAGGAGTCATCTGCTGCGGAAGAACAAACGTCAGTTAAGATAAATAACAGTACACTATCTGTAACTACATAATCTTAATTTCTACGCGTTGTATTGGGGTCAGTTGAGGATGAACAGTGTGGGAGAAGGATGCACTGACTTCAAGAGGGAATACGACCAGTGCTTCAACCGCTGGTTCGCCGAGAAATTTCTGAAGGGAGATCGAAGCGGTGACCCATGTACAGAGATGTTCAAGAAGTACCAGCACTGTGTCCAGGTAACTCAACCATTGCCTACTGATTACCTTTCAGACATGTGTCCCTGCTTTACACCCCGAGGCTCACTGAGACCACCAGTACTGTATTTGCAAATCTGGTGGTATGTCATAAATGTATAGATGTAGCACTACTGTCTATCTGTATGTCGTGTATGTCATATATGTTATGATGAATTGAAAATGGGGGACCCTGATGTAAACAAGACAAAAGTCTTTCTCTGGTCCGCATCCCCTTAACAATTGTATATTGAGCTGTACTGTACCCATTCTGCAATCTGTTAATAAAGTTTTCAATCAATCAATCAATCACCACTCCACATACACAGACAGACATTCATCATCCCTGGTTTTAAGATTAGATTAGATTCAAATGTATTGTCATTATACAGCACAGTACAACGAAAATAAGTTCACATCTCACCAGAGCGCAAATGTAGCAGTAAAGTGCAACAATATACAAGTGATTAAACTGGAGTATAAATTAGTACTACTGAGTAATAATAGTGCTTATCAGATGTATACGTATGTAGTGTTACAGTATTATTATGTACAGTGATACAGATATAAATACACTCTGGTAGTAGCCATACTGGCCAGCACTGCAGTAGAACTAGTACGAGTAGATAAGGGATATATACAGATATAGATATAGTACAGGTATGTAACAATTATTATATGCAGGTATATTCAGACACATGTGGATAAATATATATACATTAAAAATAAATATTGCATTGGTATCGGTTTCTATATAAAATAAAGACATAATTGGAGATTGCCCAATTTATCTCACTTCTCTGTTGGAGTGGACATCTGGACCCTATGGTACACGTTCCAAAGACTGGCACCATGAAATGATGTAGATGAAAAAAACACTGTGATTAAAACGCTGTGCTTGTTTTTCTTTTCTTTTTTGCAGAAGGCCATAAAAGAGAAGGACATCCCCATCGACGGGGTGGAATTCATGGGGCCCAATAAAGACAAGCCAGAGAGCTGATGAAGAGAAGACACTACATCTATCACCGACATCTGCAAAGCCTTGTTGTGGCTCTCTGAAGGTGCTCTGGAGCACAGGCCATCTGGGACCAGGCTGGGAGGAGACCCTGCTCCTACTGTCACAGACAGCAGACAAGAGCATGAACATCATGCAGCAAGAACGACCACCACCATCAGCAGGGACAGGACTGTGCATCAGAAGGAACCTAGGCTTGGAATCATTATTTTTTAAGTGATTTATTTTTATTTTTTATTGTTTAATCTCTGCTTTATTTTGTGTACAGTGGAGAGGAACAAGAGAGTGAGTGGGTGAGTGTAGGACCTGGATTCAAACTAGGGGTGGGTGATATGGCCAAAATATCATATTTTTATTTGAAAAAATAAATGTATCCAAATATCATGATATTTCTATACATTTTCACAATTCATGATATGTGTCATGATGTTTTTCTCTTTACTCTTCTGTCTATTTTACTAAGTTAATGAACAGTACAGACCAACTGGTAACCATATAGCACTCCATTATCAGCCTTTGAAGTACAGGTATAGTATTTAAAGGGGCAGTTCACCCCCCAACATTTTTAAACACATCTCCCTCCTTACCTGGAGTGTTATCTATCAATTTTGGAGATATCGGCTGTAGAGATGTCTGCCGCTATTCCCAATATAATGGAGCTGAATGGCGTTCAAAGCACCAAAAAAATAAAACTCAAAAACAAGATCTGTGTATTATTATCCTGGGGTCATGATTTCTGGAAAGGGACATCTGTGTTTACGTTTTTCAAAAGCCTTTTCTTTTTGGTCCTTTGAGCGCCACAATATATCTATCTAATATCTATCCATCCATATAGTTTGTGTGATCTGCCTCGTTTTGAAGATATCTGCCGTCACTCCAATACAATGGAGCTGAATGGCACTTGGCCTGTAGTGCTCAAAGCAGCAACAAATCTTTTACTCACGACTACTCAGGATAATACACCTAATAGACCTTGTTTTAAGTTCTTCAAATGTATCTTGTGGTGCTTTGAGCACCACAAGCCGAGTGCCATTCTCCATTGTATTGGAATGACGGCAGACACCTCTACGACGGATATCTACAAAACTAAGCAAATCACACCAAAACAACCTGGATAGTACTCCTGGTAAGGAGGAAGAATTTTTTTTATTTGTATTTTGGGTGAACTGTCCCAACATTTGAGCTTATTAAACACCATCAGTGTCAGAGTGGCTATAGTAAATATTATGAATAATGGTTGAAGTGTGGATTGTGCAAGAATATCATGACCTCCCTTTGAATGCATATCGTGATGACATTCATACCACCCACCCCTAATTCAAACCCACAACATTATGAGTACATGTGGTGTGTGCTTTTGCCAGCTGGCCCTTCAGGAGTTATTTAAACATTATTATTTAAGCAAATTACCATGAAGTGTATTACTGGCATACCCATCAGACAATTTAAACTGAAGCTTAATTTATTTTAAAGGTGCTATATATAACGTTCAGCCACTAGATGTCACACTAGAGCACCAGCCATGTCATTTATCCAATCGGGTGCATTCCACGTGGAGAAATGGGAAGTAGGAGGGTGGCGCAGTGGGCAAGGCACTCGCCACTAATGCAGGAGATGCTGGGTTCGAGCCCAGCTCTCGGCGTTGCTACCAGCTTGGCTGGCCGTTCATACTAATACAATTGGCAGTATTAGGGGGTGGGAAGCTGGTGGGTGGGGATTCAACGTTGTGGACAGCGACTCCTACAGGTCGGTTGGTGCGCCTGTGCAGCAGAATCGGGAAGCAACGAGGGCGGCGTGTCCCTCCCACGCAGACCCTCGCCGCTGAGAGATCGCGCTGTTCAGGTGAAAAGATGCGACAGCTTCCTCCTCATGTACCGGAGGGGACATGTGATGCAAGGCTTGGTGCACATTGCAGCCGACCTGTGGGAGGCATGGCCTAACAGCGTTCGAGGCAGGGGAGGGTAGAATTGGACAAAATACAAAATTGGGATGGGATAAAAATAGAAAAATGGGAGAAAAAGTAGATCAAAAACAAAAAAAAAGAGAAATGGGAAGTAGGGAGGGGATACATGCACATGCAAACATTATTTTTGGACCCGCAAACATTTTCTAAATGATCAAATTCATCAATCAAAAATGCTTTTTTGGGGAAAAGCAATACTTTTATTCCATACCTTTCTAAAAATCTCTGTGAATGTTATAATATAATAATTATTACTCTACATGAAAATGTTATCTATAGCACCTTTAATAGCATTTCCCCCCTGTCATAAAACGGGATGCTCATTGTAAGTAAGTTCACGTCAGGTTACTTTTGACATTATTAAAGACCATATTTTCTATAAAGAATGTCATGTTAGTAATAGTGGAAGCAGTTAGTTGAGATCACTGTTACGTTTGTTTGGTTTACACAGTGAATGTTTAAAGTCACATTTTGCATTCCTGAATAGTTCTTTTGCTATTCTGAAAGTGTGATTTTGACCAACATCACAATCAGCTGCAACAGCTATACATGCAGTATTGATGCTTCCGACGAATAAAACATTCTTCATTCAGTCTTCTTTATTCTCTTGTTGATTCATGATAAACGCAGGTTTCAGACACGTCTCCCATTTAAAATTACATTATTTACCAGATAATCCAGATTGTGATGTTGTGGACAGTTTGACTATTGTCTAATAATATACCACTCAATTCTAAACCATTGAAGCTTAGCTTGGTGTATATCAGTGGTTAATTTCACATCAAAGACCCCCAGATAGACACGTAATAAATCAGGGAGGCCCATTTGAGAAGATTTTGTTCTAGGGACCCCCATCTAAGAAGATATTTATTGTTGGTTATTAATTATTCCAGAATTCCATAACTGCCTATAGTTGGGGAGATAACAGGAGAGTGAATCCTATATCACTCCCAACTGCCCACCCCCCCTCATCTCTGGTGCAGCCTGTCTGCCCCCCGTGGCTCGAAGACCCGCTCCTCCCCCCAACACCTGAGACCCCCACAGTGTGGCTCTCTGCAGACCAGGTGAGTACACAGCTGAGCAAGTTACACGCAGGCAAGGCTGCAGGTCCTGATGGGGTGAGCCCAAAGGTACTCAAAACCTGTGCCTCTCAACTGTCATGTGCTCCAGCTCATATTCAATATGAGCCTGAGGCTGCAGAGAGTCCCGACACTGGAAAACCTCCTGTGTGGTTCCTGTCCCTAAGTGCCCGTGTCCCAGCACGTCCAAGGACTACAGGCTGGTGGCTCTAACCTCTCATATAATGAAGACCATGGAGGTTAGTCCTGGAGCAACTCCGCCCGGTAATCAAACCCCACCTAGACCCACTCCAGTTCGCCTACCAGCCCCGACTGGGGGTAGACGCTGTCATCTACCTGCTGAACCGAGCCTACACTCGCCTAGACAAGCCGGGGAGCACTGTGAGAGTCATGTTCTTTGACTTCTCCAGTGCTTTTGATACCAAGGCCTGGGCTGCTGGGTGAGAAGTTGGAGGCGATGCAGGTGGAGGCCCCCCTGGTGTCCTGGGTTGTTGACTATCTGACGGGCAGACCACAGTATGTGCGCCTATGGAGCTGTGTGTGAGACAGACTGGTCAGCAACACCGGGGCCCCGCAGGGGAGTCCTCTCTCCCTTCCTCTTCACCGTCTACAGTACACCAACGACTTCCACTATCGGTCAGAGTCCTGCCACCTTCAGAAGTTTTCTGATGACTCTGCGATAGTGGGATGTATAAAGGACGGTGACGAGAGGGAATACCGGGAACTGGTAGTGGACTTCGTCACATGGTGCGATAAAAACCACCTGCCGCTAAATGTGGCGAAGACCAGGGAACTGGTGGTGGAGCTGGGGAGGAGGAGTGCACCTGTGACCCCCGTTTCCATCAGGGGAGTCGATGTGGACATGGTTGAGGAGTACAAATACCTCTGTGTGCACATCGACAACAAACTGAATGGGTCAAAACACGCAGAGGCGCTGTACAAGAAGGGCCAGAGCCGACTCTACTTCATCAGAAGGCTGAGATCATTCAATGTCTGTACAAGGATGTTGAGGATGTTCTATGAGTTGGTGGTGGCGGGCGCCTTCTTGTACGCTGTGACCTGCTGGGGCAGTGGACTGAGAGCAGGGGACACAAACAGGCTGGATAAGCTGGTCAGGAAGGCCAGTAGTGTGGTTGGGGTGGAGCTGGACTCCCTAGCGAGGGTGGTGGAGAGGAGGAGCCTTGCTAAGCTCCAGGCCATCAGGGAAAACCCCTCCCACCCACTATACAGACTTGGCTGACAGGAGGAGCATGTTCAGTGCTAGGCTCACACTACCTAAATGCACCACTGAACGGCACAGGAAGTCCTTCATTCCAACAGCCATCAGACTATACAATGCATCACTGTGCCTCACTGAGCAGTGACATCTTCCTGGACTCTTTACTTTTGAAACAGCACTGTGCAACATTACACCTACTGTAGAGTATCAGTATATTTTATTCCATACTTATCTTAGGCAATTTGATTTTTATTCGTGACCTGTTCTGGCTAAATGTTTAATGTTGAGCGATTTGCAGTGTAAAATTTCCCTCTGGATAATACAAGTATTTCTATTCTAGATCAGAATAGTCATTCTTATGCATTCTCTCATTGGGCAAAATTTCCCATTGTTCTGGGGACTCCCTGGAACCTCTCAGGGTCACCCATTTTGAGAATCACTGGTGTATAGTGTATATATATAGTTTTCACAAGACTACATGTGTAGATGTTGCATTATGTGCCGAGATGTCTGTATTACTGCATCCTGTTCAACGACAACTTCAGTTTACCTGTTAAAGAGTATGCAACCAATTTCTTATTAAATTAGTATACTTAAAATGAATCATTCATACTATACTTAATCTACTGCACTCATATGGGAAATGCGCGTACCGTCTTCAGTCAAACAAGAAGATGGATAAAAAAAAGTTCTGTGTTCAGTAGAAAGCTATCCAGCTGTAAGCTAGCATAGTTTAGCACAAATGAAGCGGATACGGACCACTAGCTTAAAACTCCGGGAAGTTTTTATCCAACAGGTAGGTTAGTGGTCAGTATCGAATTCCATTAATTTGTGCTAAGATAGACTAGTTTGCAGCTGGATAGCGTACTGAACTGAGAGGAAACTGGTATCCATCTTGTCTGACTCTGGAGAAAACAGTAAGACCATTTCTCATTATGTTCCTTTCATCTTACAAATATCTGAATATCCTAGTTCCAGTATGCACACTGTATTCATAAATAAAGTTATACTTTAATGGTGATATGGTTAAGCATACGTAGAAAAGCAAAGGTATAATGTATTAGTAATTTATATGATCAATACTGACATCTTGTTGATATTAATATCCAATTGATATCTTATTGGTAATAGTATATATTACTACCAACACAAGCAAATGTTAGGAACAGACCAGAAAGTCTTCAAACCTTTATTTAAAAGAAAAGAAAAATCATAAAATCAGTGACTTCACAGATGTTTACCAGATTACAATCAAAATCAATATCCAACTGTAGGCCTACGCAGTCAAGAGGTGCACGCATAATTAAAAGAAAAATTTATCCAGGAGCCATTTCACAGTCAGTGTCACTCTTCTCCAGGGCAGCGCTCACGTTACACTGTTAAAGGTAAACGGGTATGGAACACCAGCTGTGCCCTGCTTAATGCTTATTGTACACTAAATAACTCATTGGGACAGAATGTAAATACAGCAAATAATCCCGTATACAAAAGCTTTTTATTTTTTGTATTTTTACGATTATAAAAAAGGGAAGAGGCTAGTCCATTTGTATTTTTTCTCTGAGACATAAGGAAAGCTAAGATGGAAACACAGGAGAGAAGGTCCTGGCTGGATTGGATCCTAGGCCAGCATGGGTACTTGTGGTTCCAGAGGCAGGCGCTTAAACGCTACACCAACTCTGGACACAGTTTAAACACCTTTTGATGATTTGCATACATTCATGATCACCTTGTACATCACTGACACCAGCTACATAATACTGTGTGTACACATCCAGAACTGATGTATACACACGTATATGTATGTACATATTATATACCACATCTGAAGAGTCTTGACTGAAGGTGCCTTTCCACTGACCAAGTCTAGCAGCGTGGGTGCATTCAATTGATTTCCATGGCGGCATATGCTCCTCTACATTGGAAATGTATTTAACACAGCCGCGCTGCTAGACTGGAGTTGGTTGAAAGGCCCCGTTACAATCAACCTTATGAGTACCGGTACTGCATTTCAGGTCATATGACTGAAAACATAGTCCTCAAAGGAGGATTACCACTTTCCCTTCAGATGCACATGTCCAAAACATACAAATGCATAGACTTTTTAGTGATCATGAATCTATGCAAATCATTACGTCTTTACTGAGATTGGTCAGAGCGATAAGACATAAGTGACGACTGTATACATGATAATTCTGGACATTGGTACACAATTGTCACTGTGCATATAATACATTTTTCTGCACGATAAAAGAGTAAATATTATTGGCGAATGTGGCGCTCCCTACTCTGGTGACTTCTGTATCTTCATATGTTTTGGCAGCGAGACCATCAGTGGCTTCTCAAAAATTGGCTCCGTTCCAGACAAATAAAAATGACCTCACCACAATTTTATATAGAGATCACAGCCTACAGCAATGTGACGCACAAAACACAAGCTTTTGTCAAGCAGTCAGGTGCTTCAGGAAGCAAGACAGGCCAGGTAGCCAGGTAACTGAAGAAAAGAAAAATCTATAGATTATTTTATGGTTATTTTAGGAAAGTTTTGTGACTTGCTATTTAAATATTGGTTAATAAGGATATTTTGCAGAATGACCCATGATTCTTCTTTATAAAAGAAATTATTAGCTATTCCATGCTCATTTTAGACAGTTATCTGGCTTGTGGCAAAATCTCACTCCTTGAAACACCCCCCAAAAGGGAAGTGATACAAATCAACAACTTTAAGGCTGTGGGAGGAGGGGCCTGTTTATGGAATGTATATCGCAAGCAAGAGGGGAGAAAAGAGTGCAGTTTATCACGGATGAGGAGGCCTTGGGTAAACAAACAAAAAAGGGAAGAAAAAATTTAAAACAATTACAAAAAACATTTGCCCCTATTCAGTGCGCTGTGACGACCGGCTGGCTGGTTGGTTCTACCGGTAGTGACGAGGCGGGGGGCTATGCTGCTGTCTCCTGGAGGGGGGGCTATGGCGGGACATGGTGTGGCGTGCAGGGGACTGGTAGCGCGGCGGCGGGGAGCCTCTGCTCTGGTATGGAGGAGAGTAGCGCCCCCTGGATCTGGAGCGGGAACGTGAGCGACTAAAGCTGGGAGTCCCCCTCTCTCCTTGGACACGGATGTACGCGGTTTCCCCCTGGAGAAAGAAAAACCACATAATTTGTGATAAGCTGCAACCAATCAGACTACAGTAAAACCCCAACTGTTACTTTCTGCCTAGATATGTGCTTCAACTAGAGAACTGTAGGTTCAATCTGTATGCAGAAATGTGGAAGAAAAGGGGCTTCCTGTTGGCAATGAGTTTTTCCTAAATGTGATTGGATGTGGAGGTTCGCGCAACTTTCTGAATTATACATGTGAAGACAATTGAGCCCTAGATGCCTCACAGGTAATTTTGTGTTCAGCCTGGAAAGAGTAGGGAAAAAAAGTGATTTTCCTAAATACATTTCAAAATTTTCCAAAAAAGCCAAATGGCAATGGTTGTAGAGTATAAGATAGGAGGATATGTCCATGTCGATCAGACTTACAGTGTGCACGTTATGGCTTTTCAAAGTTGTACATTTGAACCTTTTACTACAGTGTCACCATCTGGCCTATTTGTTGTGATGCCTTGGCTTACCAATATCAACCATTGTGCCAAATTGTATGTCTCGTGTACCATGTTTTTCTTGACCGACACTGTCTAATGAAGTTAACCATCTCTAATGTGCAACGGCCCAGCCCCTCTTGAGGACGACACGTCACTTTGGTGACCTCTAGCGGCTCGGTTGTGCATATTGTTTAATACAATATATAGATCGAATTAAAGCCCTATTTGTTGCCTGTCGTTAAGCGGTTCTCGAGTTACATGCCGATATGCGAGGTGTGCGCAGCAATAGACTGCAGACTTAAAAAATTATTTAAAAACCACTCCCGACTCCCGAGCCTCTACCTCCGTCAATCATTTGGTGATCTCGAAAATCATTGAACAGGGTTGTAGCGAATGAGTGTGGCTTTACAATGGTACCCCAGGTGGGAATGAGCGAATCAGGGATCTAGGTGAAAAATCACAAGTGCAAACAGGAAGAGAAATTTCCACGGAATGCATTGGAGTCAAGTCAATGAGGAAATAGTTTTCTGCAGCCTTTTTTTTGGGACAAAAAGACTACACAAGACTTCAGGCTATGGACCCAGGGTGTTTTTTCAGCCATACAAATTTTTTGGGAAATACTACTTCTGGACTACTAAGTAACTACTACAGAAAAACATGAGTAAGAAGTTTTTCTACAACTCAAGTTCAGACCTATGTTACTCTATTTCATTAGCACTACAAGTGAATTCTCTTTATTGTATCAGAAACTTCAGAATGTCATCTTTCAAAAGAGACCAGGCTCATTTATAGCATGTGCTATAAATATAAAGTAGGGATGCACCGAATATTCGGCCACCGAAAATTATCGTCCGGAAATGGTTCAAAAGGGCACTTTCGACCGAAAGGGTTTTAGCACCGAAAATATATCACCGAATGTCAAATAACGTGTTGTTGTGATGACATAATCAAAACGCGGCTACAGACATAGCATGTGCAACGTGTAACGTGAGCAGCTTGGCAGCTCTTCCTGCATTCTACAGCCTGTGACAACTCCTCTTGGGACTCGCGCTGTTTCTATGTAAACTCCGCGAGCAACGCATCCAATAAATGCGTCTTTAACATGCTTTATATCCTCGCCATTACTATATGCCCGTTGCGGTTAAAAACCTTTTTAACTAACGTTAGCGTTAAGCTAGCTAACAGCGCTTCCATTCCTTTCACCCGTCTCACTTAACACTTTCAGTGCCCACCACGACATAACACGTGTTATCTGCCCACCCCCTGAATGCCCACCACGACAATTAGCGTGTTATTTTTTTATTAGCGATCTGAATTCATATTTCATCAACCGAGTCTCTCGTTGGGAAACCAGCCCCATCAGGAGCTCAGATGTGAAAAAAGCGCCCCCTATCGTCTCCCAGATGGTAATGCACCCTTTTGGAATGGACTCAGTGAAAATGGATGAGAAAAGAAAGTGTTAAGCTACATCATCCCCCGCTAAGAGTCACGGGAGATGTAGTAAATACAACAGTCCTTCCATGTAGGCTAGAACGCCGTGAATTATGACTCAGTAACCACTACAGTAACATCATTAAGTCTGCTATAAGCTATTCTCCCTCTCGTGTGGGTGTCTTTATGCAGATCTTTATGCAGTTTTAAAGCACCTTGGCTTTGTTCTGAATGCACTTTGTTGTGGTTATCCTACAGAGAAAAGAAAATGCACTTGACTTTAATGCACATTTTGTTGTATGCAAAGAGAAAATTGTACAATGAATGGTACAATCTTTCAGCAGTCAGTCTGGAATTAATGTATGCATTCAAAAGTGCAGAATAAATGTTTTATGGGCCCATAAGTGATTATTAATATTATTTAAGTTAAGTTTTGCCATAATCAGGTAGCTTAAAAAAAAACTAAAAAACATTATATATATTTATATTAATCATTTTCAGACTTTCTGCATTCGGCCAACTGTTTTCGGTATCGGCCAAGAATTTCCCATTCGGTGCATCCCTAATATAAAGTATAGTATTTGTTTGCAAAAAAAGACATTTCCATGTTCCTGGCCTGTTGGCGTTTGACAAGAGAAAAAAAGTCTACAGAGATAAATGATATAATGCAATACTGTGCTGAACATTTTTAAATGCATCCTAATAAAAAAGGTTCACTCTGCGGTTGAGTAATCTATACGAAATATCACAATATTCTATGACTGACCCAAAAACATTCTGATTCAAAGTGCTGGAATGCCTAATTCAAGGGCAGGTGAAAGTATTTACAGGTACACACTCAATAATATCCAAACACCAGTCTGGGTTCAGACATAACTACAGCACAGCTACCTGATGATTTAAAACCTTTGCACTGCCAATGTTTTAAAAGGTCAAAGCTTAAACAGACCTTTTATTGACTTGGATTATGATATTCTGATATAGAGTCATGTTAACAGGTTCTTCTGATCATGCTGTAGGTTGATTTGGATAAGACTCTGGCTACTCCGTTTAAAAGGGGAAATAGGGCTGGGCAATTACAATTTTGGCATCATGAAAACAAGATCATCTAGATAACGATTATTGTACACCGTATGCCGTGTTGCTCTAATTTTGTTTAGTGTTGTAAATGCAGTGCACCCTTCCTTCACAGATTTAGATTTAAACAGCAGTGCAAAACATAGCTTTTCATGCAGGTGATACTGTTATTTATTGTTGTCCATCTACTCGCAATAAGGCTTTTGACAAAGATCGGTTGAAGCAGATTATGGTGATCTGATGTACATGAATGCATCAGTTCATTGTCTTCATATTTTAAGTTACATTTTTAGGAGGTTCATTACAAACTGTAGAGCACTCATTCATCACTACATATTGTACTCCAAAGTCAACTGGCCTGTCAACACTAGGCTTGCTGTGGTAGTCGGTGATACCAGTGTTACTCAGTGTTGTTCAGGCATCCACCAAGTAAATTACTTGCCCAACTGTGCATGCTTTAAAAAATATATAGAAACAACCAATTAGGGCGGTCAGGTGGCGTAACGGAGATTGCGTTCGTCACCAACCCCGGAAATGCTGGATTCGCCTGTTCGAATCCAGCTCACAGCTCCGGGGTTGTCACCAGCTTGGCTGGCCGTTCACACTAATACAATTGGCAGTATTAGAGGGTGGGAGAAGCTGGCGGGGTGGGTCCGGGTCGTTGTAAAACAGCGACTCCTACAGTTCGGTCGGGGCGCCTGCTAAGCGCGGATAGGATCTAAGTGGGATAGTGTGATCCTTCCACACGCTACGCCCTCTCAGTGAAAGTCCGCGCTGCCAGGTGAAAAGAAGCAGTTGATTGGCTAGACATGTGTCCAGGGAACAAAATTTACTTTTTGACTTACCAGCCATTTGGCTGGTAGATTTAAAAAACTACCAGCCAGGCAGATGTTTTACCAGCCAAAAATTATAAATAGCTTTTTAGTATATCGCCATGTGTTATTATTACTATATAATACTATCATATGCTATTTTCAATTAATATCATAAACAACATAAGGAATATTAGCATAATTTTGAGTGGACTGAAGGAATGAGTCAGCGTTAACACGGGACACACACACGCACTGTTTCAACTCACCACCCCCGCATCATATTGTAGTCTAGTCCGTCTTCAAACTTCCACTCCTCTCGAAACTTTTTTATATTTGAATATCAACATTATCTGTCCATCCTTAGTTTACTATAATATACTCCTGTCCCGAGTCCTGACTAGTGACTTCATCGTCTTTCCAAACACACGCACGCACACAGAAAGGGAGAGGGCCCCCCATTTCCCTTTCCCCAGTCCACACTTTCTGCTGTTCTCTGGCTCTGCCTCTGATCAGGATTAGCTTGTTAGCTTACGCTAACGTAACATTAATTTCGGGCGATGTGGGCATAAAGGAATGGCGACGATGCAAAGCATCTCCCATTGTGAGAGAAAACACCACAGACTTATTTCGGGTCGCAAAATAGGCGCACTGCTGTGTAGCCCTGCTCCTCTGCTTGACCGCCCTGCGCCAGACATTAGCACGGACTGGGCGGATATGACTCGTCGAGTTGCCACAGGGTTTTTCAAAATAAGAGTATCGATATGAACCGAACGTTGTTAGCTGCTGGAGCCATAGATATGACTGGAGCTGCGCTTGGGGCGGAAATGAGACCCGGCACAGGATTTTCAAAATAAGAGTATCGATATGAACTATTTTGTTACACGCCAGGTGGCGGGCAGACCTCTCATTGTTACTCGCCAAACCTTAAATCTGCCCGCCATTGGCGGTTGGCGGGCACTTATTTTGTTCCCTGCATGTGTCGGAGGAAGCACGTGATAGCCTCCACTCTCCCAGACCGACTGTGGGGGGGTAAGTGCACAGCGACCAGGAAGGGGATTGGGAATTGGCATAACGACTAACATTGGGATGGGAGAAAATCGAAAAAAAAATAAAAGACAATTAGTTCATTTTCACATATCAGTGCCCACTTAATCAGAAATATCTCATTTGTAAAATACTAAATGCGTTATCAGTGTGTCTGTGCAGAGCTATTTTATAGTAGAGTACACAGTAGCTTAAGTTTCACTTATAGAGGAGATTTAACTTCACGTAAAGCAGAGAAAGAAGGCTCTAGAGACGACACGACATGTTACACAACAATGATGGAGGCGTTGTCAATATCTTTTTGACTGGAGAGGAGCTCAGAGGACCAGTCCAGACCAGCCAAAGTATGTTTGTGCATGTGTCTTTTTTTTTTCTTGGATACGCTGTGAAGGAAAGTCGCACAGAAGAAAGTTGATGCGTGTGTTTCCCATGGTTAACATTATTGGGCGAACAAGAAAAAGATTAACATTTTCAGCCTAATCTAATGACCCTGCCGTGTTACAAACGTACCATTAATTTATGCTATGGTAGTAAAGGGGAGGAGAGGAGAGAAACAGCTAACAGCTAATCTAATATTCAACATTAAAGATCAAAGTAAGTCTACTCTCTACAGACAGTAATACCGGTGTTGTCATGAGTTTATTATTCATGAGTAATTTCACATCACCACGACAACAACCCTAGTCAACAAGTTGTCTTAGTCACTGGTATGTTTTCTGTAGGGCCCTCATGGATTACAGTCTCAGGACACTATGCTTAGGACCTAGGCCTGCCGCGATAAGCAATAAATCGATTAATTGCTGCGATAATTAAAATGAATGCAATGATTTTGACGGGCGCGATTAATTGCTATTTGCGCGTTTGTTTTAATGAGGCGGAACCAGTGCCCCTTCAGTCACTGTCCGTGTTGGGAGGCGGGCCGCTGACGTTACTAGAGTACAGCACGGGAGCTCCGTGGGGCAACGCCACATAGACATTTCTCAATAGTGTTGCTCCTTTTAACCAAGTAGCATTATTTGTAGTGTAACGTTAGCTATTTTTAGACCCAAGCAGTTACTCGCTACTGCCCGGAGAAACTGGACTGCTAAATAAAGATGAAAGATAGAGCTTTGATTCTCATTCCATGCTAACAACATTAGCTAAATATCTAACAAACGAAATACAACGTATAGCATAGCTACAAGTACAACACAGAATAACGTTAATACAATTACATGCATCATTGTTTACAATGAACGGGTGGGGCTAGTCAAAGGACTGGACACGGGGACAAGTTAAACATGAATTAATTTATTATAACACTCCGGTAGTTTCGAGTCGTGCTGCAGTGCTTACGCACCACAGCTATTCTATTACTGCTTTGACGCTTCCTCCTCATCGTTGATTGCCTGTAGTAGCTGCATCTAACGTTAGTAGCTAACGTTAAAACTAACCGAAAGGTAGTTGTTCACCAACAATTTGTTTTATCATTAGCTCAAAAACAACCGGACGAGACATGTTGTCGGCTCATAGTTTCTGCTTAGGATAATAACAACAATACTTCCGGTCCGGTCGGTGGGCTTCAAAATAAAAGTCAAACACCGGAAAAGACTGAGCGGTGGGCTTCAAAATAAAGGTTTTGGGAAATAAATTTCTCAAAAAAGATTCTCTAACCGGTCGCAATAATATCGCTTATCGCGATATTTTCGGGGGCAATTAATCGCCCAGCAAAATGTGTTATCGTGGCAGGCCTATTAGGACCGTTCAAGATTCTATGATATTCCAGACCTCCCAATGACCGTGGGAATCCTAATGGTAATGTATTCCATCACAAAACATGTCACCTGATGCGAGCGAAACTCGGTGCTGTCCAGTCTGCGCAGAGCGTACTCCATGTCCTCCTGACGCAGGAATTCCACCACACCCTCCCCGTCTCGCTGCACGTCAGCGAAGCACACGTCGCCCGCCTCGCGCATGTGGTCCTTCAGGTCCTGCCAGCTCCCAGTGGGAGGTAGCCCTGTGGGAGAGGCACCGCAGGGTCACCAGTCAAACATCCTGATACAAGTAATCACTTGCACTGTCAAATAACACATTTACGCGTACATTGCTAATTAATTGCAATATCTCTTAAGAGACACAAAAGGCTACTTTCAGTGTTTCCCACAGGGTAGGTTATCTGAGGTGGTGTCAGGCCAGGAGACTAGTTCTGAGGTTATCTGAGGTGGTTACAGGCCAGGAGACTAGTTCTGAGGTTATCTGAGGTGGTTACAGGCCAGGAGACTAGTTCTGAGGTTATCTGAGGTGGTGACAGGCCAGGAGACTGGTTCTGGGGTTATATGAGGTGGGGACAGGACAGGAGACTAGTTCTGGGGTTATATGAGGTGGGGACAGGCCAGGAGACTAGTTCTGGGGTTATATGAGGTGGGGACAGGCCAGGAGACTAGTTCTGGGGTTATATGAGGTGGTGTCAGGGCAGGTAGAGTCGTGGAAGGAAGTTTGTGTGCAGGCACTGCAGGCAACACAATCAGCACTTCTAATATTCCATCAGATTGGTCTTGATATTCTGGTGGGCCATCATAAATAGGTCCATGTATGGGAAACACTGAAGATACCTGAAACTCAACTATAAATACAATACATAAACCTAGTGAAATACAATGCAAACAAGTGCCCTCAGCCTCTGCAGACCACAGGCACCTGAAGGAAAACCTTTAAATGGCTTTAAGAGTGGGGGGGGGACGTAGTACACAAGAAGTACCTAAAAATTATGAGCTAAAGAATAAATAAAAATAAAAGAAACGACAGAAAACGTCACCTACCAGTCACTACGCCCGGTGTTTGGGGGGTTATGCAGTCATGAGACCAGACCAGTTTCACTTTTACAGTTTTGTTTTTGTTTTTTGGCTTTTCATGACTTTTAGAGCAGCTGAACTTCAACTCATCCAATCAGTCCTCCAGTCCGCCATGAGAGAGAGACACCCGAAAAAAACCAAAAAAAAACTAGCTTTCCTACGACTCAGAACGTCCACCTACCAGTCACTATGACCCGGAACTCAGACCTGCGAGTCGGAGGCCCAAATCTCCCCCTAGGCCCTCTTGCACCTCCATCTCCTCTTTCTCCACCTTCACCCCCACCCATCGTCGCGCCAAATTTGGTGGCAGACGAGCGAGGGTATTCCACACGGAGCTTGGAGTCTCCATATCCATATCCATTCCTTCCATGGACGGCGTCCTCCGCGTCCCTAGGAGGAGAGAGCACACAACCCCTTACTAAAGCACTTCCTGTCCTGATAAAGGGGATATGTCACCTGGTCAAGCCTTCCGCCATCCGCTCCCTGGAGAGGTTATTTAAATCAGAGGCCTTAAGGTTTTTCCACAAGGGTAACCGTGATTCGACTTGGAAGTTAGAGACAGCATGGATTGGGGTGCAGGCCGACTTATTATTCAATTGGACTGGACTTGAAGTTAGAGACAGCACGGATTGGGGTGAAGGCCGACTTATTATTCAATTGGGACTCGACTTGCGAAAAGCGTAGTCCGCCTGGGAAACTCACCGTGGGTCTTCAAAGCGCACAAAGGCAAAAGGGATTGTGCTCCTATTGTTCTTCAGTTCGATGTCCCGGATTTTTCCATATTTGAAGAACAGGTCCTCAATGTCTCTCTCCTGGACATCCATAGGAAGGTTCCCCACGTAGATCCGTCCATCCGCCATGCTGAGACAATGACCGGGCTCTGCTAAACGGACAACACAGCTCACTCCTGCTTCTCAAACTCCTGCCAGAAGAAGAAGGTCCGTTTATCCTAATCCTAGTCCCAATCCAAAACTTTATAGTCCATCCGCCTCCAATTCCTGAACTTAGACAAAAGCAAAAAAAATCTAAACCCAGTCGACAGCGCAGCAGCAGTAGTAAGTGATGAGGCAATCAGCAAGGGCCCTCGGATCCAAGCCTGAAAGCTTTAAAACACAGTGTAATGAATGTCTAAACACCCATAAACACAAGTCAATAATACTTTGTTGGCTGAGGTTTAGGGATGTCCCAATACCAGGTCTGATACTGTGCTCATGTACTCATAAAACTACTCCGATACTAATATTCAGTGCCATGTTTGTTATTATTATTGTTAAATTATATGCATTATATTTATATAATTTTTTTTACATCTGATGAAAATAAATATGTTTTTGAAGACATAATAACTGTAATGGTATTATCAAGTACTCATATCGGTACTCTGTATCGGCAAGTACCCAAATGTAAGTACTTGGTCTGAAAGAAAAGTGGTATCGGGACACCCCTACTGAGGTTAGAGGAGAGTACCACTCGTCAATACCCTACACTACCATCTCCCATAGCCAGCAACAAGAGGTAGGACTGACAACTCTTAGTTAATCATGAGTCATTTAATCAGCCATTGTGGTCCCAAGTCGATCAAGATTTTTTACTAGACCTACGTATATTTTTATGCTTTTCCCCACAATGAATGAGTACTGCCTATGGCTATTTCTTAAAATATTCCAAGCACCGGTCTACATAAGCACTAGATTTAAAGGAGGTCCTTCTGCATGATTTCACATGGGAAAAACATTTTGACAGAGGTACTGGGGAAGCAGATTCAAAGTCCATACCAGTATGGTGATAAACCTATGATAAATGTATCTCCAGGTCATGCTAACAATCTGCGTGAGCATGAACCTTTCACATGTTGTAATCTTTCTGCCCAATACTACCGATACATCCCTATTGGCAAACTTTATATTTAATTTTTTTTAATAATAAAATAAATATTTTCGGTTCATTATAAAACTGTGGCGGGACCAATTAGACTGTGGCGGGCAGTGATGAGTCTGAACGTTTGGGCTCAGCCCTATTACACAGAACAGTCTGAAGGAGTGCACTGAGTGAGAGAGATACATGCACACATACACATGTTACATCGGAAGAAAGATGATGACTGGAAATTAGCTGTGTATTTTCTTTTGCAGTGCTAATCATTATTTATCCAAGAGGCTTTTTTTTGGCACATTTTGAGCACACTGCTTAACTCGTTCAGCGCCAGCGTGTATCCCCCCCATCCCTGTGGTCAATGGGCCACACTTTAAAAGATAGGCATTTTTACGATGAGTCACAATGTTTGGAGATATATATCTATATTCTATAGGGCTGTCAGTTTAATTTGATTAATTAACTACACAGCAAATTATCGCGTTATGAAAATGTACTCAATTTATTGATTTTTTTATAATCTTTTTAATCTCATTCATTCCATAAGAACGTAGAATAAACATTTACAAAAAAATTTAATGGTCCATTGCATGTTCTTGGTATCTGATTCTAGAGACATCTATGGATCTCAGGGAATGTATTCCTAGTGTCAGAAATATTGTGTCCGTTACTAGGCTTGAGTAAATTGTAATGAACCAAAGGAGAATAACTATATTATTTCTTTTCATCTTTGATGGTGAATAACACCATGCTAAAAATGTCCAGACATGAAAAACTGCCACTGAGCTTGTTCAGCAAATAAATAAAGGAAAGATGATTTTGTAGATACAGTACTGAATTCACATGCAATTTGAAATATTATTATAAAATAGCAGGCCTATAAATTACATTATTATAGCCAAGTCGCACATCTATGGATCGGGCAAAATCTCCTCTTTCCAATGGCAAGAGTTCAATCTGGATTTAGTATCACCAGGCGTAATCCACAAACCGTGAATGAAATCTACTGTAAGTAGTTACTTCTTTATAATGGAAATTGCTCTGCCATTTTTCCATCAGATTGCACCGCCAGTTTTTGCTAAACGTTCAGAAAGGTAGATAAACTAACTAACTGCATTCTATTTTATGCCAATAACGTTCAGGTTTGTGGTAGATAATACCAAAAAAATAAAATAAAAAAATGATACGAACCGAATCGTGGATTTTGTGAACCATTCATTCAACAACTCTTAAATTAATAGACTTCAAATTTGAAAGTACATAATCTCCATCAATTCCTGTCATGTTTTCTATTCAAAATATTTTTCTTCAAAGTAACCAGTAGCTGATGGATTCAGATAAATGTAGTCGTAAAAGTACAAAGTTGCCTAAAATGAAAATACTAACATCGTAAAGTACAAGTACCTCAAAATTATACTTAAGTAAAAATACTTAGTTACTTTCCGCGACTGCATTTATCACATGCATTTGTTCTTTTTAGTATTTGTCCTCATCCACCAGCTAGGCTATATAGTTATTGGTTCCTTATCTATCATCTTGTAGTATGTTGCTGCTGAAGAAAGAACTCAACCATTTCCTGCCAGGGACTCAAGTCTTTATCTAACGCCATCTCATCACGTAGGACGTGTCGATAAAATGAGAAATAAACTGTTTATCCGTTACAGTAAGACTTGTGATTACTTCTTCAAGTATTAAATCTGAACCTGGACCATGTGTAAATGGGAAAATATTTTTGATTGTGAGATTATAGATTATATTGATTGTAATTTACAAATGTTGAAATAATGGTTGGCACTTGTAGATGATAATAAATAACACTATTCAAACATTTTCATTGTAAGAGTTTTAACCAGCAGTGATGTGGAAGCCAAGTGCCTAAAGCAAAGCCAGAGAGGCAGCCATGATATCACAGAGTTCCTGAATGTACTACTAATGTTACAATATCTAACAGACAATCAACCCCTGAACCTTGTTTCTCTGGTTTCTGGCTTTGAGAGAAAGTTGTTCATGTCCACTAATACTAATTAGGCTATCGCGGGTCATGAGAATATATAAATAAATACACATCGACTGTGCACATGGCTTAGGTTTGTTGCAGTCACTACTTCCTGAAAAACAACACACATTTGGATAAATCGACACTAGAAACCCAACATTCGTATAGCTAAAAATAATGTATATAAAAATTTCAAATGTGGCGAGAAAGCCTTGCTAATGACACAGATGGTGGTGGCTAACTAGCAATGGTATTTCAGGAGACCTTAACTACAATCAGTCCAAAGGTTTAACGTCATAGACCATATCTATGTGTTAGGCCATATGCTGGGCCTAACACATAGATAGCATGTTACAAATGCTATGCATGTTGTAAAATACAAATGTTGTACGAATGAATTCGTTTATTCGTTAACGAATAGAACGTGCCGGTAACTATCAGGCTAAACAGACATTTGGTTTACTAAAGTATATAGTCACCAGGATAGCTAGTAGCACAGCTAACATGTTGCTGAACCTGAGCTAAACAAGGAAGCCGTTCAGTTACCCGTGACGACAGCGCCTGGCCTCGGTGCGTTAGCCAGCCAGCTAACCTGCTTAACCTCCTCTGATCTCACATCTAACAGCTCACTTAGCTGGATTGTTACTTGGCGCATTGACCAGTTAGAAAAAGAGTCGTTGGCCGAGCAAAAATCACAAAAACAGTTGTACAGTTTTGACATAATCTGAACAAATGCTATCTTCTTCCCAGCAACTAAACACATCCTACTCAATCCCTTTGTTGAGCTAGCTAGCATGCTAATTCTGATTCAGCTTTATATACCGATAATATCAAGGTGCTACGAATGTTTTTTTTAAAGGCGGATATCTACAGTAATTGGCATTCACAAACAAGTTAATAATTTAGTCGGATTACCTTTAACAAATGTCCAGAAATAAGGGTGCTTCTATGCCTGCTAATGCTAACGTTACCAGTTAGCAGTGCTGCTGAGCGAGCTGCTTCCGCGCCAGTTAGCTGCAACAAAAACCAAGCTGCTACAGGTTCCGGTAGAACATCCGGTCTGTGTTTGATGATGGTGACGAGTATGATCGCTGATCAGATCAATCAATCAACGACAACAATAGATGTGTTATCGTCATCATCACCACCACCACCATGATCTTGAGCTGTGGTTGGCCTACTGTAAAATACAAATATTACCGTAGTGTGCCTTTTGAACTGAGGTTCTAGTAGTCAAGTAGTGTGAGAGAGCGAGCTCTGCAGTGTCAAAATGAGTAGGCCTAACCCTCTGATAAAATAAGTATAGTGTAGGACATTTTATTTATTTATTATGACAGTATCGTATTTCGCTTTGACATGTTGACATGAGCAATAGTAAAAACAAATATTAGAAAAAATATATAAAATCCCCTTAAATTGAAATACCGAGGTAAATTCATATAGGGTAATGAACATTATTATATTTCTATGGGTAAATTACATCTTCAAACTATACTTTAGTTGCCTACACTACTTGAGTGAAAATTCATATGGATGTCTATGACTATGACGTAATTCCGGGGGAAGCGCTGGAGTATTCAAATAACTTCTTATACACCCTCCACCGGTCAATCAGCTGCGTTAATTCAGCCTTTCTCCCATCATCCAATCGTTCCTCTTTTCAGTGTTCTGACAGCAGTCTGTATCTCAGCTGTCGTCTGGCAAGTGGCAACCCACCACCACCCCATTCTCCTCATGAAGAGTTTAACTTACACTACCCTCCGGGTGCGTCACATGTCTGGGTCCACACTCCACAATCACATGTTTGTGTATTCCAATCATGATGTTTGTGTATTCCAGTGCTTGTGGGAACATTGACCTCTAATGGATAAAGTGGTATGTGGTCCAGTTATGCTGCTCTGATTACATTTTAAACAACTCTGACAACTCTAGCGATCTGTTGTGCATGTTTTTCCATTGGGTTTCTCTTATGGGGGGCGGGGGGGGGGGAGAACCCTTGCGAGCACGGGGAGAACATGCAAACTCCACACAGAAGGGCCTGGGAGATACCCCACCTGGGTACCTGGCAAGTTGGCAACGTGGAAACCTGGTCCCCAAGTGGGAATCGAACCCTGGACCTCCTAGCTGTGAGGCGACAGTGTTAACCACTACACTACCGTGCTGCCACAAAGGCCTTGGGCTGATGCCACTCTGCAACATTAGCATTCATAACATCCCACGCCCACTCACTCAGTCAGTCAGTCAGTCAAGTAAAAAGTACTGGAATATAGTGTAGCAGTGATGGCTGCTGCTAGGACAGAGACATACTAAAGACGAGAGTAACACCCCTGCACAAAAAGGGCAGTAAATTAGACCCAGGCAACTACCGCCCTGTTTCTATCCTTACCTCCATCTCGAAAGTCATGGAACATTTTTTATACGAACAGGTCGAAAAGAACCTCGCGAAAAAAAATCTAATCTACGAATTCCAATCTGGCTTCAGAACATCCCACTCCACTGACACATGCCTTCTCTATTTAAACGACCACATCAAACAGGAGGTGGACGCGGGCAAATACTGCGGCATGGTCATGCTGGACCTACAAAAGGCCTTCGACACTGTCAATCACACCATTCTGTTTGACAAGCTAAAAGCAATTGGTTTTGATAGTCTATCAGTGAGCTGGATGCAATCCTACCTGGAGGGGAGAGAACAGATGGTGGAGGTAAACGGTACCCTATCCCCCCCCCCCCTCACAGTGAGCTGTGGTGTTCCACAAGGAAGCATACTAGGACCGCTACTGTTCCTAATTTATGCAAATTACATGTCGTCAGCTTGTGACTGCAACTTGTTCCTGTTTGCGGACGACTCAGCCCTGCTGGTCTCTGACAAGAACAAGTTACAGGTTGAAAAAACCCTCAGCTCAGAACTAGGCAAAATCTGCATATGGCTCGCTGATAAGTTTCAAGTTTCTTTAATAGTTGTCATACAGAAGTACAGAATACTTTTATACAAAATGCTTCTTACTGTTGCGCTCCAGAGACTGTGCAAGACAAGATAAGTATGAAATAAAATAACATAGTAAAATTAGAAGTAAAAAAAGTAAAAAAAGTAAAAAAAAATAAGTAAAAAAAAATGAGGTCACAGTGTTCAGTTTAGACATATGTACAATGTTCGATGCAGAATAGACGTAGTTACCATACAATATACAATACTGTGCAGTGTACTAATATACAATACTATATAGTGCAAGGCAGAAATGGAGAAATGGGACGAGGTGCAATTTAGGTACAATTCACAGTAGGTGTACGAGTTGTAGTGCAAATCCTTTATCAATAAATATAAAGTGTAAGTGTGTTTGTGTGATCTAAAGTGTGGAGAGTGGGTGCTGCAGTGTGTTGTTTGTTTGAGTGAGTGTGTGCGTGTGGGTGTGTGTGCTGTGTGCATTTGATGGTTGTTGCATAGTGATTATTGTTCGTTTAGCAGCCTGATGGCCTGGGGATAGAAGCTTCTTCTGAGTCTTTCTGTGCTCGCCTTAAGACTCCGGTATCGCTTGCCTGACCGCAGCAGTTCAAAGAGGCAGTTGTTCGGGTGGCTCGAGTCCTTAATAATTCTCTTAGCCTTCCCCTTGCACCGCTTGTTGTAAATGTTCTGGAGGGTGGGAAGCCCCCCTCCAATTGTGCGTTCGGCTGAACGTGTCACTCTTTGTAGTCTGCTACGGTCTTGTGCAGTGCTATTCCCAAACCAGGAGGTGATGTTGCCGGTCAGGATGCTCTCTATTGTACATGAGTAGAAGTTCCTAAGGATCTTCTGACTGACTTGGAACTTCCTTAGGCGCCTGAGGAAGTAGAGGCGTTGTCGTGCCTTCTTCACAACACTGTCAATGTGTGTGGTCCATGTCAAGTCCTCGGATATGTGGGCTCCGAGGTACTTGAAACTGTTCACTCTCTCAACCGGTGCCCCGTCGATGCTGAGGGGGCTGTAGTCCTTGACCCCCGACCTCCTGAAGTCCACAATCATCTCTTTTGTTTTGCTGACGTTCAGGGAGAGGCAGTTCTCCTGACACCACTGTGACAGGTTCTCTACCTCTTCCAGGTAGGCCCTTTCGTCGTTGGCAGAGATCAGGCCCACCACTACTGTGTCATCAGCAAATTTGATGATGGTGTTGTTGTTCCGCTGTGCTACGCAGTCATGTGTGTACAGGGAGTAGAGGAGGGGGCTCAGAACACAGCCCTGGGGGGCCCCTATGTTGAGCGTGATGGATGAGGAGGTGCAGTTGCCGGCTCTTACCACCTGGGGTCTGCCCGTCAGGAAGTCCAAGACTCACTGGCAGAGGTCATAGTTCAAGCCCAGGTCCCTGAGCTTGGCTATGAGTTTGGAGGGGACTATGGTTTTGAATGCTGAGCTGTAGTCGATGAACAGCATTCTCACATAGTTCCCCTGCCTCTTGTCCAGGTGTGATGCTGCTGTGTGCAGCACATGGGCTATGGCGTCCTCCGTGGACCTGTTGGGGCGATATGCAAATTGCAGAGGGTCCAGGTTGATGGGGAGGGAGGAACAGATGTAGCCCTTCACTAGCTTCTCAAAGCACTTCATGGCTATGGAGGTGAGGGCTACAGGGCGGTAGTCGTTGAGGCAAGCGGGCGTAGATTTTTTGGGTACAGGGATGATGGTGGACTTCTTCAGACAGGTGGGGATGACAGCCTGTTCCAAGGACAGGTTGAAGATGTCAGTGAATACCGGGGCCAGTTGGTCGGCACAGACTTTTAGGACGCGGCCGGGGATGCCGTCCGGTCCTGCTGCCTTCCTGATATTCACTTTTTTAAAGATCCGTCTCACCTCATGCTCTGTTACCCTGAACACTGAGTCTCCATCAGCCATAACAAACTATCATTACACATGGGCAAAACAGAGTCCATTCTCTTCGGTTCAAATAACAAACTCAGCAAGACCGACGGCTTCTCAGTTACAGTGGGTGACAATATTGTCACAAGGAAAGAAGATATTACCTACCTGGGTTCCATCCTAGAGGCAAATCTTTCCTGTGACAAAATGGCATCCAATGTAATAAAAAAAGTCAACCAACAAACTCGATTCTTGTACCGGATCTCCTCACAGGTAAACAAGAATACCCTGAAGACTCTGGCAGGAGCACTCATTCAAGGGTACTACGACTATGCTTGCACCTCATGGTACCAAAGCACCTCAAAGGCGCTAAAAACAAAATTACAAACATCTCAAAACAAACTGGTCAGACTACTGCTTGACCTTACTCCTAGAACCCACCTCACCCCTGCCCACTTTGACAACCTAGGATGGCTTAGAGTAGACGACAGAGTACAGCAACTTGCAATGGGCCTGGTCTACAAGATACACTACACGACCAAGGTACCCATGTACATGTCAAAATACTTCCCAAAGGTCAGTGAATACCACGATCACAACACCAGAGGGAGCTCCACAAATCATGTTAAACTCAGATTCGGCTCAAACAAGGGACTAAACACGTTTTGCAATTATGCCACATCAATGTGGAACGCCCTACCCAAAGCTGTAAAGGAATGTGAATCACTACCCACTTTCAAAAACACTCTCAAAGAACACCTACGGGAGACTGCAATTCGAAACTGGCCCCTGTAAATGTCCTAACAACCCCCTCCAATGTACAGTAAATTACCAAGTATGGTCTTGTCAATATTCCAATATACAGTTTTGTTTGTACAGTTGTACAGTGTCCCCCACCCCCCCCCCCCCCTCCTACCCAACCTCCCACCCCCACTCCTACCCAACCCCCCCCCCCCCCCCCCCACCCACCCAACCACCTCCAATGTACAGCCCCCCCCCCCCCACCCCCACCTACCCAATCCAATGTACAGTTTCTATGTCAAATGTATATACTTTTTTTTTCTGGACTCTTTTGGTATCACAAACAGTACTGTATTTGCAAATCTGGTATGTCATAAATGTATAGATGTAGCAGTACTGTCTATCTGTATGTCATGTATGTCATATATGTTACGATGAATTGAAAATGGGGGACCCTGATGTAAACAAGACGAAAGTCTTTCTCTGGTCTGCATCCCCTTAACAATTGTATGTATTGAGCTGTACTGTACTGTACCCATTCTGCAATCTGTTAATAAAGTTTTCAATCAATCAATCAAACCTCAAAGGCGCTAAAAACAAAATTACAAACATCTCAAAACAAACTGGTCAGACTACTGCTTGACCTTACTCCTAGAACCCACCTCACCCCTGCCCACTTTAACAAACTAGGATGGCTTAGAGTAGACGACAGAGTACAGCAACTTGCAATGGGCCTGGTCTACAAGATACACTACACGACCAAGGTACCCATGTACATGTCAAAATACTTCCCAAAGGTCAGTGAATACCACGATCACAACACCAGAGGGAGCTCCACAAATCATGTTAAACCCAGATTCGGCTCAAACAAGGGACTAAACACGTTTCGCAATTATGCCACATCAAGGTGTAATAATAGACCATAAAATCTGTTGGAAACCTCACATAAAACATGTCCAATCTAAACTCTCACGAAGCATTTCAGTCATGAGTAAAGTAAAGCACATTCTGGATAGAAAATCACTCTACATTCTCTACTGTTCACTAGTTTTACCATATTTAAATTACTGTGCTGAAGTCTGGGGAAACAATTATAAGTCTACACTACAACCACTTTTTATACTACAAAAAAGGGCCATAAGGATAGTTCACATTGCAGGTTATCGTGATCACACTAACATATTGTTTTTGGAGTCAAAGACATTGAAGTTAAATGATCTTGTGGAATTTAAAACGGCACAATTAATGTATAAAGCAAAAAGGCATGCACTTCCAAGAAACATTCAAGAATTGTTCTTTGATAGGGAGGGGGGTTATAATCTGAGGGGAGAACACAATTTAAAAGTGCTAAATGTATGCACTACCATGAGAAGACACTGCATCTCGATATGTGGAGTGAAACTGTGGAACAGTCTAAATGTGGTGCTAAAGCAATGTCCAAACATGAGACAATTCAAACTGATGTATAAGGAAATGATGTTCACAAGGTACAGGGATGAGGAAGGGACTTGATATTCACGGGTGTTTATATTTTTATTTGATTTCTTTCATGTTTTACATATATAGTTTTTGTTTTTTTGTTTTGTATATATATATATATATATATATATATATATATATATATATATATATATATATATATATATATATATATTTTTTTTTTAAATAGTACACTCATTTGAGTAGTGGAAAAGGGGTAGGATTAAATAAGTGTATACTTCTTCCTACTCCTTTTAGAACATGTAGATTGAGTTGTGTTTTGCTTTTGTTATTGTTTGTTTGTATTCATTGCATGTTCGAAATAAAGATTTCAAATCAAATCAAATCAAATGTGGAACGCCCTACCCAAAGCTGTAAAGGAATGTGAATCACTACCCACTTTCAAAACCACTCTCAAGGAACACCTACGGGAGACTGCAATTCGAAACTGGCCCCTGTAAATGTCCTAACCCAACCCCCTCCAATGCACAGTAATTTACATAGTATGGTTTTGTCAATATTCCAATGTACAGTTTTGCTTGTTTGTACAGTGTTTCCCCCCCCCCCCATCCAATGTAAATTACCTAGTATGGTTGTCAATATCCCAATGTACAGTTTTGCTTGTACAGTTGTACAGTGTTTCCCCCCCCAACCCCTCCCTACCCAACCCCCCCCCCACACAACCCCACCCAACCTCCTCCAATGTACAGTTTTTACGTCAAATGTATATACTCCCCTTTCTGGACTCTTTTTGTATCACAAACAGTACTGTATTTGCAAATCTGGTATGTCATAAATGTATAGATGTAGCAGTAGGCTACTGTCTATCTATATGTTATGTATGTCATATATGTACTGATGAATAGAAAATGGGGGACCCTGATGTAAACAAGACGAAAGTCTTTCTCTGGTCTGCATCCCCTTAACAATTGTGTGTATTGAGCTGTACTGTATTGTACCCATTCTGCAATCTGCTAATAAAGTTTTCAATCAATCAATCAAAGACTAAAGACACACATGAACAGTGTTGTATCTTGAGGTGAATGTCCACAACATCCAATACTTTTGAAAGCTTTACTGGGCTGCTTGGTGTGGCATATTTACATTTCTCACATGGCATTGGCTCTTGCATTCTCTGCCTGTCTAACTCAGGATTTTACTTATTCTACAACAGAATAATGCACTCTGCCCTAATACAGTGTAGGATTGCCCCCTACTGGACTATTCATTAGCACCAGCTTCTTAACAAGTGAGTATCATCAATATTATTTATAGGTCAGTATCCATAGGTAAGTATTACTATTAACTTAACAAGGTTCAATAGCTGGGATACCATGGACCGCGGAACGCATTTGGAATAGGTATGGCCAATTAATTAATTAATTAATTAATTAATTAATTTTTTTTTCTTTTTCTTTTTTACACTCAAAGTTGGTAGGGCGTTGGTAGGAAACGTGTACCTGGTGGTAGTCCATGGCCTCTCTGTGGTATTTGCTACTCCCGTGTTTTTTAAAGGCATGCATGTACAGCGTTTTTCCAATTTTGAAATCCAAGCACTGAAAATGCATTCTCGTTGGTTTTGCTTAAACCAGAACCGAGTCCTTTCATTGTCCAAAGATGACATTGTGTACAGAACAGTTTTGCTCTTGTTTGGCAAAATGTTAGCCATCTGTGGTCCTTGAACCACTTGGAATGAACAGACCGATTTCTCTGAGATGTACCTTCTCCCTGTATCCGTTTTGTACCTGCAAGAACAGCGGGGTCATCTGGTTGATTGGACTTTGATAGATCCCTGCAGCACTCACACTGCACACTGCGCGGACGTAAATGTATTTGCTGATATACATTTGACTGTTAATGTTAATTAATGTTATTATTATTATTATTATTATTATTATTATTATTATTATTATTATTATTATTATTATTATTATTATTATTATTATTATTATTATTATTATTATTATTATTATTATTATTATTATTATTATTATTATTATTATTATTATTATTATTATTATTATTATTATTATTATTATTATTATTATTATTATTATTATTATTATTATTATTATTATTATTATTATTATTATTATTATTATTATTATTATTATTATTATTATTATTATTATTATTATTATTATTATTAAAGTTATTAATGTTTACATAATGTTTGAGTTTGATACACCCAGGGGCGGACCTAGCACATTGGCGCCCTAGGCGAGGTTCACCACTGCCCCCCCCCCCCCCCCCCCCCCCCCCCCAAATCAAATCAAAACATCACCGCGCTACCAACCGGTTAACCCTTTTCACTGCGACAATACACAGAAGGTTAACCTTTTCACGACCGTCGGTTGTGTGATAATAAAGGGTTAACCCTCCGTCGTGTGGCAGTGAAAGGGTTAACAGTTATACAGTAAAGTACTGCACCTTTATTTTTTACAAGCAAGAACAAGAGCTAAGAATAAATGTAAAGTGCACACTAAAGAATTAAAACAAATAAACAACTTAGCTAACACACAATAATAATAATAACAATAACAAACAATAAAAGAATGTGCAAATTTGCTTTCAAAGAAAATTAAGAAGAAAGAAAGACTGTGAACACCTAAAGCTGAGGCTCAGATCGACTGACCGTTTTAGATTTTTGGCTCATTTTCCCTTATGTTAGAATATTTTTTATGTAAACATAATGGTTGCAGATATAGAGTGCGCCAAAACTGCGCAGAGCAAAAAAAAAAAAAAAAAAAAAAATATATATATATATATATTTTTTTACCCCAAAAGTTGGTAGGGCCGCGGCCCTACTGGCCATAGCGGTTCCGCGGTCCATGTGGGATACCACAACCAGCATGTATTAAAGACCCATTCATGACATTCATAATTCAACACATTATGTTGTTTGGGATCCAGGAGTCTGGGAGCTCAATCTGAGAACTCTCCCTGAAAAACGTGAAATGAACTAATCAACAAAAAGAAGCAGACTGCCCACCACTTTTCTGTATGAGGAACCTGTTACGCGCCCGGCCTAAGCAGCTCTTCTGTAGGTGCTGGTGGGAGGGGAACTGTTTTGTTCCAACAGCCAATGAGAGGTTCCTCTAGTCCAGAGTAAGTGTGAGGGCTCAGTTTCTTTTCACATCTCATGGGTTGAAATCCGCGTTCCTGCTGTGTTTCATTGATGCAGTTAAACCAACAGGTAAACCAAACTTGATTTGCTAACTTGTCATTTTCAGCTCTTACTTCACATCTTCATATCTGATACAGTTACAGTAAGACTTGTGATTACTTCTTCAAGTATTAAATCTGGACCATGTGTAAATGGGAAAATATTTTTGATTGTGACATTATAGATTATATTGATTGTAATTTACAAATGTTGAAATAATGGTCATTGGTTGGCACTTGTAGATGATGATAATAACACTATTCAAAATTCAGTCTGTAAGTAAAATGTCAGTTTATCTGCACATCATCAGTTGCGTATCTGTTTGTATACAAAGCCATTCTTACACTTTACTCGTTCAACCAAGACGCGGACATTACGATCTTCAATCACTAAATTCTATCTCATATATCATGTGAAAATTGGGAAACATGCTTTCAGCTATACTGCTCCATTATCCTGGAACCTATTACAAAAGGATTTGAAGCTGATTCCCTCATTGAAATGGCTAATCTTAAAGAAGAAATTGGACACTTGCTTCCCATAGAGTTAATGTTTTTCATTGTAATTTGTTGGACATTTTCTCTCCTTTTCATTGCTCTTACCATGTTGCTATTCGTGATTGTTTAATGAGATGGAAACCTCTTGGCTAGAGCCTGCCTGAAAAACAGATGGAAAGAGAAAGTACCAGAAATGGAACATATAGATCACTATTTCTAGTATAGGTTCTCAGTAACCTGTATTATGACAACAGTTTGAAAGTGACCTTATCAACCCCGACAGCATGTTAGATTACAGAGCTTTGTGTACACAACTTCCTTATCAGTCACAATGATCAACACTGTCAGTGAAAGTTTCAGGTGGGACACCATGTTTTTCCCCTGTAAACATGCTCCTTTAAGTGAGTGGTCTCAGTCGGTTTTCATGACACCATGACTAGTCTCATTAATGTGTTCTGTCTGCTGAGAGGACACTTTTCTAACTGTAAGCATGCTTGGTGTGTAAACATGAGGGAATGCATGACGCTGTGTTGTGTTTTTCTTATCAGCGTGAGAGGTGTTGCTTTCGTGACAAAAAATACCACTATTGGGGGGGGGGGGGGGATACTGCTAAATACACTGGGAACTTGAGTTTCGCAATTATCTCAGATTTCTAGAATTAAAGGGGGATTACCCATGTTGACAATGTGGACAAACACTGTGCAAGACACACCACTTCACTTGGATTGTATTGTGCGGAAGACAAAATATTGTATTCAAAGAGGAAAAGATGGTCAGAACACAAGTCCTCTCCCCTTAGTACCTTAGTATATATATATAGAACACAAGTCCTCTCCCCTTAGTATATATATATATATATATATATATATATATATATATATATATATATATATATATATACTAAGGTACTAAGGGGAGAGGACTTGTGTTCTGACCATTTTTTCCTCTTTGAATACAATATTTTGTCTTCCACACAATACAATCCAAGTGAAGTGGTGTGTCTTGCACAGTGTATATATATATATAAACACAGGAGAAGGTTCTTTATTGAAACAGTAGGGAGGCTGGGAGAGAGAGACAGAGTAGAGGAGACACAGGAGAGACGGTTCTTTATTGAAACAGTAGGAAGGCTGAGAGTGAGACAGAGTAGAGGAGACACAGCCACACAGGAGAGAAGGTTCCTTATTGAAACAGTAGGGAGGCTGAGAGAGAGACCGAGTGGGGGAGACACAGGTCCATTAGAAAATATTCTGGTGGGATTTGATCCCAGGTCAGCAGGAGTACATATGTGGGGGTCTTAACCACTTCTACAACATCTCTGGGCACATTCTACTCTACCCATTGTCCTGTACACTGATGCTCTCTAATCTCTTATTTTCCAGGTACTGGTTCTGATCTGAAGTATGTTTGGTATGAGGAGACAAAAGCCCACGTCAGTGGTCCGAGGGCTGGTCCTGTGGGCTTCATTTACCTGCGTCATGTTGGTCCTTTACTGCCTCTCTATCCCAGGACATGTCCAAATACAGGAGTAGGTACATTTAAACAGAAAACACTTGGACCTGAATTGCTGTGTTTTGCATCATAAACACATAAGCATTATTATAAATACACTATTCTCAAATCAAATCAAATCAAATGTATTTGTAAGGCACGACAACACACGTTAATGTCCCCATGGGCCGTCCACGTCTTCTTTAAACAAGTCAAGAAGAAACATCACAATAAGACAAGTCAAGAATAAAACAAAAACACCATAAAGTCCAAAAGATTTAAAATAAATGCAAAATAAATGCAACACTCCCAGACATACCCCATGCGAAGGTAAGGAAAAACTCACTCAAACCTAGCAATAGGAAAAAATGCACCACAGGCAATGTGGAGGAGAGAAACCTTAGAAGGGCCATTCAAGGGGGGATCTCCCTTCTTAGATGTCGGTGATAGTAGTGTTGCAGTAAAACAGGCGAACAGTTGGTAAGCATGCACTCATACATTACATTACATTATAAACACATCAGAAGATGATGTGCATTGTATTGTGTCTTGAGAGAGTAGGAAGGCTGAGGGAGACACACTAGGGGAGACACAGGAAAGAAGGATACTTAGACAGTAGGAATGTTATAGGAGGATGTTAGGAAACATAGGAAGGGTGATAGGAAGCATGTTAGAAATTGCTTCCAATCACAAGGGGGTAGGGCTTATTTCAATGGACAATGATGGGAATTAATGAATGCTTAAATGTTTTTAATGCATAGGTATAGCAACGACAATAGGTTCACTATGGCATGTCCATGTTGTAAATGTGTCAGAGTGCTGATTCCTTGAGGCTCTGAGCAGCGAACCTGTGTAGTATCGCCCTCTTGTGTTCAAAAGGTGTAACTTTATACTGAATATCTATGTGAATGGACAATTATGGAAATCCATTAAAATAAAATACTTGTTGCTGACCGATTAGAAAAATATTGTAGGATGCACGTCCCTGGTCAGCCTGTGTGCCCAGTTTCACCCACCACAGCCTTGTAGTTGGTGTGATTAGCTCCTGACAGACAGACAGACAGACAGACAGACAGACAGACAGACAGACAGACAGACAGACAGACAGACAGACAGACAAAAAACCATCCGCTCAAAAAACCACCCACCCACAACATCACCTCCCCCCCCTCGACACCCACAGACACACGCACACATTCTCACCCCCTGTACCATCCTCTTCACCTACCCACCCACCCTGAACCACCCTCCCACGCAAGTCCGTTTAAGCATTTAAACACAAGTTTTACATAATGGAGATCAACAAAATTGACAAAGCTTAAAATCTTGTGTTTATGAGGCAGTGATGGTACCTGATCTGTTTTTGATCTAAGATTTTTAAGGCCCGATTGTAGAGGCACTCAATGGATTTAACAACCGACTGATTGGCCTGAGCCCAGGTGGTCAAGCCATAGGACATGTGAGAGAGAATCATGGAGTTAAAGAACAGTTGGGCACAATCAAATGTCAGACATTTTCTTATCATTGTAAAACAGCAGAGGTTGGCCTTAATCATTTTACAGATTATTTTGGAGTGACTTTTAAAAATTCGTTTGTGAGTCCAAAATCCTCCCTAAGTACTTCATCTCGGCTACTTGTTCGATGAGGTCATCACAGATTCGGACAGACAATGTTTCTTTGAATCACTGTCAGGGGTGTAAAAAGTACCCAGAAATGATACTTAAGTGAAAGTATGGGTACCGTCTTAAAATCTTACTCAAGTAAAAGTCACTCAGAGTATCTGGCTAAAAACACACTTGAGTAAAAGTCTAAAAGTTTCTACTTTTAAATGTACTTAAGTACTAAAAAGTAAACGTAAAAACCTTCTTTCTGACTGTCTATTCTTCTGATAGCAGGTGTTTAATCAAAGATCTCCGCTTTCTAGTCTTGCACAAGGACCAATCAGCATAGGTATGGGCGGGTTCATCTTCCATTGATGGGGATTTGATTGGCTGTTTTTATATAAAGTGCAGCCGTAGGATAAATAACGTTAACTATAGTTCAGCCAGAGAAACAAATATGCTAATTAAAATGGTTGGACCTGCGAGATTTGTACTTTGTACTTTGTAGGTCTGCATTTTAAATGTAAGGAGTAAAAAGTATGTTTTTTTCTCTGAAATGTAATTGAGTAAAAGTAAAAAAAAAAGTATAAAAACCTAATAATACCAGAGTAAAGTACAAATTCCCAAAAACACTACTTAGGTATTGTAACGAAGTACTTTACACCCCTGATCACTGTGTTATATATAATATTTCATATCATACTTTTACATTTACCTTCTCTTCTACAGGAGGGTCCTCACTCCCACATGCGCTCGTACCATGTCAGAGAAATGGCAGAAGAACAGGACCTCTCCAAGCCCAAAGGGACAGCCGGGGCAGAGGTGCTCTCCAAAGGTCAACATCATGTTCATGAAGACCCACAAGACGGCCAGCAGCACCCTGCTCAACATCCTCTTCCGCTTCGGAGAGAAGCACGACTTGAAGTTCGCTTTCCCTGACGGCCGCAATGACTTCTACTACCCGTCTCCTTTCCTGTGCTCGCAGGTCAAGGACTACCACCCCGGAGAGTGTTTCAACGTCGTCTGTAACCACATGCGCTTTGACGCTCCGGAGGTTTCCAAGCTTCTGCCCGACGACGCCGTGTACATCACCGTCCTGCGTCACCCTGCGGAACTCTTCGAGTCGTCTTTCCACTACTACCACCGGGCGGTTCCCCTCACATGGATGATCAACGGGAAAGACAAACTCGCCCAGTTCCTCCGGCAACCCCGTGCGTTCTACACCCCCAAGGCCCTCAACTCCTTCTACGTGAAGAATCTGCTCTTCTTTGACTTCGGTTTCGACAAAGACCTGGAGGCCAACGACCCTCGTGTCACCAGAGCTATTCATGTCCTGTCCCGGCAGTTCCACCTCGTTCTCATCGCTGAACATTTTGAGGAGTCCCTCGTCCTGCTCAAGGACTCACTCTGTTGGAGTATGGATGACCTGTTATTCTTTAAGCTCAATGCCCGGAAGGGTTCCGCCGTGTCTCGGCTGACTCCTGAGTTGAGGGCCAAGGCCTTGGAGTGGAACGCCGCAGACTGGAGACTCTACCAGCACTTCAACGCCACGTTCTGGACCAGGGTGGAGGCTTACGGGAGAAAGAGGATGGAGCGGGACGTGGGGGAGCTGAGAGGAAGGAACGCGGAGATGAAGGAGATCTGCGTCGATGGCGGGGGTGCGGTGGAAGCCGAGAAGATTCGGGACAGGAGCTTGCTTCCCTGGCAGCCTGTGGGAGAGTCTTCCATCTTGGGATACAACCTGAGGAAAGATATCGACCCCAAGTACAGGACGCTTTGTCGGAAAATGCTCACACCTGAGATACAGTACTTGTCACAACTAGGGGTCAACTTGTGGCTCACCAGATTATGGGGCTGGTTAAAAGATACTATTTCCTGAGGACTGAGATATACACTCTTACAAATAATGTATTTTACTATACTTATAGTATGTGTCCAGTTAGCACTATACACATCTTGTGTTACTTTCAACATAACTTGTGTTAAAGATGTGTTAATAGTAACAGATAATATATCAAGATTTTCAGTGACTTTTTCTTATGACTTCCATTGGACATGAAAAAGTGTCTGTACTTACTATCTGTACTTTCACTTATAGTGACAGGAGGGTGATGATTTATATTTTCTTTGATCCCTCACGGAACAGACAAAATAACACAGAAGTCAACTACATAATGTATTCAGATATACACCTAAAATCCCATTAAGTCCCATTCAAATATATTGAGAAAGGGGCATCGGTCTCTGGTTTGTTAGCAGGAAAGATAAAATACTTTAAATATAATATATTAAATATGACAACTTTATTTAATTTCATGTTCATTTGTACAATTGCTTTTGCTCCTCTAAAATGGGAGGATGTGTATAAATAGTTTTACAATTCCGACACAGTTCACCCAATATGGATGTTGTTACGTGCCCCCGTGGGGAGACGCAACGCTAGGCCACAGACAGGATAGGTGAGGATGCAGTGACACAAAACACCGGAGACAGATTGTAAAATAACAATATTTATTTTACAAATATGAGATCAGCAACACAGAGAGCAAAGAGGACCTACCAGTGAGCACCAAATAATATCAAAATAAAACAAAAGCCCCCCCTCTCTTACAGGCGCGGACGCCCCAAAGTACAGGAGGTGGTGCTCACTCTAAGCTGGTGTCTTTAACAGTAGTTCTCCTACGTGATGCAAATGTAGACCCCAGGGTATCTTTCTGCCCTCAATGTCCCTGTGTGCGAAACAAAAGATTAATTACAAGAACACAATCACCATAGGCTGGGTGACAAACAAATATACAAATGTTAACAGAAATGTGCAATAAACGAATGACCTAAATACAATACAATAAACCAGAGCTTCAGGTACCAGCTCTACACCAAATACACAACACTGACAATAATTCCTATATGCTAACAAACAATGAACCAGAGCTTTCACCAGCTCTCACACACAATGAGCTCACACAGAGATTTGACCAGCTCTCACACACAATGGTAGCTTAAGAGCCTCAGCTCTATACCAAAACACATCAAAGAGCTCTCCCACACAGACACAGCATAGTTACCACAACCAAACGAACCAGGGAGCTAACTAACACTGAAACACAAAGGGTATATGAAGGGAGAGTGGATGTTAATTGCAGAACGAGTCTCAGCTGCCGCTGCACCGGGGTGAGTTGCTGATTGACCAGCTGCTGCTGCAACTGGGAACCTGAGAGTGGGATATGTAGACACAAGAGGGAGACAAGACAACAACAAACAAAACATGCCTATATATACAATATAAGATACATTACTCCCTCTATATACATACATAAGGACACAGTCCGTAACAGATGTGAACACCTTCAAATGAAGGCTGATCTGCCCTTTGACCTCTAAATCATTGCTCCATCCAGTGTGCTGGAGTACAGAGCCAGAACAACAAAAACACTTTCACTGGACTCAGACCATACGGACAGAATTGTATGTTCATATCTTGAAACATCTACATTAAGTCTCACCCATTTTGTAATATCTACCAAGGAAAGAATGACACCCTTCTCCACACTTGTATGTTACATTATGCTTGATATGAGTTGACCCCCACCTGACCCTCAACATCCACATAAAACACCTCTGCAAGACCTCATTCTATCACCTAAAAAATATATCGAAACTCCGTCCCACTTTAACCCTGTCAGACGCAGAGAAGCTTGTCCATGCCTTTGTCTCCTCAAGACTGGACTACTGTAACGGACTCTTCATCGGGATTCCTGGCAAGAGCATCCAAAAGCTGCAATACATCCAGAACAGCGCTGCCAGGATCCTGATGAGAGTCCGTAAAAAACGATCACATAACCCCCATCCTCCACTCACTACATTGGCTCCCCGTCTCATCCCGGATCAATTACAAAATCCTGATGCTCACCCATAACTGCATAAACGGACACGCACCCCTCTACCTTCAGGAACTCATCACTCCACAATCCTCCACCCGTACCCTCAGATCTGCAGGTAGCCTGCTCCTTCGGGTCCCCAATACCCGGCTCTGCACCATGGGTGACCGAGCCTTCTGCACGGCTGCACCACGCCTGTGGAACAGCCTCCCCATCCAGCTGAGGGCACCACAGAGCCTGGACTCTTTTAAAGCAGGCCTGAAATCTGTTTAAAAAGGCCTTTGACTGTTAGCTTCTTTTATTTTTTTTGTGATATTATTATTTTATTTATTGTGCTTTTGATAAAATTTTTCTGTTTATACTATGTTTTTAACTATGTTCTATTTTTATCTTATTTTTATTCTGTATTTTATTTTTCTTTACTAATATTTTTTTTTAACTATGTTTGAACCCTGTAGCACTTTGGGATCCCAGCGAACAAAAAGTGCAATACAAATTCAATTTATTATTATTATTATTATTATTATTATTATTATTATTATTATTATTATTATTATTATTATTATTATTATTATTATTATTATTATTATTATTATTATTATTATTATTATTATTATTATTATTATTATTATTATTATTATTATTATTATTATTATTATTATTATTATGCGGATGCAGAATACAACCACTGAACAGCTCCCACACTAGCAATTGGAGGTTACCCATTGCTCGCCAATGACTTGTTAACACGTCATTCTCCGCCATGCGTAATCTGCCAATGACGCCGTAAGGCGTCTTTGAGATCAATATTTCATATTTTCGTCATGGTAGTCACATTTCACCCACAGAGTCTTGGCTGGTGCTGTAGGACTCCGCTCAACTCTGCAACGCTTCAATACCGCCACCTCGTGGCCGATCGACGAGTTGCCAAACCGGAAGTGGCCGGAAGTGCTTGGTCCGTCCCCTATTTTCGTCCGGCCACTCGGTGATCGTCCCGGGGCTCAATACAGACAGTGGATATGGATCTTTGCCATAACTCAATAATCAACATTATTTGGACGTGTATTAGTAATATACAACCCGGCAATGGATCGCATCGATCAACATCCCATAATAGCGATCTTTTTGCTCCACTCTCATCACCCAACGCTACGAGGAGACTGGGGTGAGTTTCAGCGTTTTTCTTTACCATTTTCGATACAAACTGCTCTGATCAATATATCACCCATACTACATGAATCATTTAACGTCGGTTACGGAATTATAAACGACCCCCCCCCCCCCTCCGTTCATCCGCGCATGATGAGTCATAACGTCTAGGACCGTGTACAGTTGACATTTTTTATCTGCCGTCGATCGGTATCAAACTGCATTTGATGGTCTAATACAGGGGTTCCCAAACCTTTCAGGCCGCGACCCAAAAATAACGGGGTCAGAGAGCCGCGACCCCCACTATTATAGGAGGTTAAAAAAAAGTAAAAAAAAAAAAGATATATATATATTTTTTTATAAATGGAAATGTATGGTTGAAACATGCACACGTTCAAACGCACACACACTAATAAGCATTGGAGGCTTTTAACCAGGGCCGGACTGGGGAAATCATTCAGGCCAGGAAATATAGTGCAAAATATAGCCCCAGTCAGGCCACTTTTTAAGCAGGGGGTCTGGGGGTCCCCCACCAGGACATTTCTTGTTACAAAGACTTCATTTCCTGCATTCTGGTGCAGGCATTTTTTTTATTTGTACCCTTTAAATGCCAGTGTTTGTGATGGCATCACAAATTATTGTTAAAAAACAGGCTAGCATATGTATGATTAGCAACAACACTGATTTTGATGGATTTTCAGTTTTTTTGTAATGTATCACAAATTATTGTTAAAAAACAGGCTAGCATATGTATGATTAGCAACAACACTGATTTTGATGGATTTTCAGTTTTTTTGGAATGTCAGATTGAAAATAATACAATCTTTTATTCAACTTCAGCCCTAACTATTCCGCTGCTGCAACTAGAAACACTGTCCTGGCCTGCTTCTAAGTTCAGTGGCTTGACTGCAAAAAAATAATAATAATAAAATTGTATTTTTTATTTTTTTTGGGAAATCATCTGGCGACCCCCCGCGGCGGCTCGCAACCTTCCTGTGGGTCGCGACCCCGACTTTGGGAACCCCTGGTCTAATATATGCATTTATGGCTATATCTCACGTTCTATGAAATACTGCAGAAAACGATAAAAACATATTTATACTCTAGACCGTATTTTTGTATGAATGTGTGAATGAAAAAGTAAAACGTTCCTACATCCTGAACGATAGATAATTGATGTTGAATGGGCCATAGTAATGTCAATTTAGCAATACAATTTAAAAAGTTATAGCCCTGCAAAGAAGGTGAACATCTCCATAGACAAATAGAGCTGGCAGAGGATGGTTTAGGATGGGTACAATGCCCGGCGGAGAATGGGTTAAGTGCCTTGCTCAAGGGCACCTCAACGGTAATTACTGAGGGAAGGGAGAGCTTTACTCTTTAATTTCTCCCTCCCGCTCCTGATGCTTAATCACACTAATCACACTAACATTTTCACCAAAGTTTGAGCAGCGCAGACTGGAAACGTTACGCTTAATTGACTGAATTTAAATGTACTGCCGCTTTAGCTATGGCTCCGCTGTCCTGTGCTCATTTGTTTTCATATTTTACTTATTTATTTATCTATTTACTTGATTCAGTGTGGGCCTCATCTGTAAAAAGAGACTCACTATATATAGTTTCTATGCCATGTAGCTTTAGTGATATAGACAAAGGGATTTCTGTATACTTAGAAACAAGCCAGTTTCAGTCTCCTCCACCTTCGTCAGGGAAAACGTTATACACTTTAGAAAATCTCACTAAATATTTACAAAAGTAAGCTAAAAATGTATCTCTTCACCTTAGCCTTTTAATCAGATTTTCCACTTATTATATCCGCACTGTGATTACTCTATTGTAAATGAGAGCTATTTTATTGCACTGCTTTTATTCTGTCTATTTTATGTCTGCATCTATTTTTATTCCTGTAAAGCACTTTGGCTGCAATTCTTGTATGAAAGGTACAAATAAAGCATAACACACCCCATCGACATCAATACTTGGAATGGCGATCAGATAATTGGAATATTCTTTTTGCAGTACATCCTAGTCAAGGTAAGTGCTATGGTATCAATCTTGCGTTGATCCGAGCATGCCTTCGTTGTGATCCTGTAGTGTTATGTAACGTTACTCAACAACGTATGCCGTTGGTGACGATCAAAGCATAGTAACCCCCCCCACCCCACCCTTTCATGCATGCATGATGAAACATAATACCGATAATACAGCGTTGATTTCAGATTGATTGTTGATCCAAGCGAGGAATGGCACGGTTTCTAGTGACAGAATTACTCTAAAACTATACTCATATTCACCACGGTATAAAACGGGAATGTATGGATGAAAAATCTGTTTTTTGCATCTTGACCGGAAGAAACTCAATGACAATCGACTATATTATTAGATCCATAGCTATAATATTTAATATAGTTTTAGCTTAACCATGTTAGATGTCATGTATGCAGTAGGCTAGTCTTCTATGTATTTAAAAAAAAAAAAGTATTATCTCTATCTCATTAGACATGTTAATTGTCATGTGTGCAGTGGATCTTCTACATTACAGAGATGTCATGGTGCTTTGTAATAAACTTGAACTCGAACTGTAGTAGTATTTGTAAGTGACTCTGTGATTGAAAGATGCTTACTTTTGAACAATGGATAACAAAACTGTAACGCAAAGTAATCAGAATACAGATTAATTTGTAAGAAATACTGGTACAATTAGGATATGATCACTCCAAATCTTTTATTTTTATATTATTATTGAGATAGACACAAACATATTTTATTCTGGACCGATGAAGATGATGAAGAAGATAACTATAACAACAACAACAATAATAATAATAATAATAATAATAATAATAATAATAATAATAATAATAATAATAATAATAATAATAATAATAATAATGCTATTTAAATGACAGTCTAACAACTGGAATAAACTATCCATTGAACTTAATTTATGAAGACAAGTCATCCAAAAGTAACAAAGGTTATCCTATAACCCTAGTTACATGAGTACTAGCGAGCGCTCTGCTCTATGGGATGATCCCTTGTTGCCTATAGCAACCTGAAATAATTCTGCCACAATGCACCTACACTTGTCCGGCCATGCCCACTCTCGCCCATGCATTTAAGCGAGGGGTGTGACCGTACTTCCGCTCTTCCAGAATCTTGACTGTTATTCGGAAGACAATTAGGGGTCCTCAGTGAGTGAGGGCAGAGTGCTCGCTAGTACTCATGTAACTAGGGTTATAGGATAACCTTCGTTACATTTCGTACCATTTCTCGCTCTGCTCTATGGGACACAGGAGCGGAGCAGGGCGGAGAGCCCAACAAATGCACCCGCTGAAGTCCCCTACAACCATCAAACACCGGGAAGGGTCCGGGCCCCCCCACCCCCCCTATTGATGGGTGGGGGGGAGAACAGGACACAGACTGTGCGAAAGAGGGGACAGCACCCAACAAATGCACAGGGTGAGCAGACCGCGGAACAGAAGGGCCCGTGACTACCCGACCGTGCGCCCCGCTCGCTACCAGGGAATGTACGTGAAAACATAACCCTGTGTTACCGCTTCCACACCTCGTGGGGTCGGGGTTCCAAACCCGGCCGTAGAGGTGAACCGGGTAGAACCGGGTGGAGACCGGTCCTCGCAAGGACACTGACACAGGGTTTACATACAGAGCCTGGGGAAAGAGCCTGCCACGCAGACCTCAACTCACGGACATATCTCTCAGGCCAATAAGAAAACGCGAAAGTCTGTGACGTTTTCAATGGCCTGGGGACTCATATAACTAGGGTTACAGAATAACCCTCGTTATACCCCGTTTCAGGTGCACGTCCAAATATATTTGAGTGACATCGCTGAAATATCGGTAGTAAGCACCACTTATCGCGTCCTCCTGTGGGACCGCAACGATGGCCTGTCCCGCCAACAGAGATTGAATCTCGTCGGCCAGGGCTGTTGCTGCCGTGGACTCTGACAGTAGAGTCTGTTTCAAACCCAAAAACGGAGGGCGGGGGTGTGCAAATTGCAACACGAGCCCCGCTCTCAACGTTCTCTCCATCCACACCGACATGTGGCACTTCTGTAGCCCCACATGGTAAGACCAAACGCTGACTTATGAACAGCGTGTATGCTCGTGAAAAACCCGAGAACGGTGACGGCAAGTTTCTAACAAGAAAAAAGCCCCACAATGTCTCTCCCTGCTGTCTGGGACGACCAGCAGGGAGCTGGTCCCGAAAGGCACAGACATGGGTTTCTACATAACGAGCCTGGAAATAAACCGTGTCAATTCCACTCCTTACGTGAGAGGGGAAGATGTCGGCCTTACCCCAGAGAGACCTCAATGTGAGTGACACAATCGAAAAAGGGTTATTTAATATGTGGAGTGGAAAATGGGCATAACAGCCCAATATACACAACCGTTAAAAGAAAGCAGAGCAGAAGGACCACAGCCTCGACTGCATCGCGTTACCTCTAATTTACAATGTCAGTATACGCCTGCAGTGCAGGTCCTATAACTCACGGATACATCTCACGGCCAATAAGAAAACGCAAAGCCTGTGACGTCTTCAATGGCCAGGGATCCCCCAGTCCCACCCACCAATTCGGTGTGGGCTAAACGCCCCCCCCCCCCCCCCCCCCTTTCTCACACACATCAATTTGAGCTGTTATCAACAGAAAAAACAACTGGCCCTCATGACTCATTTCATACACGTGCTACCTAAAAATACACAGTGAACAAACCCATGCACGTTAAAAACTCATCACTCCTTTAGAGGGACCTTTCTCATCTTAACGTATAGTATTTCGAGGGCAGAACAGAGGGAGAGAGAGATGAAAAAACCTGCTGCTGCAGTGACAGTACCAGCACAGTAAAACACTACAAGGCGCCGTCGCCGGCCCTTACCTGAACACGGCCCAGTTCGACTACTGAGTGCAGTGTGCCGTGTCACCGGTCTACCGTCATGAACTCTGAAGAAAAGTCCAGCAGCGTCTCACCCCATGATTACACCCACGTCACTTCACGCAACATCTGTGATGTGCTGGTAAGAGATGCAGGGCCTCAGCATTTCCCGCTGCTGGTGAAAACCACCCGACCACCAGTCACAGCTGCTCACCGAATGACGGGAGCAAGCAACGACGGGGGCTTGCGCCGTAAGTCAACCCCGGAGGGGACACCTGGAGTCGGAGAACCTCTCACTGAAGAGGGGCGCTCAACGGCTCTGGCGCACACCCAGCTCTGAGCGTCGCTGAAGCCTATACCTCTTACCACAAAGTGGAGTCAGGGAACCTCCCACAGAGGAGGTCGGTGGTGATGTCGTCTTAACTTTTTCTTTAAAGGCAAAAAGAAAAAGACAACAACATAAATGACTAACTAACTAACTAACTAACTAACTAACTAACTAACTAACTAACTAACTAACTAACTAACTAACTAACTAACTAACTAACTAACTAACTAATTTCAACAGCTGAAGAAGGTGCACGTCACGGACTTCCGTGTGTTGAAAGAAGGGAAGGAGCAGGAGTACGGCCATGCCCCTAGCTTATATTCATGGGCGAATGTGGGCGTGGCCGGACGGATGTGGTGCATGGCTGCTGAAAGCTTTTCAAAATCATATTGATATAGGGGAACATTCCAATAGAGCAGAGCGTAAAGCCATACGAAATATAACTGGAGTTTATGTAAAACGCTAATATCATGATGACTAATGGCCCTGTCCACGCGCTTTTGAAAGTGGGGTATTTTCTCTGCAATCAGGACCACTCCATGCAGCCTCCCATGTGAGCGTTGTTCCACTGTTGTGAGGACTGAGAGGCTTATTGTGTGGACCAGGCCTTATTTTATATCCACCAATCCAACTCTTCAAGACTGTAGGTGAATATACCCCACATTTACAGTATATAGGGTCCATAAATTCACAGATTCACTTTAAGTACTGTAGGTAATAAGTTATCAGTAATGGATCTCATTTAGAAACCTTCCCAGCATTGCTTATATAGAAGCAGTTTTGGTTCCAATCAGACTTTTACCATGACAATGAAAGGACACCCAGAGTCGCCAGCAGGGGGCAGTATAACACCTTCCAAAGTATGCAGAGGAGCGTTCAAGTGAATACTGAGACAGCCTACATATGAGGTGTTTTCCTTATGTAACAGAAAGGTAAGCTCTGTGTTGATGACAATCCATGCAAAAGTGAGACATAGTTGTGATACAACATTTAGCTTGTTAGTTAGAACCAGGTTAGTGTCTCAACCTTTTTCACGTCAAGGACCCACATCCATACATTAGGAGTCACATTAGTAGTAACTGAAATAGTACAATTAATTAATCGATTACCTCCTTAAGGATCCCTCATTGAGAACCAGTGGTGTAGATCAGTAGTAGTGCAGTCAAAGCTGAATGCACATACATAACATATATGTTCTATATACCTTGTGTGTTTTTGAGGCTTGGGTGTGAAGAAGTGGCTAATCTAGCCCACAGGTGTAATGATATTCTGTTAATTTATTAACCATACATATTGTTATTACCTGCATTGTGTTGACCCTTTTCTTACTCTCCACATTGATTTTATGCAAATCTTATGTCTATGTCTATTTTACTGCTGTGAAGCCCTTTCGGCTGCAATTCTTGTATGAAAGGTGCTATACAAATAATGTGTAGTATTATTATTATTAGTAGTAGTATTACTACTACTACTGTCTTTTATCACTGTTTACTCTATTTAGCTGTTTCTTTTAAACAGTGTTATCTTGTATTTGTATTATTATTTTCATTCCACATACGGTAGGGTGACAGTATAGCCATGACCTCTCAGCGGTATTACACCAGTTCTTCTGGATATTTAGAGGAGGCTATAATCACATCACATAACCCACCTGTCAACATCAACCCATTGACTTACATTGTGGGACCAGTCTAGTATACCCACCTACTGTATCTTCATACTGACTTACATTGGATGATGGACCATAGTCCCACATATCAGCCTGCTGACTTACATTGGATGATGGACCATAGTCCCACCTATCAGCCTGCTGACTTACATTGGATGATGGACCATAGTCCCACCTATCAGCCTGCTGACTTACATTGGATGACGGACCATAGTCCCACCTATCAGCCTGCTGACTTACATTGGATGATGGACCATAGTCCAACCTATCAGCCTGCTGACTTACATTGGATGATGGACCATAGTCCCACCTATCAGCCTGCTGACTTACATTGGATGATGGACCATAGTCCCACCTATCAGCCTGCTGACTTACATTGGATGATGGACCATAGTCCCACCTATCAGCCTGCTGACTTACATTGGATGATGGACCATAGTCCCACCTATCAGCCTGCTGACTTACATTGGATGATGGACCATAGTCCCACCTATCAGCCTGCTGACTTACATTGGATGATGGACCATAGTCCCACTGATTTACATTGTGGGGCCAGTCTACCCATCAGCACAAGCCTATTGATTTACATTGGCAGGTGGATGGCTTTTACCTATCCCCTAGTTAATATTGTGACAGATCTCCTCCCCCCTCCTTTGGATATGTGAAGGATGGGAGATACGTCCATCACGGAAGGAGTAGAGTAAATTAGGTAGATGATTAGTACTGTTGGAACACACCTGCACATAATTAGTCCAGCCACATCTCACATGCACACACCCAGTCCCACACACTACATTAACACTAGGTTAGAGAGGAGTAAGTTGAGCGGAGTAGGAGTTGGAGTTGTGTTATTGAGAGAGAGAGATTGAGTATTCAGAGTTGTGACGGTGAGAAGTAGTGAGAGGTGAGGAGAAAGCGAGTAGGTGTTCTTTGTGTACTGGACCCTGGACTGGCTGAGATTCCCCCTTGTGTACTGACCCTGGACCGGACGACTACCCTGAGTATTGAACAATCCCTTTTTCTGTCGGCGAGCCTGTTTTGTGTTTTTGACCATCGGACTGTCTATGACCATTCTCTTGCTTATCAAACTGGATTTTTGCCTTAATTCAATAAATATTCTTATTGATTGATATTGCTCTTGTGTGGACCTTTTGAATTTGTTTGTATTTGAACCGTGGCGAGTCTGGTCCCCACCATATTCGTCACAATATCCTATATCCAGTGCACCACCGTACGGGGCTAAACCTGGGGATGAACAGTGGGATGTTGGGGTAGTCCTCTGTGTTGGTGTATAAAAGGCTATGAATGTGAGCTGCTTGTTGTACAGTTAATATTGTTTTCCTTTCAGTGGTAGGAGAATGGTCTCCCCCAGAGATCTATTGCCACGGGGACGGTTGGAGAAGAGAAGAGAAGACCCACTTTGTGAATTGTTACCATGGAAACTCACACAGGCCGGTATTCTTTATTTATTTCAAAAAAATATTTTTAGCACTGTGAGCGTTGTGATTCCTTTTCTCACCAGGTCAATAAACAAGTAAATATTGCTAGATCAAAAAATTGAAGATGATGATAAATAAGAAACAAATCGTTATGCTGCAGGCAAAACTGGCTAGTTCTGGTAATGCTTTAATTTCACCAGTCATATTTAAATTGTGGGAGTTTGTCACTCGATGGGTAGAGCAAGGCACTAACACCGCCAGGGTTTGCGGTTCCATTCCCTGTGTAGCTCAATGGTCAGAGCACGGTACTAACACTGCCAGGGTTAGTTGGTTCCATTCCCTGTTTATCTCAATGAGTAGAGCAAGGCACTAACACTGCCAGGGTTAGTTAGTTCCATTCCCTGTGTAGCTCAATGGATAGCAGCATAAGCAAAAACACATACACAAACTCACATTTCAAAATAGAAATTCCTAAACAGAGACAGTTGTGTAACCAGGTACATTTAATGTACTCATGATACCATGAGGCACTTTGAATAAAAACGTCCACCGAATGGCATCTGCTAGTTTGTTTTATTTTACAGTAAAAAGAAAACACATGACTGACATGTAATAAAATCGTTAAGGATGACAAGATATACTCTGTATCGTACACGTAGCAAACACTGGATGTGAAATATTGGAAAGTGGCCTATGTATATATGAGGTGATAAGCTCTGTAGCATATGTTATCGTATGAGGAGCTAGCCTTTATTATTACATACAAAGTGAATAGAAGACAAATGATGATGTTTGTACATCAAACATCAAACAGACGGACACGGTTTATTTCCTGAGAAAATATTATCTGTACTGTATGTGTGAGCTGAACTCACATTTGTGAGCAACATCTAAATGATGGATGTGAGTAATTTCTTATAATAAAACACAAGGGCACAAGTATCTTGTGTTTTTTATATTGTAAAAAATTACCCACATCCATCATTTAGACACTACTCCCAATTTACAACAAGTTATACAATCAGCGATAATAACGGAATTACCCAAACTCATTAGGTATTTATTACGACTCATTCATTAAAAAAAAGGGTCTCCCTGGGCTTATCCTCTCCTGCGTTAAGGGTTGCATTGCGGGAAGTAGTTTGGAGGTCAAGAGGGTTCCTCTGCGCGGCGAGTGATATGGCTGACAGGCACATCCCTACGTTTATTCTCCTTTGATTTGACACTTTGTAAGGAGCGTCGGAGCTGAACTCACGCAGGCTCAAGCCGGAGAGGAGAATTAATTTGCTGAAATGAATGAGGTTGAAGGGCGCGACTGTGAAGAGACTGCACTCTTACAAAAATGTGTTGTTGTAAAAACCACAGGGTGGGTTGTTCCTGAAGAAAAGAGATACAATATTTAAAATGTAGTGCTGTTAATTAGGTTTGCACGGGCACTGGAACACATGATTGAATTACAATGATCATCTCACAACATATTGGGTAATAATCAGATCACAGATGCCTTTGGTGAAAAAATAGGTAATTTGTTTGTTCGATTATTCTGAAATATGTTTGAAAGAGAAACATTTTTAGATTGTGTGACAAAATGTTCTTTCAACTGTCTCAGGCAATGCACTTCAATGATGACACAAATGGAATTGCATTTTCCAACATTTACATAATGATAAAGTTGGGTGCGTCTCTCTGGCAGTGGCATCTGTTTCTGTATACAATTATTGATGATTGTTACATCCCAATGTATATATTCCCCAGTGTGTGTCTCCATGTGTGTGTGTTCTCCATTTTTGTTTCCTCCCTCCAGCCATTGTTCCCTCCACCATTGGTCCCTGCCAGGCCTGCCCTTCCATTATAGCAACACAGCACCGATTGGTGGATGGTTTTCCAGACTCCAACACTCAATCAACACCACCCAATCATGGATCACCCCACACCTGTTAAAACATGGCTTCTCACTTCAGTCACTCTCTCTCTCTGGCATGAGGCTAGGCCTAGTGTGATTTTGTAACCTGTAACTTTGACAATATTGCATTTCGTTTATTGGCCTTTGGTGCTTAGTGGAAATTGCCTTGTGTGTGTATGGCCACAGAGAGAGCATTGTTAGTTATAGTTTGTTTTTGTATATATTCTGCCTTTGTTTTATGTATCATTAATGTGTTTTTCTCTCTTTTTCAGGAAGCACAGATGGGGTGAGCTGCCATTTCCTTTGGATATTGTTTTCTCCTGTTTTGGTTAGGTAAGAGTAGTTTAGGTAATGTAATTTCTTTTACCATAGATTAGATTGGGTTTATTTGGAGTATAGTGGTGTTTGTTTGTTGTTTTGGCCTGGGCTCACCCTTGAGCTACATGTGCTTCCTTTGCATCTTTCAATAAATATCATTGTTGTTTACAAACGTGGTCCATCTTTTCTGTCAACCAACTGTTATGTTACAGCCCTTTACCCTCAGACTCACAGGGGTCGTAACAATGATCTTCCACCCTACATCACTTCATTACTGGACTGGAACTCTGGACCTTATTATATTTGCTCTGGCATACGCTTAAGGTCCCCAGAGTTTGCACTGAATTAGGAAAATCTGCTTTTAGCTTCTGTGCCCCTGACGCCTGGAATATTCTGCAATGTACTTAAAATAATTTAATTGATTGACATTTCTGTTTCTACAGTATATTGTTTTTGTATTTATTATGTACTATTCTCGACGTCATTGTAAATTGTGAGCTTGCTCTCAATGAGCTTTCAATATTAAATACAGATTGATTGAATGAATGAATGAATGTCAATTTAAGTTAAATTCCTTATTATTGTTACATATATATAACATATATATTTGTTACATTTTCTAATGCATGGTGTTGTAGGCACGGTAGGGTTATTCCGGAACATTTTAAGAGTGTGAGAGACCGATGTTTACTTCAGATGCTGTTTTTAATATTCATGGTACTCTCTGGTGTCAGTGATCACCTCCCCAATCGGTGCCATCAGATTTACTGTGATCCACGGCACCGCTGAGCCCTTATCCATATTCACTCCACATCCTCCACCAACCTCACCCCCCACTCTCGTAAGGCTCTACGATACCATTTCTTTGGAATACATACGTAATCCAGGCATCGCTCTATCAATATGTGCGTCTGTGTGCCGTTGTGTATTTACCTCTGTTTCATGTTTACCCACATCTGCGGTGGTTTTTGCGTCTTTCCTGTTTGATATTTCTAGATTCAACTTGATATGTCAAACACTGGATGAGAATACCATTTCTTGTGGAGACGGTGAGGGCGAATAAGAGAATTGTGATTTACACAGAGAGACTACACTGGTCTTTGGACATTATACGAGAGAGTAGCACAGAGAACACAGATGAAAGAGAGAGAAGGTTATTGTTGAGTGACATAGATTCTTCCAAGACCAAGATGGCGGCGTGTGCACAGTGCAAGGCTCGGCGTCTCTCCAGATTTAGCTAATTAGCGGTAATATACCTACTTGTCTTAAGTCTTGCTTTCATATCATACACCCGACAATATCTTTTGGACATTGGATTCCAACAATCTGACCACGTTTTTGGCGATCTTGGAGGTTTGTGCATTTGTATAAAACAAAACCAAATTGGGCGGCTGGGTGGCGCAGTGGACATTGCGCTCGTCACCAACGCAAGATACACCGGTCTCGAATCCGGCTGTCAGCGTTGCCTCCAGCTTGGGCCGGCCATCATACTGACTCAATTGGCAGATTCAGCGGGAGGGAAGTCGATGGGTGGTAATCTGGTTGTTGTAAAACATCGACTACTACAGGTCGGTCAGGGCGCCTGCACAGCAAAGACTGCGTGGGCAGTGTGAGCCTCCCACACGTTACACCTCGCCAATGAGAGTCCACGCTGGCAGGTGAAAAGAAGTGGCTGGTTGCCTCCACATGTATCGGAGGGGATACGTGATGGGCTTCTACCCTCCCTACGACCGGCCAGTGGGGGGCACATGCGAGCAACGATCAGTACAGGGGAGGGAGAATTGGCACAAGAGAAAATTGGGATGGGAGAAAAATCACAGAAAAAGGGGGAGAAAAAGTAACACCATTCATAGCCGGCATTACGGTTCAGGGGACGCGTTTCAGCATAAAATAAAACAGCAGATTATGAGGTTCATGCACTGTATTCTTCCTGACCCAGAATTACACTAGGAAGCCAATGAAAATATTATGTTTTAGGCACATTTGCGTATCAGGTGGGAAACTAGCCACTGTGCCAAACTTGCCATGACAAAGTTAGATGGAGATTTCCATGACTTGGTTGATGTCAGGAACAAGTTTTGTTCTACAAGGTGAAATACTTTGCCAGTGAACATCTTTCTGTGTTGTAGGGCTGGCCAGGATGCAATTCTTTAGGGGTTGGACGTTCGTTGCTGTTTACGAAGCTCTGAATGTTTGCCCTCACAAAAACATCTTCAGAAATCAGGAATACTTCACAATAGCAGCTCCACTCACTGCTTTTTTTTTTTTTTTTTTTTTTTTTATATCCTTTTCCCCCTCCTTTTTCCTCCGATTTTCTCCCATCCCAATGTTAGTCGTTATGCCAATTCACAATCCCCTTCCTGGTCGCTGCGCACTTACCCCCCACAGTCGGTCTGGGAGAGTGGAGGCTACCACGTGCTTCCTCCGACACACGTCCAGCCAATCAACCGCTTCTTTTAACCTGGCAGCGCGGATTCTCACTGAGAGGGCGTAGCGTGTGGAAGGATCACACTATCCCACCTAGATCCTATCCACGCTTAGCAGGCGCCCCGACCGACCTGTAGGAATCGCTGTTTACAACGACCCGGACCCACCCCGCCAGCTTCTCCCACCCTCTAATACTGCCAATTGTATTAGTGTGAACGGCCAGCCAAGCTGGTGACAACCCCGGAGCTGTGAGCTGGATTCGAACAGGCGAATCCAGCCGCTCCGGGGTTGGTGACGAACGCAATCTCCGTTACGCCACCTGACCGCCCTTCCACTCACTGCTTCTGCGTTAAACTCACCATTTAACTCATATGTATGATATAAGCAGATATAAAGCTATTGAATCATTTTACAAATACCTTAGGAGCTCAACAGAGCAATTGAGCAATTCGTATGCTAATTTAACCACATTGATGGGAGACAGGCGACATTTGTACCGTCATTCCAAAATCACCTAGTGTTACAATTATTCTGTCAGCCACTTGATAAGTGAGGGTCATTATATTAGCTTATTATACAACTCTTACCTGTCAGCCTCTTGCTAAGTTAGGGTCATTATATTAGCTTGTTTTATACAACTCTTACCTGTCAGCCTCTTGCTAAGTTAGGGTCATTATATTAGCTTATTATACAACTCTTACCTGTCCAATGCAAAGACATTAATAAACCCCACTCTAACAGCTAGCCACAATGTCAGCGTATCCTTCTGTATCAATAGTAATAATTAACGTTACATTACCATCCTCTCTGTTTGCACTACAGCAGCTCTGTCCACTCATTGAACGGCAGATTTCTTGAAAAATCTCAAGCATCCAGCTGTGGACGTGCATCAAGGTAAACACACACATGCCTCACAGTCAGAGCGAACACACCCACACACACATGTACGGTGGCTCACAATGGACAAACTGTGCATTTTCAAGTGTTTCTGTTGCGCATCATTTATCCACATTGTACACATTTGCATTTCAATCCAGGGTGCATTTGCTTTTTCAAGCCTGGGCTGGTTTCGACTGAAGCAGATGAAACATGACAAAGGCCGTCTATGCCACCATTGTGAGTTACTGCTCTGCTAACATGGAATATATCTTGATCATTAGTGTAGACCTTTCTATCAGCCGAGGGAATTTTTAGCTACCATTGTGACTGCAGCGTATATACCTCCTGATGCTAATGCCAAGCAATCAATGAAGGAACTATATGCTTCCATTAGCAAACAACATAACTCACACCCAGAGGCAGCCTCTATTGTTGCAGGAGATTTTAATCACTCCAATCTAACGACTGCGCTCCCCAAATTCCACCAACATTGCATACAAAGCTGTTCCCTCCCCCACCTGGGACAATCAGGATGTACTTTGTTCCTTCTACCCAAGTACACCCGACTCAACAAAATGTGAAGCCCTCACTTGGAACAGTCAAAATATGGCCTGAGGGGGCAGACTCTGAGCTGCAGCACCGGTTTCAACACACAGACTGGAGTATGTTTCCCACCCAGGAACACCCTGGACTCTCATACTGACATTGACTCCTACACCTACTCTGTTGTGGAATACATCAACTCCAACATCAACAGTGTCACCACCCTTAAGCAGATCATTATATTCCCCAATCAGAAGCCATGGATGAACAGAGAGGTCTGTATACTACTGCTAAAGGCATGTGACACTGCTTTTAGATCTGGTGATACACAGGCCTACTGTTCAGCCAGGGGCTAACCTGAAAAGGGAATCAGGTCGGCCAAGCACAGCCACAAGCTTGAAAAGCACTTCAACAACTCCGACCCCCGATGCATTTATGTCAGGGCATCCAGGCCATCACAGACTATAAACCCCCCAACCACTGACTCCTCCCTCCCTGATGAGCTCAGTCACTTTTATGCCCGCTTTGACAGGGACAACCAGGAGAGGCTGCTCTCCCTGTTAACCTCCAACCCCTCACTCTCTCCCCCACAAACGTGTGTACGACACTGAGCAGGACTAATGTATGTAAGGCAGCTGGGCCCGACTGTGTGCTCAGGAACTGCACTAAGCAGCTGACCAAGGTCTTAACTGACATCTTCAACCTGTCACTAGCCCAAGCAGTTGTCCCAGCGTGCTTTAAAACCACCTCCATCCTGCCAGTGCCGAAACACTCTGCAACGAGCCTCAGTACCGTATATTTGTATGTCTTGTATGTCATAAATGTCTTGATGAATTGAAAATGGAGGACCCTTATGCAAACAAGACAAAAGTATTTTTCTGATCTCCATCCTCTTAGCAATTGTTTGTATTGAGCTGTAGCCTACTGTATTGTACCCATTCTGCAATCTGTTAATAACGTTTTCAATAAATCAATCAATCAATAAATCAATCAATCAATCAATCAATCAATCAATCAATCAATCAATCAATCAATCAATCAATAATGCATTTTATTTATAAGGCGCCTTTCAGGACACTAAAAAAAAATTCCACAAATCGATGAATGAAAAAATTATAGGATCAAATGAAAACTACTACCTACTAAAAATGGATGTTTAAAAGTACTAAAAACCAACAAAAAATATCAAACACTAACAAACATTCAGCACAGACAATGGGGATGCTGCCATCTTAAAAAAACGTAGTTTGGGGACCACTGGTAAAGTGACCATAAGTGTGAGGGTGTGCAGCATGTGTGTGTGTGTTCATGTTAAAGTGACTGCTAGTGTGTGGGTGTATACAGTGTGTGTGTTGTGTGTGAGCTCATGTGTGCTTGTGTGTGGAGAGTTCAGTGTTCAAGACTCTGATGGCCTGGGGGAAGAAGCTGAGCCGAAGTCTCTCTGTCCTAGTTGCTGGTGTTCGCAGGCGTTTGCCTGACCGCAGCAGCTTAACAGGCTGTTGTTGGGGTGGTGAGGGTCTTTCATTATTCTGCAGGCTCTGGATTTGCACCTCTTGTTATATAAGACCTGCAGGGTGCAATACCCGTAGTACGCTCAGCTGAGCGTACCACTCTCTGTAGGGCCTTCTTGTCCTGTGCCGTGCTGTTTCCATACCAGGCAGTGATGTTTCCAGTCAAGATGCTCTCTACAGCTCCGGAGTAGAAGGACTGGAGTATCTTCCCCGATACTCTGAACTTCCTTAACTGTGTCAGGTGGTAGAGGCGCTGCTTCGCCTTCTTTACGACTGAGTCTATGTGTGTTGTCCATGTCAGATCCTCTGAGATGTGGACCCCCAGGTACTTGAAGCTGCTCACCCTGTCCACGGTAGCCCCGTTTATCATCAGTGGTGTGTGTGTCCCCTGCTGTGTTCTCCTAAAATCCACTATCAGCTCCTTGGTTTTACCAATGTTCAGGAGCAGGCTGTTGTCCTGGCACCAGCGTTCCAGTACCTAAATGTGATATATAACAAGCTACTGAGTAATATATGCTAAACTGATGTACAGTCTAATTATGTACAGTGATACAGGTAATAGGTATACATATACATATACTATGGTAAGCCATACTGACCAGTGGTATAACTAATAAGAGTAGGTATGGGATATATACAGATATAGATATAATATGTACATGTTGTGGCAGACCGTCTGGGATGGTACTAGAAGGCCGTTATGTCTCGGGCAAGGTACTCTCTGGGGCACATGCCCATATTGGGAAGTCTGATGAGACTCCTGGCTGAGCAGAGCTCATCAGCCCAATGCAGTGCACCTGTGCCAGGTGAGGTATAAATGGGGTAAGGCAACTCATGTTTCCACATTTTGCCATTAAAAAGCTCTTGTTATACCAAGTGATCATGAAAGCCGGGGTGCGACTAGAACTATTGTTAGTGCCTCGCCCTTTCATAACCTCTGTCCTCCAGCTAGCCCACTCCCATCTACTCGTGCTCACCTTTGTGTAGAGAAAACCTTAGAGGATTAAGGCGAGGTTTTACAGGCCGGGCATAAAGAAGGTGGTCGAGGATTACTGCCACAGGTGGCCACACGTAAGGAGGCCATTAATCCCTCTGCCCATTATATCTGTCCCTTTCAGCAGGATCGTGATGGACCTGGTGGGACCCCTGCCGAAGAGCGGTGAGTGCTCCCATTTCTGTTGTTTTCTATTAGGGAGGTCCCACAAGCGTCTACAGGCTTCTCACCCTTCGAGCTACTTTACTTTAAGCCCAGAGGGATGTTGGACCTCGCCAAGGAGGCCTGGGAACCCCAGCGGAACCATGGTGGAACATGTCGAGGAGATGAGAGAGAGAATGGCGGCTGCCCAGAGTGCACAAGCACGAGTGTACAACCGGGGCGCGCAACCCCGGGAGCAGTGGTGCGTTGGGGATTTCATACCTGGTTGCACTGTGTTTTAATGACGCCACGTGCACGCTCGCTCCCGCGCATGCGCATAAATGTTCCCTTGCGTGCGCACAGACTAAAGACAATGCCTAATTGCCTCTAGGAATGGAATGTAACACATTTCATTCACAAGTTTTGTGTGAATGTATCTGAGGACGTATTTGAACACACCTGACGACCTGAGCTATTGTTATGCAAAGTAGCCAGGTGGGTACTTGGCAAGTTGGCCCATCAGTCGAGTGCAGCGCATTCTTGTGTGCACGTGCATGCACATCGTGCATGTGCGTGCGCATGCTTCTGCTCACAGAGCCGGTTACTCGGCGTGCAACCCCGTCCCATGACCAACGCACCCCTGCCCGGGAGAGTACTCCCAGTGACAGAGTGATGGTCCTCATCCCCACTTTGAGTGCACGTTTCTGACAAAGTGGAATGGACCATATGAGATCATGGAAAGAGTGGGTGAGGTCAACTACAGAGTACGACAGCTGGGATGAAGACACCTCACCAAGGTATATCACATCAATCTGCTTAAGAAATGGGTGGCCCGTGAAGAAGAAATGGGTGTTCTTCTCTCTCTCCCCTCCTGTTCTAGCCAAACCGGAACCGGACGCAGTGCAGATAGGCGAGCAGCTGACGCCAGACCACAAACAAGAGCTGAAGGAGTTGGTCCAGAGATACTGGGACGTGTTCTCCACCGAATGAGGACACACCACGATGGCCCAACACCATCAGACCCGGCGCTGTGGGCGGGCATTAGGGGTCCGGGCCCGCCCACTGAGTCAGCTGTGCCTGCCCTGGCGAAATGACTAACCTCGTTCCCAGTTTGATCTCCTCCGTGAGATAAAGCCTGGTAGAACTACGAAATGACCCGCCCTACTCTGCCTCTGATTGGCTTACACTGATTCCTAGTTTCCTACTACCTAGCCAATCCAACCAACGAAGGTAACGTACTAGCCAATCACAGGCAGAGTAGTGTGTACTGTACTCATACCGGCATCGCCATCTTTGAAACGTCAGCGTAGCTAAATATAATGGATAATTATGGACATCAGACGTTTTTTTTTTTTTTTTTAAGTACGACAGCTGGGTCGGAGAATCGTGAGAAAACGGGCAGCGCGGGAGGATGTGCCAGTTCGGGCCACAGCAGCACTGTCACTGATCTGAATAATAACACGACTACAAGCAGTACCACTCCCCCTAGTAGCGTGGGCACTGATGTCAACAACAACACTGCTAGCATTCATGCTAGGAGCAGCTACGGGCCATTGCAGGCTACTACAGCGCCAAGTGATCTTGGTACTGAGAAGCCCAACAACAGAATAAAGCAAGACATTTCCTACACGCCTTTTCTCTGGGAAAAAAATATCATTCTGCAGTGCACTCTGCAGCTCCTGGTATGGAAGATTTGACTGGCTGGAATACTCAATTCAGGCAGATGCTGCATTTTGCTTCCCATGCAGGTACAGTACTGTATATCTGTACGTTGTTGTGTATGTCATAAATGTCATGATGAATTGAAAATGGGGGACCCTGATGTAAACAAGACAAAAGTCTTTCTCTGGTCTGCATTGTGTGTATTGAGCCGTACTGTATTGTACCCATTCTGCAATCTGTTAATAAAGTTTTCAATCAGGCGGTTAGGTGGCATAGCGGAGATTGCGTTCGTCACCAACCCCAGAGCTGTGAGCTGGATTCGCCTGTTTGAATCCAGCTCACAGCTCCGGGGTTGGCACCAGCTTGGCTGGCCGTTCACACTAATACAATTGGCAGTATTAGAGGGTGGGAGAAGCTGGCGGGGTGGGTCCGGGTCGTTGTAAACAGCGATTCCTACAGTTCGGTCGGGGCGCCTGCTAAGCGCGGATAGGCCCTGAGTGGGATAGTGTGATCCTTCCACACGCTACGCCCTCTCAGGGAGGATCCGCACTGCCAGGTGAAAAGAAGCGGTTGATTGGCTGGACGTGTGTCAGAGGAAGCACGTGATAGCCTCCACTCTCCCAGATGATCTGACTGTGGGGGGTAAGTGCGCAGCGACCAGGAAGGGGGATTGGGAATTGGCATATGACTAACATTGGGATGGGAGAAAATCGGAGGAAAATGTATGGGGGAAAAGATCAATAATTTTTTTTTAAAAATAAAGTTTTCAATCAATCAATCAGGATGTTTCAGCACATACAGTAGGTGTTTAGTCTCATCAGCATACAGTAGGTGTTTAGTCTCAGCAGCACATACAGTTGGTGTTTAGTTTCAGCAGCACATACAGTAGGTGTTTAGTTTCAGCAGCACATACAGTAGGTGTTTAGTTTCAGCAGCACATACAGTAGGTGTTTAGTCTCAGCAGCACATACAGTAGGTGTTTTGTTTCAGCAGCACATACAGTAGGTGTTTAGTTTGAGAAGGACTTAACAAAATTTCAGGAATGAGTGGAGGGACAGTGTTTTAACTGCCGCTCGGCTCTACTAATAATGGGTGAGTAGCCTGTGGAGGAATTCTGTTTGTTTTTTTATGCACCTTATTTTTGTCAGTTCAGTTCAGTTTGTCAGTGAATTCAAAAGTGTTGAATAAATGGAGACCCTCCAAAGATATATATCCGTTCAGTCTGTTTTTGTATAAGTGAATGTTCTTAAGAGAGAGAGACATTTGATTTTTCAGTTGCCTCTCTGCTGTTTAGTTCAGCACCGTGGGCAGCGCCAAGCAAGCAACAGCGCCGCTGTCCCAGCTGAAACAGATGAAAGAGAACCTGTTATGTTGAAAAATCATTGCCCCCCCGAGAACATTTTATGCCCCCCCCACTCATTTGTTTCTGCAGCCTGGTCTGAACACCATATCATCACCGAACCAGGGAATAAGGTGAAGCTGCGGCCTTACCGGATTCCAGCGGCCCGACCAGAAGCCATCGCAAAGGAGGTAAAAGCCATGCTGAGCGATGGCATCATTGAAGAGTCCCACAGCGAGTGGTCAAGCCCGATCGTCCTGGTCCCAAAACCAGACAGATCAATACGATTCTGCAATGATTCTTTTTTATTAAAGGTCCCCTGTCTTATAAATTGCCTTTTCCAGTGTTTAGCATTGTTTTCTAGCAATGTGGGGTTGTATCAATGGGGTCTGTGTCTCTAATTCTCATTTTGGCGCATCAGTCCACTTCAGTTGTCACGAGATCCTCCCCCACTGAACTAAGCCATTCTGAATTTTGCGTACCTCTGACGTAGACGAATTCTCATCTGCATAACTAACGCCCCCTCTATGGTTGTAGCGCACACTCAACCATTATTTATTGCAGTACGCAAGCAAATGCGTGGAATTGAAGTTTAACAGTTAGTTAGCATTGGATTAGCATTTAAAAACGTTATGAGCAAAACGGGCAAGATATGTTGTGCTGTTCCTGACTGCCAAGCAGTGAATACGTCCTTGCATTCATTTCCTGATGATGTCATGATCCGCCAGCAATGGGCCAAGTTTGTTTTGTTTTTGGAGACCCGCCGAATGTTTGTCCCAACTGCTCGGAGTCGGGTGTGTGTGTACCGCACATCTTTGCAAGGAGGACATTGAGAATCAAGGACTTTATAATGCTGGGATGATTTCCAGGATGATTTCCAGGATGTTACTAAAGAAGGGAGCTGTACCGAGTAATCGAGTATTCAGGACCCGAAAAGAAAATATCGAATCAGTAAGTACAAATGTCATAATTAGTCATTGATTCACTGTCTGGGTTATATTTATTATGGACAGAAGTTGTCAAATCATTACTCAGCAACTGTCAACTGTCTGCACATGTGTCAATAGTGTATTAACATTACTATTTTACTGTAGTGTTTCTGCGTTTAGCGATTTTCCTCTTTCTTATACAGTAGGAAGGGGGAAGAACGTGGGTGTTCCTATGACTTGTATTGAGCTTACAGCTTCGAAACTCCACTTATTTCGTTTTTACAATGTCAAAGCCTTTTAAATATAATCAAAACGTTCCTGCATTTCTGTCCGCTTTATCGTTTTATGACAGAAATCTGATAGTGTATGCGCGTTCACACAAGGGGGAGTTGGATTCTGGCAGGGAGTCCGAATTCGGCACAACACCGGCCGAGGCATTATTTGTCTACGAGTTGAGAGCTCCCCAGAGTCCAGACTACAGCTGGGCGATCGCCTACAATGGCGATTGCCTAGAGCGAACTATTGAATATTATTATGAAGAGGAAGAGGACAAACGGTGATGATCCATCCATAACATAAGGTGCGTTTTCACCAGACTATGTTCGATTCTAGTATTTTCAAACAGGCTGGATGTAACGTTGGTTGGTGACTGTCACTCAAAGCACTTTGTGAGTATGGGCGGAGCCTAGCCAAAAACAGCTTGAAATCTTGACGTGGAAAAATGCTGCTTTAGAGTACTTGATTAGAAATACAAAACAATGAATTATTTTGAAAAAAAAGGTACAGATGTGTTCCATAGACTCACAGGAATTGTGTAAAATTGCCCAAATAGTGAAAGAATAGCAAAACAGGGGACCTTTAAATGAAATAACGAAGTTTGATTCCTACCCTATGCCCAGGGTCGATGAGATGATCGAGCGCCTGGGCCGGGCCCGCTTCATCACAATGCTGGACCTAACGAAGGGGTACTGGCAGGTTCCCCTAGCCCCTGCAGCCTGGGAAAAGACAGCGTTCGCCATGCCAGAGGCTTCCATTATGTCAGGCTGATTGATTGATTGATTGAAAACTTGAATTAACAGATTGCAGAATGGGTACAGTACAGTACAGCTCAATACACACAATTGTTAAGGGGATGCAGACCAGAGAAAGACTTTCGTTTTTTTTTTTACATCAGGGTCCCCCATTTTCAATTCATAATGACATGTATGACATGCACAACATACAGATATAAAAATCTAGCCTGCCATTCGGGCTACACAGGGCCCCATCCACTTTCCTGAGACTTATGGACAGAGTCCTCCGACCCCATCAGCAATATGCGGCGGCATATCTGGATGATATAGTCATCCATGGGAAGGAGTGGGCGACCCATCTGGGCTAACGGCTAACCCCAAAACATGTTGCCTTGGCCTCCGAGATGCAGACTACCTGGGGTACACCATCGGCCACGGTCATGTCAGGCCCCAGGTAGGAAAGGTTGAGGCGATCCAGGGTTGGCCCGTCCCCAGACCAAGAAACAGGTACGAACATTTATAGGGCTTGCCAGCTACTACCGCCGATTTGTCCACCACTTCTCTTCCATAGTGGTGCCCCTAATGGACCAGACCTGGCTGCCAGACCGGATCCTGTGGACGGCCGAGACGGAAAAGGCATTCAAGTCAAGTCAAGAGTTTTATTTGTCAAGGCATACAAGTATACAATGAAATGCGGGTGGTCTTGCCCGCAACGATGTGCAATACAGTAGTAACAACATATAGTAGAATCCAATAAAACAACATTGTGCAATAAACATATAATAGAATCCAATAAAACAACATTGTGCAATAAACAGGTAACATAGTAGGGCATATCGGTATTTGTACATAAGTTATTTACAGAGCATGGAGGACATGCTAGGTCCTTTGGTAGTGCATATACACTGTTACTGTTACTATACTATTTTTAAAGTGACCTTTCCTTAGTGGCCATAAGTGTGGGCGTGTGCAGCATGAGTGTGTGCTTGCTCATGTTAAAGTGGCTGCTAGTGTGCGAGCATGTACAGCGTGCGTGTAGTGTGTGTGCTCATGTGTGTTTGTGTGTAGAGAGCAGTGTTCAAGGCTCTGATGGCCTGGGGGAAGAAGCTGAGCCGAAGTCTCTCTGTCCTAGTAGCTGGGGTTCGCAGGCGTCTGCCTGACCTCAGCAGCTGGAACAGGCTGTTGTTGGGGTGGTGAGGGTCTTTCATTATTCTGCAGGCTCTGGATTTTCACCTCTTGTTGTATAGAACATGCAGGGGAGGTAGTGCAATACCCGTGGTACGCTCGGCTGAGCGCACCACTCTCTGTAGGGCCTTCTTGTCCTGTGCCGTGCTGTTTCCATACCAGGCAGTGATGTTTCCAGTCAAGATGCTCTCTACAGCTCCGGAGTAGAAGGACTGGAGTATCTTCCCAGATACTCTGAACTTCCTTAACTGTCTCAGGTGGTAGAGGCGCTGCTTCGCCTTTTTTACGACTGAGTCTATGTGTGTTGTCCATGTCAGATCCTCTGAGATGTGGACCCCCAGGTACTTAAAGCTGCTCACCCTGTCCACGGTAGTCCCGTTTATCCTCAGTGGTGTGTGTGTCTCCTGCTGTCCTCTCCAAAATCCACGATCAGCTCCTTGGTTTTACCAATGTTCAGGAGCAGGCTGTTGTCCTGGCACCAGCGTTCCAGTACCTCAACCTCCTCCCGGTAGGCCTTCTCGTCGTTGTCCGAGATCAGCCCCACCACCACCGTGTCGTCTGCAAACTTTACTATGGAGTTGGAGCTGAACTTGGCCACACAATCGTGTGTGTAGAGTGAGTACAGCAGGGGGCTCAGAACACAGCCCTGGGGGGACCCGATGCTCAGGGTGATGGTGTTGGAGGTCTGACCCCCCACCCTGACCGCCTGGGGTCTTTCACTCAGAAAGTCCAGTACCCAGGCGCTCAGGGCGGAGCTCAGACCCAGCTCGATCAGCTTGTCCACCAGTCTGGTGGGGACTATGGTGTTGAACGCTGAGCTGTAGTCAATGAACAACAGTCTCACATAGCCCCCCTTCTGGCGGTCAAGGTGAGAGAGGGTGCTGTGCAGTACCTGAGAGACCGCGTCGTCAGTGGACCTGTTTGTCCTGTATGCAAATTGCATAGGGTCCATATCACTGGGGAGGGAGGCACAAATGTGCTCCTTGACCAGCCTCTCGAAACATTTCATGGCCACAGAGGTGAGTGCCACCGGTCTGTAGTCATTGAGACATGTTGGGGAGGGTTTCTTCGGTACAGGGATGATGGTAGACATCTTGAAGCAGGCAGGGACCACTGACTCCGCCAGGGATTGATTAAATATGGCGGTGAACACAGGGGCTAGCTGGTTGGCACAGGACTTAAGTATGCATCCTGTTATACCATCTGGGCCAGCCGCTTTTCTGGTGTTCACCTGCATAAATGCTCTTCTCACACTGTGTTCCGACAACGAGAGAGCGTCCCCGCCCCCCCGCGGTTGCCCCCCCCTCCACAACAGCCGGCGCGCCAGTGACGTCACTAGCCGTTGAGCTAGCTGCGCCACTGTCTACACCAAACCGAGCGTAGAAAGAGTTGAGTTTGTCCGCGAGAGAGGCGTCGTCGCTCCCCATTGAGGGGGCGCTGACTTTGTAGTCAGTTATTGTCCTCAGTCCCCGCCATAAGCCTCTTGTGTCGTTTTTGTGCCATTTGTGTCTCCAGTTTATTAGCATATGTCCGTTTTGCAAGTTTTACAGCCTTGCGCAGAGTATAGACTGTAGCCTTGTACTCCTCCATGTTTCCTGACTCTCTGCCCAGGTTGTAAGCAGTGGTGCGAGAGTTCAGAGCTGCTCTGATAGTACTGTCCACCCACGGTTTCTGGTTTGGGAAGACCTGCACCTTTTTCGTGGGGACAATACTGTCAGCGAGTGTTCTTATGAAGCACACAACGCTGTCCGCGAACTCACTGACATATTGAAACATATTCCAGTCCGTGTCCTGGAGCGCATCCTGGAGCGTGGCCTCTGATTGGTCGGTCCATTTTTTTGTCACACGTGACACGACGGCGTCACGTGATCTTTGTTTGTAAGCGGGGAATAACAAGATGGAGTTGTGGTCTGATGAGCTTGTAGCCCCCGTCAATGGTGGAGCCGCTACAGCCTTGTAGCCGGCTCTGAACGGGGTGTAACAGTGGTCGAGTGTGTTCCTCCCTATTGTGGAGCAGGCGATGTGTTGAAAAAAGGACGGCATCACTTTTTTCAAATTCGCCTGGTTGAAGTCACCAGCTACGATCATTGCTGCGTCTGGATGTTTAATTTGATGTTTGTTGAGATGTCCGTGTAGCTCCGCCAGCGCTCTGACGGTATTCGCTTGTGGAGGGATATATACAGCGGTCATGATGACCGCAGTAAACTCACGGGGGAGGTGGAACGGACGGCACAGAATTGAAAGATGTTCCATGTCTGGGGAGCATGAGCGTGAGAGAACATGCACCTCTTTGGGATTAACCCAGCCATTGTTCGTGAGGAGACAGACCCCACCGCCGACGCTCTTGCCGGAGGCTGCCGTGCGATCCGCTCGTAGGACGGTGAAGGAGTCCGAGGGAGAGATGCTATGATCCGGAGTCTCTGGCTTGAGCCATGTTTCCGTAAAAAACACATGATGTTAGCGTCTCTCACCTCACGTTGGAAACGGACCCTCGCTCTCAGATCGCCCATCCTTCCCTCCAACGAACGTGCATTCGCCAGAAAGATGGATGGAATTGCTGGGCGGTAAGCAGATCTTTTTAACCTCAGCTTGACTCCTCCACGTTTGCCTCTGTGTCTCTTCCTGCCAGTTCCTTTGTCTTTGTCTTTGTTGACCTCGTTGTCCCGTCTGATCGCCGGTGGCCATTCTAGGCATAAAGTGTCTCCAAACTCCTCTTTGAGTCCGGGGTTTAGGTCAGTAAGTGTCTGGCGGTCGTATGACGTACCCGCCAGTGATGTTTTAATAAAAAAAGTTGAAAAAACAAACATAATAGCTAAAAGTGTGCACAATCATCGCGGAGCTAAACCAGAGGCGATTGACCGGGGTCGCGCCATAGCTACTACTATTTGTGGAGTTGAAGGCGGCCCTCTGTTCCGACCCACTGTTGGTGGCTCCCGACTTCACCAGGTGGCTAGTGGTGCAGACTGACGCCTCAGAAACCGGGGTGGGTGCCATCCTGTCCCAACTGCAAGAAGGTGAGGAGCATCCAATTACCTACATCAGCAGGAAACTGTTGCTCAGAGAGAAAAAGTACCCCACGGTCGAAAAGGAATGCCTGGCAATCAAGTGGGCCTTGGGAGAGCTGAAATATTATTTGTTGGCACTTCACCCTGGTAATGGACCATGCACTGCTAGTATGGATGTTACAAAATAAAGAGAACAATGCTAGGGTCACCCGCTGGTTTCTCTCGCTCCAACCCTATGCCTTCAATGTCATCCAGAGGTCCGGAGCCGCGCATCCTAGGTCGCCCCTCCCTCCCGGTCGGAGCTGAGTGGGGGGATATGTGGCAGACCAGCTGAGATGGTACTAAAAGGCTGTTATATCTCGGCTAAGGTACTAGGGCACATGCCCATATTAGGAAGTCCAATGAGACTCCCGGCTGAGCAGAGCGCATCAGCCCAATGCAGTGCACCTGAGCCAGACACGCACAGGACAGGTGAGCACAATCAGAGCGTGATTACTCAAGCTAGAAAAGGAAGACCTAGTCAAAGAATCGATGGAAGTAACTATGGTGAAACCTGGGAGAGAAGAAAGGAGAGAAGTAGAGAGAGAGAGAGAAGAGGAAGCGATTGCTGTATGCGTAACCAATGCTGTGTATGCTGTGTTTTTGGAAGGAGATCCCCCTGTGTGCCCGACGCTCTGACTGTCCCCCGCTATTGGACAACTACGATTCTCATGGATTACAGACTGGCTGCTACTTACACTTACCTCTTCCTCCCCCCTAAACAGCATTAAAACGTCTGTTAAACTTGCTTCTACTTTGTGTCGTGTGCATTTTATATTTCATATATATATTTTTATTAATTCCAACCTGGTGTCAGCTCATAACACCCCTTAGTCTGTCACAATGTATATTTACTTGTGAATAGGGATATAGGCAGGGATATAGGCAGATATATCAGATATAACAGTTGTAGATAAATATATATACACACGGTAAATACAGTATTACTGTATATGGCTATCATACCCATTACAGGTATGTAAACATTAATATCTAAACACATAACGTTAAAAGCCCCCCCTTCCAGTTACTTCACTAACTACCTTAAAATTGTCAAACAGCCCTCGCAAGCAAATTACTGTGTGCAAGTGATTTCTGCCAACAGGTCCAGCTGTGTCTCCCCTCGCTACTGAACACCTGAACCTCATTTTGACTCAGACGTGGCCTGCTGGAGATAAATCATAATAAAACACAAGATGCTTGTGGTGCCCGTTTTATTATAAATTATCTCCAGCAGTCCCAGTCTGAGTCAGAATGAGGTTCAGGTGTTTGGCAGAGAGCGGAGACACAGGAGATAATGAGACATCACTTTCTGACATGGGGCGTTTTCACAGACGCTTAGAGATCAGATGAAGTGGACGAGAGACAGGCTTTAGGAGTATACTGTATTCCAAGGTGTTCATTGTCAACCTTTCTGACTTGGGGTAATGAGGCGGGGATGCACGCTTGTTTTGTTCAGTAAGGCTGTCAAACAGCAACCTCTAGGCAAAAGAGCCCCGCTTGGTATTGCACTTTTATTTATATATTTTGTTTTGGTCTGATGTGTGGGTTGGAGTTTAGTAACTTATTATAGTGTGAATTTCTCCAGACCTCTTGGCAGAGCCTGAGGTGTGGCCAACAATAGTAGCCCCTTCCTCTATCCCCACTCAACTCTAACCCCATTACAGATTCTACCTTTAAATTACCATACCAGGCTAATTTTGACTTCTCCATTACTGGAGATTGCCCCTGTCTTACATTTTGTGTTCGTAGGCATAGGCGCCCACTTAATGGAGCAGAAGATGCGGGTGCTCTAGGACTATTGAACTTGGGGGAGCAAGCTTGTCTTTTTGCTCCCTCACTTTTTGATCATATCATATGATATAAATATCCCCCCCCAATTTATAAATCTTATCGAACCATAACTACGTAATTTCAATCAAATTAATAATACGCAATGACACTTAATAGCAAGTTTTTAAGTTTCCAAAGATTGTGTGACCCCCCACTTTAATGGTTTGATCCAGTGCCCACGGGCGTTTGTCGGCATGACGTATACGACATGTTGGGGGAGGCGGCTTTTTCGAACCTTTTTCGAAATTCAGGCTGGATATTGGATAACATTGTGACTCGTGAGGATTATTCTTCAGCGTTTACATTAAAATGGAGCAAATCATCACGTAAGTCGAACACTGTGACTGTATACTAAATGCGCAAACAGATTGAAACTGAATATTTCTCGTATGGTGAGCCTCGGCGCTGAACCGAGTGAATCCAGAGATACGGGATGGTGCGCACTGCGCAGGCGCTGTGATCACCCAACGACGGAAATAATGCCGCTTTGAGCAGTTTATAAAAAAAATATAAAAAATATTTATTAGCAACGCCGAGCTTTCAAACCATCCCGTATCTCTGTGCGAACCCCTCGTGCAACTCTGAGCACCTTTGTAATGTCTCTGTGATACTTGTATAACGAACGGTTCGGCCAGAACCAGTCCTTCATGGTAAATCTAGGTTGGTTTCCCATTGAGGAGCAAGTGACTGTGGATTCACTCGGTGCAGCACAGACCCTGATGTAAACAAGACAAACGTCTTTCTCTGGTCTGCATCCCCTTAACAATTGTGTGTATTGAGCCGTACTGTATTTTACCCATTCTGCAATCTGTTAAATAAAGTTTTCATTCATTCAGCCGCCGCGCTCACTGGGGCTATTGATAGCGTCAATTAGTTGTTGTTGTTACTTGTTGTTGGTGCGGCGGATGTGAACGGGGCTGGAGGGGCTTTGGGAGGATGGGAAAGTTATTATTATTATTATTATTATTATAATAGTAATTGGCTATCATACGTGCCTAGCTAGCGTTAGCTAAAAGAGCCCTCGCAGTGAAGTTATTATAGCTATCATACTGCAATATAAACTGAGTTTTATAGTGAAAAGAGCAGCTTTATTTTGGTCAAGATTGAAGGCTCTATATTGCAGGAAATTGCACATACAGGTGTTCATTAAATGTAAAAAAATCTGCCGTGGAGGGGGTCGTGCCGGACCCCCTCCAAACCACCCCTTGCAAAAAAATAAAAATAAAAAATTTAAAAAAAAAAGAATAAAAAAAATACTTGCACCCCCACTTTCAACTATAACTAGGCGGCCATGTTCGTAGGCATACAGTGTGTGTTTGAGCTGCTATGAGCTACTAAACGCCACTCAACACCCATTGATGTTGAAAAGGGGTGGGCAATACTGAAAAGTTGCGAAGCATAATATGTAACTCAGCCTTCTGAGCCTTCAGTGTATCATTTTTATTTTCACTACTAGAATCGCTGCACATCAAAGTTCCGCATTCAGTTGGGTGCGTTTGTCATTATCTCCAGAGTTCTCCCGGTTGCAGCAAAATAGCTTGTAATAGATAGAATAACAAATAACAAAAATAAACTATAGTGATTTTCACAAGGGTAAATTACACATGCCTAGCGACTTTCAAGTTTCATGGAGCATATTTTCAACACTTTTCAACATTAAAGGCAGTGAGAAAGGTAGGGTGAGATCCACCAAAACATACACTTCATACACCTATGCACATGACATGCCATTTGTATAGGAAAAGGATAATTGAAGCAGGTTTTCTTTTATCAGTTTTTGACTATGGCTTATGCTCTAAACACAATTCCACAATAGAAATATTGTTATTTCAACTTTCCTGATGTTGGGTTTGAATTCAATTGGTTTTACCATACTGTATCAATTGGAGTCTCCAATGGCCTTGTGAATTATTAATGAAATTCTTTTTAACTTAAATGTATTTATTTATAAAACATTTTCCCTTTCTAGTCATCAACAAATGATAATCTGTAATAAATACAAATAAATCTGTCTAGATCATGTGGGCCTATCCAATTAAGTATACAATCTATCGAGTAGAGGAAGATGCCCAGTTTAAGGAAATTATTTAATAAATAATTAACTCTATGGTGAAGCAACATAGGATAGATGCCCTACTGTGGGGAACATACCCAGAATGCCTTGCTATCTACCTAGCCACTAGCATTCTAGTGAAATAGACCCGTTTGATTGAAGTCGGTTTTATGTTCCATTTGATACAACACAGCATCGGAACCGATTGGTAATGTTAGCGACTAGTGTAACTGAGGGGTTACAAAACCCTGACTGTATTAAAGATTGTGATAGATTAAACCACTGCTAGGTATGTACTTTAATTACTGGCCAGACAGTACATCGAATATAGATGGTGAACACTCATAATAACACGGCATTGACAAAGAAATAGTATTTGAGGGTATTTTATTATTATGCAACATTAGGTTACAGAATGAGAATTAGGGTCGCGCTTGTATGGCGAAGAATATGCATAAAGTCAGTCAGTAGCATGAGTCACTGGGAATAGCAGGATTCCTACGATGGGTCTAGGTTGACGCCACCTGGCGTATAATAGCAATTATAGAAGGCAACGCTGGTACCGCCTGGAGACACTGGGTTCCTCTCAGAGTTGTAAGGTCTAGAGGATAGAGGAATGTTCGGATACTCAGTCTGATTCAATGAAGAATAAAGGGACTTCACGTACAGAAGCCAGTCCTTGTAAATCCAACGATCAGCAGCAAAAGCAATAACTGTAATCCAATGCTCGATAGCAAACGATGATAGCTAGCCAGCCTCTGTCCATGAGGCCAGCCCGAGTGTAATCCTCACGAGGTTAAATCCCAAACGATAGTGGAAATCAACAAGGCTCTTCTCCGGGTAACACGTTCCAAATCAATATAATCCAACCAGTAATGGTTCTGCAATCTCCGCCGCTGGTTCTCCTGTGCACATGTCCAACGGTTCTCCGACTAGGCCTCCTCGGGTACTGGCAACGTATTTAGGCCACGCACCCTGGCTAAGGTTCACTAGCTAACACGAACGAACCGTTAGGTAATGCTACACACGAACGAACTGGGTTGCACGATATACAATAAATGAACGACTATTTACTTCACATTAAACTAGGTCGAACTTGACGTTACTGCATTAAACTCTGACACTTTACTATTCTATTCGCACGTGTTCTCAACGCACGGTTGCTCACTTCACTACCCGTTGACTCGGGATGAAATTGATGAACGAACACGAACTGCTGCTGTGCGCACCTGCGCCGTATATATACTTAAGTGATTATCTAGTCCCAAACCTCAGTTCTTGTCTGGAATCAATACGCTGTCTCCGGGCATGTTACGACATGCCTGAGCTTGTCTTTGAACCTGACGTTGGGGGCTTGCGGGCTGGCGCCTAGGGTGCTATCCAATAAGGAGAGCGAATATTACTATGGTTCGAACGCCGGTTTAAAGGGATATACCGTGTATATATAAATAATATACAATGTATATAAAACAATAAATGTAGATTCTCAGCTTTAATCTGGCCCTTCACAACAGCCGCCTCCTAATTAGTCCGCACCTAATTAGTTAAGGGAGACAGATTAATAGTCCAGTCAACTGCTCAATATCTGTTGTGAGGGGTAAGGCAATCTACAAAGTCAGTGGGTCATGATCGTCATCAGGGGAGTCAGGGAGCTCTGGCAACTCTATCAGCCTCGCCACGGGTCGGGTGTAGGTCCGCCCTTGGACAATAACTTCTGCCGCTCTGACCTTCCCGTCGGCACCAGTGATCACTTTGCTTACGCGGCCGGCCGGCCACATAGCTCGGGGTAGTGACTGGTCTATGATCATAACGACTGTGTCCACAACTAAGTTGTCTCTGTCCTTTACCCACTTCTGACGGGTTTGGAGGGACGGTAGGTAGTGGAGGAGGAAACTGTTCCAAAACTGATCAGCCAATATTTGACTGTACCTCCACATTCTTCGGCCGTTCGCTTCTTCAGGTCTGTACACCGTCTGTGGAAGAGCAGGGTCCAGCCGCCCCATCAAGAGAGTGTTGGGGGTGACTGGGTCGACGTCTGCTACATCACTTGAGACGTACCCGAGGGGCTTTGAGTTCAATACTCCCTCGATCTCCGTGAGGACTGTCGTGAGGACTTCTTCCGCCACGGTCTGGGCCCCAAGCACGGCGTACAGAGCTGTCTTTATGGAACGTACTTCTCTTTCCCAGGTTCCCCCGAAGTGAGGGGCGTTCGGGGGGTTAAACTGGAATTCGACCTGACAGGGAGCGAGGTGGGTCTTAAGTTCTGGGCCCATGGCCTGGAAGCTCTCTCTCAGTTCTCTTTCTCCGCCTTTGAAGTTTGTCCCTTGATCAGACAACTAAGTAGACGGTTTCCCTCTTCGTGCTGTGAATCTCCGGAAGGACATGAGAAATGAATCCGTGGTCATGGTCTGCAGGAGTTCTATATGCACGGCTCGGGTGGTCATGCACTTGAATACAATGCCCCACCTCTTCTCTGACCCTCTTCCTTTCTTAACGTAGAGCGGGCCGAAACAGTCCACGCCTGTGGAGTGGAAGGCCTTCTCGCCGAGTCGGAGGCGGCAGGGAGGCAGGTCGGCCATCATGGGTATACTGGGCTGTGCTCGCCACCTGCGACAGTCTAGACAGGTCCGCTGGAAGCGACGTACTGCTTCTCTTCCTTGCAGTATCCAGTAACGGCGTCGAATCTCAGCGAAGACTCTCTCTGCCCCAGCGTGGTGCACATCCTCGTCGTATTTCTTTATGATGAGCTCCGTGACCTTGTGTCGACTGTTGAGGACGATAGGGTACTTGACGTCATCCGTTAAGTTCGGGGCCCGTCTCAGACGACCACCCACCCTGATGAGGCCGTGGGTGTCGTGCTCAGGGGCCAAGTGGAGCAGTCTGCTGTCTGAAGGGATTGGCTTTGTTCCCTGCAGGCAGTCTAGCTCATCTGGAAACTGCCTCTGCGTAGTTCGATACGTCAAGGTCTGTAGTGGGGAGAACCTCAGGGTGGTGCCACAAGAATGTTTTTATCTGCACACTCTTAAGGGTTAGGCAGTCGTCTATGTTAGGGTCAGTGGGGGCTGGGATGTGCGTCAGCCCACAGAACATAGATTTCTTGATCTCTGCCTCCTCTTGACTAGCCTCCCGTGGGGTGGGGGTAGGCCAGCTTGAGGAACTCAGGACCGCCACTGTAGATATTGGGACGTGTGAGGTCATCTAGGGACATCCCCCGTGTGATGCCGTCGGCTGGGTTCTGTTTGGTGTCAACGTACCTCCAGCACGCTGATCCTACCAGGTCTTGAATCTCTGTGACTCTGACTCCCACGAAGACCTTGTATCTACAAGAATCGGACTGGATCCATGTCATTACGGTCATGGAGTCTGACCACAAGATTGTTCTTTGCACCGTTATGGTGAGTTCACGTTGTATCAACGTGGCGAGTTGCGCGCCTACCAGAGCTGCGCAGAGCTCTAGACGCGGGATCGATTGTTGCTTGCAGGGGGCTATTCTTGAGCGAGCCAGGATGAAGGCTGTGTGTACTTCTCCTCCCTCCTCTCGGGCCCGCAAGTAAGCCACCGAACCGTAGGCTACTTCCGAGGCATCACTGAAGACGTGCAGGTCCATCTGGCACGTCTCCAGCCGCACTGTGGGTGGGAAGTAGCTCCGGCGTATGTTCACATTTTGGAGCGAGCTGAGTTCTCTCTCCCACTCTCTCCAGGTGGAAGCTAGGTGGTCGGGTATGGGGTCGTCCCAGCCCTGTTCCTTGTCCCACAGCTCTCGCACAAGCATCTTCGCCCGAGTGGTGTAAGGTAGGATACACCCCAGCGGGTCGTATTGGCTTGCGAGTGTTCTGTATACGCTCCGTCTAGTGGTCGGTAGAGGGGTCGACCTTCCCTGCTCCGGGGTCAGGGGTGTGTGCTTGTAATGGAGCGAGTCTGTTTTGAAGCGCCAGACTAGGCCCAATGTCATTTCCTGTGCTTCACCTGGGGTGGTCGCCATCCAGGTCTCGCTGCTTGCTGCCTTTGTCTCTGGGGAGAGGCTGCGAAGTACTTGAGGGTCACTGCTGGCCCACTGCCTAAGATCGAAGCCGCCTTTGATCAGTGAGGCGCGGAGCTTGAGCAGGAGGGCTTCGGCTTCTTCTGGCGTCGAGACGCTTTGTAGACAGTTGTCCACGTAGAAACTCCTCTCTACGCTTTGTCTGACCTCCTCGTCAGCTTCAGGGTCTTCTGTCACATGTTTTTGTAGTGCGAACGTAGCACAGCATGGGCTGCATGTGGTGCCGAAGGGGAGGACCTCCCATTGGTAGATGGATGGTTGCTCATCGTTGATCCTCTCTCTCCATAGGAACCGCAGCAGGGGCTTGTCCTCGTCCACTAGTCGCACCTGCAGGAACATCCCTTTGATGTCGCCGCTGATGGCCACCTTGTCTTGGCGGAAACGTAGTAGTACGCCGAGGAGGGAGGGGCCGAGTGTCGGGCCGGGCAAGAGTTCTTTATTCAGGTTCTGTAGTCCGATCTGGTAGCTGCAGTTGAATACAATGCGGTTCTTGCCGTTGTGGTGGACCTTGTGGTGGGGCACGTACCAGGATTCAGTCGTCTGGTCGGCCTCTTGATTGTCAATTTTCTTGATATGTCCCGCTGTGATCAGTTTGTCGATCTCAGCGCGGTACACAGTGGCTTGAGTGAAGTCCTTGGCTAGACGCCGCTCTGTGTTCAGTAGATATCGCTCTGTCGCTTCTTTTGAGGCGTGGAGTTGCCTCAAGAGTGGAGTTGCGTATCTCATCACTCCGTCGACCTCGACCCTCTTTGTCTTCTGCTCGAGGAGAGCTATGGCATAGGTGTCTTCCTTTGAACTAACTAGTTTCTTTTCGTTCTTAAAGGGCATTGCGTCTAATGTCCATAGCCTCTCGACGTGCTGCAAGAGGGTGGTGTCGTCTTCGTTTATCCTCGTGTAGAGGCAGCGAGTGGCTGTCGGTAGGTTGGAAGACCCGGAGAGGGGGCCTTGTAGTGTCCAACCCAGGCAGGTCTTGACCGCTGCTGGACAGCCTCTGGGCCCGATGTGGACCTGGTCCGTTGGGACGATGAGGTGTGCGTGGTCGGATCCTATGAGCAGGGTCGGGGTGGCGTCGTCGATGGGCGGTATAGGTAGTTGACGTAGGTGCACGTATTTCTCCGTCAGCTGTGTGATGGGGTAGGTATACCGTGACAGACCTATGTCGTGGCTGGTGAAGGCGTTAGTGATGCTATACCGCTTCTCGGGCTGCTCGACCGCTGCTATCGCGAAGGAGACATTTTCACCCTTTATGGTCTTTAGGTCTCTTCTAATGGTACGGATTGTCATTGTTTCTTCGGTACCCCGCAGACCCAGCTGGGCTGCGGCGGAAGCGAGGAGGAGAGTCTTTTCTGACCCATCATCTAGGATGGCGTAAGTGTCCATGACCTTGTCCTCGTAGCTTAGGAGCACTCGGACCACCTTCAAGAGCACTCGGGAGCTCCCGCTCTTCGCAGGGTCTATATACATGACATTCACTCTCGAGCTGCTTTGGGGTACGGGTCTCCTCTTGTTGCTGTCGTGCAGGACCTCCAAGTGGGTGCCGTCGCACTTGCTGCATCTTTTCTTTAGGCGGCACTCGGCTGCCATATGGCTGCGCGCGCAGCGGAAGCAGCGGCGGTTGGCTTTGATCCACTGACTCACCTCGTCAGCGGTCAGCTTCTTGAAGGTGTCACATTGAGACAGCCAATGTTCATTTTCACAGTACTGGCATGCAATCTTCCACTTTCCCTTCACGTGGGGGGTGCTGTGGTTCTTGTGCTGCGGCACTGACTCGGCCTGGTGCATAACTGTCACTGACCGGCGGTTATCATTGAACCTCCGCGGTCCATCTCTAGGGCTAGAGCCACTCCACACGAATGTGTCCAGTCGTAGACTGTTAACTTCCCTTGCGAGGAAAGCAGCCAGGTCTAGGAGGGATGGTTCTGGGCCGTTGGGGTCACGGTGGTCTTTCTGCCGCCGAAAACGCTCTTGGCGGGCTGGAGGGAGCTTCTCCAGTATCCGCTCCACGTTAGAATTTGCATACAGTTCATATCTCCCCTTCTCCTTTTGGGACCCCAGCATCCCCACGAGGGATTGTACCTTGATAGAGAGGTCATCCAGTGCTCTATTGTCTTTGGCTGGGGGGAGGCGGTCGATATCTCGTATTTCTTGGATCACGTAATCCCATATGCGTCCATAGCGCGCGTCGAGGGCCACCAGAGCAGCGGAGTATGGGGTGCTTGAGTTCGAATATGCCAGCGCTATGTTATGCGCTCTGGGCACCTTGAGATGCTTGAGGAGGATGGCATATTTGTACGACTCGTCGTGGACATCGGACATTATAGTCTCTAAACACATGCGTAATTCTGTGTACTGTGCTCTGTCCTCGCGCGTAAAGTCTGGGAACGTCGTGTGCCAAGGTAAGATGCCATGGATGGCTGGGACACCGATGAGCGTAGGGGGAGAGGCCTCCTGGGCGAGTCTCCCCGTACGGGTGGTCGTGGGTTAGTACTGGGTGGGTACCAGAGGCCGGGCCCCCAGGTGCTGTTCCTCGGTGCTGACTGTACATCAAACTCACCCTTGAGTTGGGTCAGAGGTTTGTAGTGCAGTGACTCGGGGCTGAGGTCGGGGCTGTACTGGGCCTCCTGGTCCAAAGTAGGTTCGTGCTGGTGGGCTTGATATCCCTCCTCTTCCTCCTCTAGGTCTTGGAGTCTTCTAGTTAGTCTCTCGGCGACGTAGGCCGGTTCTTCCCGTCGGCTGGGTCTCGTATGGACCGGTCGGGGAGGGGGCTCGGAGACGTAGGCAGGTTCTTCCTGTTGGCCGGGTCCCGTGTAGCTTTGTCGGGTAGGGGAAGGTGCCCTAGACCCTTGTCGTGATGATCTCCGGGAGCTCCGTGCGGAGAGAGGGGGGGTCGCCCTGGCGATCAATTGTTCTATCATCTGCGCCTGTAGCCGGTCGCGCTCTGCTTCGCGCTCTGCATTGGCGTGTTCTCGCTGGATGTTCTCTTCCGTCTGAAGGCGCCTCTCCTCCAGTCTGATGCGTTCGTACTCACTCCGTTGTTGCACCTGGAGGCGCTCTCATTCCGCTGCAGAGTGTTCGCGCTCGCTTAGTTGTTGCGCCTGGAGGCGCTCTCGTTCCGCTGCAGAGTGTTCGCGCTCGCTTAGTTGTTGCGCCTGGAGGTGCTCTCGTTGTTCGCGCTCGCTTAGTTGTTGCGCCTGGAGGCGCTCTCTTTCCGCAGCAGTGTTCGCGCTCACTAAGGCTTGTGCTTGGAGTTGCGCATGGAGGCGCTCTCGTTCCGTTGCAGAGTGTTCGCGCTCACTAAGCGTCTTTGCTTGAAGCCGGTCGTGCTCACCCTGGAGTCGGTCTCTTTCGGTTGAAGCTGTCAGCGTGGCGATCAAGGCTTGCGCCAGTCTCTGGTCCGCCTCGCTGGGGGATGACACTGACGGAGGTGATCGGGCGCTGACAGGGCTTGGTGGAGACCTGTTCTCCTGGCGCGCTCCGAGGTCTATCTCTTGAGCGCGGTACTCTTCTCTTGGTTGCGCGCCGAGGTCTGTCTCGGGTACGCGCTCTTGAGTTGGTTGGACGCCGGGGTCTATCCCTGGAGCGCTTTCTTTATCCTGGAGCGCTCCGGGGTCTATCCCGGTGACGCTATCTGGAGGTATAGTCACGTCATGTCCCGCTTGGTCCCCCCCGTGAGCTAAGTCAGTTTCGTTTGAACCCACTGGGGTCTCTACTGGCAGGGCCGCCAAGTCTATAGGAGTGGGCATGCTTAAACTATCCGTTTTATCCGTATTTAACGTCTGTTTAGATAAGCTAGGGGGTAAAACGACAGCGAAGTCCTCCAGATATGGAGGTAGCTGACGTTTGCGCTGCGGGCGTTCTAGCTTGGGGGAGCCGTTTGGAGAGTGTCCACCGCTGGCCATGTCAATATTAATATTATATTAAATATTACTGATACCCTCCGGCTCGAAGGACCAATTGTAACTGAGGGGTTACAAAACCCTGACTGTATTAAAGATTGTGATAGATTAAACCACTGCTAGGTATGTACTTTAATTACTGGCCAGACAGTACATCGAATATAGATGGTGAACACTCATAATAACACGGCATTGAAAAGAAATAGTATTTGAGGGTATTTTATTATTATGCAACATTAGGTTACAGAATGAGAATTAGGGTTGCGCTTGTATGGCGAAGAATATGCATAAAGTCAGTCAGTAGCATGAGTCACTGGGAATAGCAGGATTCCTACGATGGGTCTAGGTTGACGCCACCTGGCGTATAATAGCAATTATAGAAGGCAACGCTGGTACCGCCTGGAGACACTGGGTTCCTCTCAGAGTTGTAAGGTCTAGAGGATAGAGGAATGTTCGGATACTCAGTCTGATTCAATGAAGAATAAAGGGACTTCACGTACAGAAGCCAGTCCTTGTAAATCCAACGATCAGCAGCAAAAGCAATAACTGTAATCCAATGCTCGATAGCAAACGATGATAGCTAGCCAGCCTCTGTCCATGAGGCCAGCCCGAGTGTAATCCTCACGAGGTTAAATCCCAAACGATAGTGGAAATCAACGAGGCTCTTCTCCGGGTAACACGTTCCAAATCAATATAATCCAACCAGTAATGGTTCTGCAATCTCCGCCGCTGGTTCTCCTGTGCACATGTCCAACGGTTCTCCGACTAGGCCTCCTCGGGTACTGGCAACGTATTTAGGCCACGCACCCTGGCTAAGGTTCACTAGCTAACACGAACGAACCGTTAGGTAATGCTACACACGAACGAACTGGGTTGCACGATATACAATAAATGAACGACTATTTACTTCACATTAAACTAGGTCGAACTTGACGTTACTGCATTAAACTCTGACACTTTACTATTCTATTCGCACGTGTTCTCAACGCACGGTTGCTCACTTCACTACCCGTTGACTCGGGATGAACTTGATGAACGAACACGAACTGCTGCTGTGCGCACCTGCGCCGTATATATACTTAAGTGATTATCTAGTCCCAAACCTCAGTTCTTGTCTGGAATCAATACGCTGTCTCCGGGCATGTTACGACATGCCTGAGCTTGTCTTTGAACCTGACGTTGGGGGCTTGCGGGCTGGCGCCTAGGGCGCTATCCAATAAGGAGAGCGAATATTACTATGGTTCGAACGCCGGTTTAAAGGGATATACCGTGTATATAGTGTGATGTGAATGGGCCGAAGTGATGACGTCACGAGCAGGGACTCAAGTGGCTCATTATTGAACGCAGGTGTTTTTTGATTGTGTGCTGGATGAGACGCTGAGACTGTTTGATAAGCCAGTGGGTCTCAGAGATCGAGGTTGGAGCACGCACGCAGTAACCAGACTCTGTTAGGGCCCGGGGGGTGGGGTCGATCGTGGAGAGTTATCCGCCGGCGATGAAGACAAGCTAGATAGCCGTCCATAGTTCCCGGTAGCAAGAGGAGGGGAGGCTTAACCTCCTGGAGATAGTTAGGGACGGGACATAGAGGGTCTGAGTTACATCGCTCCCAAAAGACTTTATACTCGGCTCGTCCTCGCGGACACCGAGTACGTTACCAGGTTACAAATCCAACTGTATCCTGGAGGACCACCGTGTGCCGGAACATTCGTCCGGAGAGTGGACGGGGTCCAACGCTTCGACCCTCGGGGGGGGTCGCGCCGTGCGGCGAGTTAAGTCCACTGTTACCCACACTTGCACTTAATATAGGATTTTGTATTACAGTCTATTTTTATAACTGTGTAGGCCTACTGTATATATATATATTGTATATGGGATATTGTGTAATTTCTATTTACCTTATCTGTATGATATCGTGCCCTTAATTAACCTGCATATTCGACTAGTCCTTTTATATGCCCTATTTATTATATAGCCCAGGCTGGTATATATTGTATAGATATTGTGTGACCCATTGAAGGGGAACAGGGGAAGCAAGCGGGAGGGGTAATTCGGACCTGGGGGAGTCTGCTATAATTAGTGTGTTCAATTGATCCATTTTCTACCGGTGCCTATTTGGGAGTGTGATTAGCGGGCCGTGTGTGTGATTAGGCATCCCCTTTGTATAAACGTGCCGTGCCTCTTAAAGAGGGTGTTTTGACGTGGGTTACTGTAATAGGATGTATCTATGCATGTTCATAATTGCGTGCCTCATATCAGAGGGTGACTGAGTTACGGTTGCAGACGACCTTTACGTGGTCCGATTAGTCCCCCCAATTAGAGACCCCTAGTACCTGTATGAATTAGGTGTTGTAATAAAGTGTCTTATTAGACGTGAGGCCGTACCAAGTGAGAGAGGTGGCGGAGGGTACAGCGAGAGGGTGGGCTGCTAGCGGTAGGCGAGGCCCTAGATATTCACATGGACCAGAGCTGGTCGGATAAAGTGTGTGTGACTATTGTTGTACAGTGTGCATGTACCGTACCTAGTTCGAACTAAGGGTTGTTGCCCATATCTAAAGTGTGCTGTGAGATGTGCTCCACCTAGAGGTGAAGGGTTTACCTATAGATGTGATAGTGCTGTAGTGCTGTAATGTATAGAGTGATTAACTTAGAGGTGATATAAATTTACCTAGGGGACGTCTGTCTATACCTGCTGCATTCTCTGGTCCTGTTAAACCCTGCATGTCACAGAAGGGAAAGATGTATTGGCTTCATGGCTCATAGGTTTTAATTAATAGCTCAGATCATTGTTTAGCATAGGACTTAAATAAATAAAGTTGGTATCCCTTGTAAACCCGGTTGTGATGTTGGTTATTTCAGGCATCTGGATAAATAGCAGTTTCCCTGCTAAGTAGCAGTTTCTCCTGCTACTGGTATAACTCACGTATTTATTACATTGGTGACAGCGGTGGGATATAGAAAAAATATGCCTGGAGATAACCAACCGCCGGCTGAGGCCGGCTCAAGTCGATCAGACTCGTCTCCTTCCCCTAGTAGTAATCTGGCTATGTCCCGACCCATTTTTATGCCTGAGACTTTCACTGGTGCCGGCCGGGAATGGTCTGATTGGGCTGAACAGTTTGAAATGGCCGCGGGGGTTAATAATTGGAGCGAAACATTGAGACTAAAATTTATGAGTCTTCTCTTGTCAGGTCGAGCCCGAGAGGTATATGGTGGGTTATCGGCCGCCGCTAAAGCTAATTATGCCTTACTCAAAGAAGCCATGGGTAGATGCTTAGAACCATGTGATAGTGATGATTGGAGCAGGGCCACCTTCTCTTCTCGTAAAAGGTTACATAAGGAGAATATCCGAGAATTTGGTATTGCGCTTCGGAGGCTGGTTGTTAAAGCGTACCCCTCAGCGGACGCCCACACCCAAGATTTATTGGCTAAGGATCATTTTATTTCTAATGTTGGGAATGGGGAATTGCGAGTTAGCCTTCGCAGTGCCAAACCTACAACCTTAGAGGATGCCATTAATCTGGCTGCAGAATTGGAGCTGATTAGGGAGTTGGAGGGCAGTAAATTGGCCTCTGATGCACAGGTGCGTGGAGTCACTGAGCAATCTGGGCGTGACAAACAAATGGATACGCTGCTGGGGGTCGTAGAGGGCCTGCGGCAGGAAGTTAAGTCTCTGAAAATCACTGTACAGACTATAGCCAATCCAAGCCAATCTGTTCCTAAACCTACACCTCCCGTGTCTGCTCCCCTTCCATACTCTGTTAGTGCCCCCACTCCCCAGACTAGATGTGAGGGAGAAAGAGAGAGGGGTTGCTGGGAATGTGGGTGTAATCGTCACTTCAGACGCGACTGTCCTTATTTAAAGGGAAACTAGAGGGGGTGTGCACAGAGGGTCCAATGCCCGCCCCCATTTCTGAGTCTACTGTGGCCCCTGACAGCTTGAAGGGTGGTTCGGGATATCTCCAAGCTAAGATAGGTGGGTTAGACTGTCATGTACTTGTAGATACTGGAGCTTCTAGCTCTGTCATTCCTAAACAACTGTGGCTCTCTGCTACAAAAGGGGGATGTGATCTGTTAGATTATGTTGGCCAGGCTACAGCAGCTAATGGGGGGGGGATGAGCATTCTGGGATGCTGGCAGACGGTATGTCAACTGGAGTCACTCGCGCTGGTAGCAACATTTTTGGTTGCTGATATTCCCTCTGATGAGATTTTGCTTGGATTTGATTTTCTTTCAACATATGGTGCGGTGGTTGATTTGGGAAAGAAACAATGTCAGATAATGGGCAGGAAATTTCCCCTGGTTGACCCTAACCCCTCATTAGAGCCTCAGGCTGTGACAGTGTTGTCTGACACCCTGGTGCCCCCACGCAGTGAAATAATTATTTTGGGTCAAGTCCAGAGCAGATGGGGAGATTATGCAGCAGCAATGCTGGAACCCTCCACTTCCATTTCCAAACAGTGTGATGTTTTGGTAGCTCGGGTGGTATGCAGAGTCCAGCAGGGCACATTACCAGTGAGGGTTATTAATGTCACTAATGAGGAGATTATGCTAAAACGTGGCATGAAAATAGGCACCCTATTCACTGATATTGAAATAGAGGAAGGGGGGGCGGAGCTGCATGACGAGAGGGAGGGGGAAAAAACCTTGCAGCCTTGGACAGTTGATACACTCATGCGTCAGTTTGGCGTGGAGGAGAGGGGTCTTGCCTCTGACGAGTTAAAGGCAGTCAGGGAGATACTGCACAAGAACCTCACTGTGTTTAGTCAGGGGGAGACTGACTTAGGCAGGACTCCTCTGACCCCGCATGAGATTGATACAGGGGATGCAAAGCCAATAAAAATGCACCCCAGAAGGGTTCCCCTCCATTTACAGCAAGAGGTGACGAGCCACTTGAAGCAAATGCTCGATAGTGGGATAGTTCGGCCATCTTGTAGCCCCTGGGCGTCTCCCATTGTACTGGTAAAAAAGAAAGGGGGTGGGCTCCGGTTCTGTGTTGATTATAGGAAACTCAATGAGGTTACTAGAAAGGACGCATACCCCCTCCCTAGGATTGATGATGCCCTGGACAGCCTTTGTCATGCTTGTTGGTTTTCCACCCTGGATTTAGCGAGCGGCTATTGGCAGGTGGAAGTAGACCCGAAAGACCGCCATAAAACTGCATTCACCACCCGTCAGGGGCTATTTGAGTTCAATGTGATGAGTTTTGGCCTTTGCAATGCACCCAGCACTTTTCAGAGGTTGATGGACCTAATTCTGGCTGATCTGCAGTGGACTACCTGCTTAGTGTATTTGGATGATATAATTGTGTTTGGGCGCACTTTCCATGAACATCTAACACGTCTGAGTGGTGTGCTGGAAAAACTTCAGCAGGCTAACCTTAAGGTTAAACCATCCAAGTGTGACTTGTTTTCAACGAGAGTCCAGTACCTCGGACATGTAATCTCTAGTGAGGGAGTGGAGCCAGATGCTGCTAAAGTGGAGGCAGTCAGAGAGTGGCCTGTTCCTACCAGCCAGACTGAGGTTAAGAGTTTTTTGGGATTAGCCTCCTATTATAGGCGCTTTGTGAAAGGGTTTGCTGACATTGCCCGGCCTCTGCACCAGTTGACAGAAAAGGGGAGGCACTTTCGCTGGAGTGAGGACTGTCAGGGAGCCTTTGAGCAGCTCAAGTGTAGTTTGATTACCACCCCTGTGTTGGCTTATCCCGACCCCAGTAAACCATTTATCCTGGATACGGATGCAAGTGACGGGGGGATTGGGGCAGTATTGTCTCAAGAGGAGGGAGGACTCGAGAGAGTAATAGCATATGCTAGCAGGGCTCTTACAAAACAGGAACGTAAATATGCCACCACTAAGAAAGAACTTCTGAGTATGGTAGCGTTTACCAAATACTTCAAGCACTATTTGTTGGGTAGGGAATTTGTGTTGCGAACTGACCACAATTCTCTCCGTTGGCTTCATAACTTTCAGGACTTGGAGGGGCAGTTGGCTCGTTGGCTTGAACAATTGGCCAATTTCCAGTATAAAATTGTGCATCGTCCAGGCAAGCTACACAGCAATGCTGATGCCCTTTCTAGGCTGCCGGCTTTTTTGGAAAAAGAAAAATCTGACCAGAAGGCCTCTCAGGCAATAACAGACAGGGCTGCTGTAAGGATGTGCGCAGTACAGGAAGCTCTGCCTTCTGTAGTGTCCAGTGGGGAAAAAGAGACTGATGAGTTAACCGATGCACAGATGGCAGATAGTGAGTTAAGACAAATAATTCATTTAAAAAATCAGGTTGGTTCTGGTGCAATACCGGTAGACGCTGGCCTGCAGAATTATGCTACTGTGTGGAGTCAGCTCCAGGTGCAGGGGGATAGGCTGGTGCGGATTCCTCCTGCAAATTCTGATGCAGCCTCTCGGGTACAGGTGGTGCTCCCGCAGTCAATGGTGCCTGGGGTTTTAGAGCAGCTGCACAATGTCTCCACCGGGGGGCACTTGGGGGTGCAGAAGCTGCAAGGGAAAGTTAAAGACCGGTTCTATTGGCCAGGCTGGTTTGGCGATGTCAAGAGATGGGTTAGAGAATGTGTCGATTGTGGTTCAAGGAAGAGTCAGGGGAAGCGGCCATGTGCACCCTTACAGACCTCCAGGGTATCTAGGCCTTTTGAACGGGTGGCACTCGACATTCTTGGCCCCCTCCCCGAGACCCCTGGGAAAAATAAGTATATTTTGGTTGTGGGGGACTATTTTTCCAAATGGACAGAGTCTTTTCCATTGCCTAATCAGGAAGCACGGACAATTGCCAAAGTCTTGACCGAGGAGTGGGTGTGTCGTTTTGGGGCGCCAAGGAGTATCCACTCCGACCAAGGTCGTAACTTCGAGTCAAACCTATTCAGGGAGTTATGTAGGCTTCTGCACATGCAGAAAACAAGGACATCCCCCTACCACCCCCAGTCAGATGGCCTGGTGGAGCGCTTTAATCGAACCCTTTTGTCCATGTTGGCTCTCTTTGTGGAGGACAATCAGTTAAACTGGGACACACTGTTGCCTTATGTTATGTTGGCCTATCGTAGTAGTGTGCATGCTAGCACCTCCTTCACCCCATATAAAGTACTGTTTGGACAGGAAATTGTTCTGCCAGTAGATATTATGCTGAAGGTGGGCAATCAGGAGTCCTGTGACTCGGTGGACAATTATGTGTCTAGGTTGCGGGATACATTGTCCACGGTGGTGGAAGCAGTTAAAAGGCACCAGGCCAGGGCCTCGGAACAGCAGAAAAAGTCCTATGACTTTAGGGCCAATTTTCAATATTATTCCGAGGGGGAATTGGTTTGGGTTCAGAATAAGGCCAGGAAGCGTGGGGTGTGTCCCAAGCTCCAGAGGCGGTACAAAGGTCCCTTTAGAGTGGTGGAGAGGGTGACCGATGTGCTTTATAGGCTAGTGCTAGTGGAGGGAGGGCCGGAGAGTGTGGTTCACTTCAACCGACTCAAACCTTTCACCTCTTCTTTGACAGCCCCGTTAAATCCAGTACCAGCATCCAGGAGATCTAATCCGAGGAGTGGGCCAAACCTGGCCAGCCGGCGTCAGTCCTCGGGGTTCCCGTTTGGTGCCAGTTGGGTCGGCCATCGATCGTCCAGCCGGGATGGCTCTGCGGGGGGGAGGCCACCACCGGAGGACCAGACAGGCGTTGATCGGGGGCCGGAGGACGCAGACGGAGCACAGGAGGAGCCAGTGGACCGGATCGGCGACGAGGGTGGACCGGAGGACGCAGAAGGAGCACAGGAGGCCCCAGGAGACCAGACCGCCAGTGATCGGGGGCCGGAGGAAGCAGAGGGGACACAGGGGGCTCCTGCGGCGACTGAAGCTGCGCCCCAGTCGGAGGTGGTGGTGTCCAGTCCGGGGCTGCAGGAAGGTCGGCCTGCAGGGTCTGTCGAGGAGGGACGTCCAGTACGCCAGCGGAGGGTACCCCGTTGGTCTTTAGACTACGACATGTCGGCATAGGACTCGAGGACGAGTCCTTTCTTTAAGGGGGGGGGAAGTGTGATGTGAATGGGCCGAAGTGATGACGTCACGAGCAGGGACTCAAGTGGCTCATTATTGAACGCAGGTGTTTTTTGATTGTGTGCTGGATGAGACGCTGAGACTGTTTGATAAGCCAGTGGGTCTCAGAGATCGAGGTTGGAGCACGCACGCAGTAACCAGACTCTGTTAGGGCCCGGGGGGTGGGGTCGATCGTGGAGAGTTATCCGCCGGCGATGAAGACAAGCTAGATAGCCGTCCATAGTTCCCGGTAGCAAGAGGAGGGGAGGCTTAACCTCCTGGAGATAGTTAGGGACGGGACATAGAGGGTCTGAGTTACATCGCTCCCAAAAGACTTTATACTCGGCTCGTCCTCGCGGACACCGAGTACGTTACCAGGTTACAAATCCAACTGTATCCTGGAGGACCACCGTGTGCCGGAACATTCGTCCGGAGAGTGGACGGGGTCCAACGCTTCGACCCTCGGGGGGGGTCGCGCCGTGCGGCGAGTTAAGTCCACTGTTACCCACACTTGCACTTAATATAGGATTTTGTATTACAGTCTATTTTTATAACTGTGTAGGCCTACTGTATATATATATATTGTATATGGGATATTGTGTAATTTCTATTTACCTTATCTGTATGATATCGTGCCCTTAATTAACCTGCATATTCGACTAGTCCTTTTATATGCCCTATTTATTATATAGCCCAGGCTGGTATATATTGTATAGATATTGTGTGACCCATTGAAGGGGAACAGGGGAAGCAAGCGGGAGGGGTAATTCGGACCTGGGGGAGTCTGCTATAATTAGTGTGTTCAATTGATCCATTTTCTACCGGTGCCTATTTGGGAGTGTGATTAGCGGGCCGTGTGTGTGATTAGGCATCCCCTTTGTATAAACGTGCCGTGCCTCTTAAAGAGGGTGTTTTGACGTGGGTTACTGTAATAGGATGTATCTATGCATGTTCATAATTGCGTGCCTCATATCAGAGGGTGACTGAGTTACGGTTGCAGACGACCTTTACGTGGTCCGATTAGTCCCCCCAATTAGAGACCCCTAGTACCTGTATGAATTAGGTGTTGTAATAAAGTGTCTTATTAGACGTGAGGCCGTACCAAGTGAGAGAGGTGGCGGAGGGTACAGCGAGAGGGTGGGCTGCTAGCGGTAGGCGAGGCCCTAGATATTCACATGGACCAGAGCTGGTCGGATAAAGTGTGTGTGACTATTGTTGTACAGTGTGCATGTACCGTACCTAGTTCGAACTAAGGGTTGTTGCCCATATCTAAAGTGTGCTGTGAGATGTGCTCCACCTAGAGGTGAAGGGTTTACCTATAGATGTGATAGTGCTGTAGTGCTGTAATGTATAGAGTGATTAACTTAGAGGTGATATAAATGTACCTAGGGGACGTCTGTCTATACCTGCTGCATTCTCTGGTCCTGTTAAACCCTGCATGTCACAGAAGGGAAAGATGTATTGGCTTCATGGCTCATAGGTTTTAATTAATAGCTCAGATCATTGTTTAGCATAGGACTTAAATAAATAAAGTTGGTATCCCTTGTAAACCCGGTTGTGATGTTGGTTATTTCAGGCATCTGGATAAATAGCAGTTTCCCTGCTAAGTAGCAGTTTCTCCTGCTACTGGTATAACTCACGTATTTATTACAATATAAATAATATACAATGTATATAAAACAATAAATGTAGATTCTCAGCTTTAATCTGGCCCTTCACAACAACTAGCATGCTATGTATCTTGGCTTAGCCAGGGAATAATCCTGTTGATGCTGTGGGAGTATGCAACAGGTCAGCTACACCTACATCCCAAAGAGTCAGTTCACTCTGCTGCCATCTTGATAACAGCGACTTACAAGGTTTTGATTGATTGATTGATTGATTGAAAACTTTATTAACAGATTGCAGAATGGGTACAGTACAGTACAGCTCAATACATACAATTGTTAAGGGGATGCAGACCAGAGAAATACTTTTGTCTTGTTTACATCAGGGACCCCCATTTTCAATTCATCATAACATATATGACACACATGACATACAGATAGACAGTACTGCTACATCTATACATTTATGACATACCAGATTTGCACTGTACACTGTACATTGGAATACTGACAAAGCCATTTCATTTACTGTACAACTGGGTTAGGACATTTGTGGGGGCCAGTTTCGAATTGCAGTCTCCCGTAGGTGTTCTTTGAGAGTGTTTTTGAAAGTGGGTAGTGATTCACATTCCTTTACAGCTTTGGGTAGGGCGTTCCACATTGATGTGGCATAATTTCGAAACGTGTTTAGTCCCTTGTTTGAGCCAAATCTGGGTTTAACATGATTTGTGGAGCTCCCTCTGGTGTTGTGATCGTGGTATTCACTGACCTTTGGGAAGTATTTTTGACATGTACATGGGTACCTTGGTCGTGTAGTGTATCTTGTAGACCAGGCCCATTGCAAGTTGCTGTTCTCTGTCGTCTACTCTAAGCCATCCTAGGTTGTCAAAGTGGGTCTGACCAAAAGATCTCAAAAGATGTCTGCTCACTCCGCTGCCATCTTGATAATGGCAGATAATGTGGTATATTCTTAATCAATATCTAAGGTTATTTACAGTACAATGAGGTTGTTATCTGGAAGGAGGAAAGAAGGTCATCAATGATTCAAATGGTCTTTCTCCACTGAGTGGAGAAAATAACTGTTTAGGCCAGGCAAAGATGAACTATGGTTCAAACTCATTATTTATTTGCCTCAGGGCTCAGAGTGAATTAGAAGGTTGCTTTTCACATACAAGGATTATTCAGAGACCATTAACACATGTTTGTACAAAGGATTAATAGGGTTTGCACATCAAACCCCAACATGTACATACAACGGTCATGTTAACATCAATGAAAATAGAGAATCTACTGAGCATTTTACACATGAGTAAACCTGGTTTTTAAGATAGGCATCTTTACATGTTACTCTAACCAACCATGGGTCCATGATTTACTCACATGAAAAGCAGCAAACAGCATTCTCTGGATGGGAGCGGGAGCCGCAGACCTGGGTTGTCTGGGCTCCTGAATTAACACTGTGTTCGCTCTTAAATATTATAATTTCCACCAATCCTAGCACATTCTTAGCCTGGGTTTAACCAATCTGAGTCATATTCAAATATGGAGTTGTTCCAATCAGCTGTCTTCTGTGGGGGCTGTCCCCAATCGATCTCCTGTCCGTGTGTGGGCCTGTTCCTGCATCAGAGGGGGGCTCATGGCCCCCGTCGGTGTCTTCTCGGGTGTGTTGTCCTTTAGTAAACAGAGGAGGGTGCTTTTTGGCCCCCTCCTTTGCTGTGGCCTTTTCTTCACAGAGGCATGTCCCAATAAACATTTACAAGATGTATCTCCTGTGTATATGAATTTATACACTTCTAATATTATCACAGTTTTACTCTTGGCTTACATTTTGATATCAAACAGTGATAAAAAATAACTTGATACGTGTATTTTACCAGACTAAACCTTCATAACCAGTTTGACATTTCTAAATTATATTCAAATCTAATTTGCTCTAATACCTCAGATAGATTAATATGATATAGTTATTATTAGTTCCAGTCTAACATCCTGTAAGTACATTCTTCTGTTAGCAAGTCTGTGCTGGTCTGCCCTCTGTTCAGACCAGCTGTCCTCTGCTCCCAGTGGGGTGTGACCTTTTACTCCCTCTGTTCTAACGCTGACCACATTTGCATCTTCATTGTTTTGTTACCCTGAGAGTTTACTGTCAACAGATTCCCATACTACCGTGGAGGGATCTAATCATTCTAGTATCCTCTATGTAATGCTACAGTTCAATATTAAAGCATTATTTGAATGAACTATTATAACAGATATTTGCAGTTTCAGGGTTGATCTAACAGTCTGCTCAAGTCAATATACCATAATAACAAGACCCCTTCTACACATGCGCCATCCAGTGGTTTCTGCCCCATAGTCCTTAGTTAACGTGACAACCACTCACTTGCAGAGATCGTTATTAATTTAAAACATCTTTAATATAAATGGCGAAGAGGACAGGATTGATCCTTGCGGAACACCCTTTTTGATCCTTGCGGAACACCCTTTTTTTACTGGCAAGAACTCAAGACTGCACATTTCCTGACTTCACACACTGAAGCCTCTCAAACTAATAATTTTTGAACCAGTCACACGCCTTTCCATCCAAGATATAATACACATGATATAATACACAGAGAAGTACAGACGGGTACAATGCGTAAGCATGCAGAGGTATAACGGGGGATCAGGGACATCCATCATAATTGCCATCGAGGATGTTTGTAGGGCACAGTGACAACCACACAGCACCATGAGATGACAATGAACTATGAAATGAGGCAGACCCTAGATCACACACTTTGTGTTTGTAAGTTGAAACCTCATGACAAAAATATTTTCTACAAAGGCCTGTTTTTCTAGGTTCCCTCTCTCTCTTGGGTCAGGGGACACATCTCTTAGGGCTTAGGGGACACCATCTCTCTCTCTCAGGCCTTAGGGGACACCGTCTCTCTCAGGGCTTATGGAACACTGTCTCTCTCTCATGGCTTATGGAACACTGTCTCTCTCTCAGGGCTTATGGAACACCGTCTCTCTCTCAGGGCTTAGGGGACACCGTCTCTCTTTCAGGGCTTAGGGGACACCGTCTCTCTCTCAGGGCTTAGGGGACACCGTCTCTCTCTCAGGGCTTAGGGGACACTGTCTCTCTCTCAGGGCTTAGGGGACACCGTCTCTCTCTCAGGGCTTAGGGGACACCATCTTTCTCAGGGCTTAGGGGACACATCTCTCCACCATCTCTCTCAGGTGTCAAGGGAAACACATCTCTCTCTTAGGGTTTAAGGGACACTGTCTCTCTCTCTCTCTCTCTCAGGGCTTAAGGGACACTGTCTTTCTCTCAGGATTTAGGGGTCACGTCTCTCTCTCAGGGGACATGTCTCTCTCTCAGGGCTCAGGGCACATGTCTCTCTCTCAGGGGACACGTCTCTCTCTCAGGGGACATGTCTCTCTCTCAGGGCTTAGGGGACACAGCCTCTCTCTCAGGGCTTAGGGGACACAGCCTCTCTCTGCTTGTGATTCCACACAAGAACGTCACATTCTGACTTTCTCTCAGGATAAACAAGCGAGCCAACAGCGATTCTATAAATCACAGCCAGTGGTAATGATGATGCTCGCCAGTTAAAGACATATTTCACATCAGATCCTGAGCTCATGAAATTATGATTCGCCCATTAGCGATAATGACGCTCCTAGCCTGAAGCACCGCTCTCTCAGTCTGTCTGTCTCTTGCTTTTCCTCTCATTTTCAAATGTTCTCTCTCTCTCTTGGATCTCGCTTTTACCCACTCTCTGTCTATCTCTCTCTCTCAATTCATCTCCCACCCTCCTCTCTCTCTTTCTGTCTTCTCTCTCCTCCTTCCCCAGCCCTCATCACAGCGGACTCCAGCAGCAGCCACAGCAGCAGCACCACATTTCCAGCCTGATAAACATTAGAGTGTGATTTACAGTTTTCCTGTGTGTGACCTTCTCCACGGAGCCATGGATCCCCTGAGGCTAGTTAGCTCGGGGCGAGAGGCAGAGCTGGCGCTGACGCTGTCCGACCCAAAGCTAGTATCTCTAAAACCTTTCAGGAATGAAGGAAAACATTGTTAGGCCCTATTAGAACAGGATTTGTTTCATGGGGAGGCTCCTTTTATTGTAGTTATTACCAATGCCATTTGTAATTTCAATCCAGTACGAATCTGTCTGTAATTTAACCTTTATTTACCTACAGGAGGTGCAATGCCCTGCTTCACACGCTTGGCCTGGATCCCATTTGCTTTGCATTCAAACCTTCACCCCCCTCAGCCCTCAAATCTTGTGTAATCACATCACATTACATTATTTTCTCCAAATGTGTTGTTACAAATCCTTTTTCTTCCTTTTATCCTTTTCTCCCATCGCCCGATTTAGTCATTATGCCAATTCCCTCCTGGTCGTTGCACTACTCTACTCTACTCTACCCTATTGTCAGTCTGGGGAGGATGTAGACTACAACATGCCTCCTCTGATACATGTGGAGTTGCCAGCTGCTTATTTTCACCTGACAGCTAGGAGTTTCACTTGGAGAGCGTAACGTGCACAGAGGTTCATGCTATCTCCCCCAGATCCCCTCCCTGCTGAACAAGTGCCCTGACCGACCAGTAGGAGTCGCTAAGGCAATGACCAGGACTTCTGACCCGTGAATACTGCAGGGGCCTGGGCAAGGGCAGAAGGGACACAAAATGTATGAATGTGATCCAGTCACACATTCACCCCCTGGCAGCTGCCCAGTATAAGCAGTACAGTCTGACACTGTTGGTTAGTTCACTTACCCCGTCCAGATGTTTCTTGCCCATCCAGGGATTGAACCAGCCTTCCAGTCACAAGCCCACCTCTCTAACCTTTAGGCCACCGCTGCCCAGCTGTTTGAGTGCGTGCAGAGGTGGGGTTAAAGGACCAGCTGTTTTGACATGTGGGATCCAGGTCATTCCCGACCTTGATACATAAATCAAGGCACCCTTCTTTTTTCATCTTTTACTGTATCTGAAAATGTGTCAATAACCACATCTGAAGAAAGTCACCACACCTGACTAAATGGTCCATCTGCTACCATCTGGGGAGCATTTATTTGTTTTTGTAGTTATAAAGTATAAATATTTTCCTATATATTGTTATATTGTGCCTTAATACGGTTAAACAAAGGACGAGGAATTATTTCTCAAAACCTTTTCAGAAAACAAGTGACACATCATTTAGTTAGCCTGGAATTTTTGTCAAATGTGGTGACTTTCTTCAGTTAATGTCGTGTTTAACTCATTGGACGCCAGACCCGATGATAGTCGGGTTAACTCGCCATCGCTTGAGCGGCAATCACGAGTATAGTCATGTTTTAATCGTTATTTCTTTTATTAGCGGCGCGCCGGTCTAAACAACATTGCATGCGTGCACGATGAAGGACAATAATGATGATCTAGCGTTGATTTCAGGAAGATTCGATAATCAGCCGAAAAATGACAACGTGTTTTGTGTATTCCACTAAAGGGCTATTATCGCGTCTTTCTCTGGAATTACTAGAAATCACCAATACTCGTATTCAAAACGGTATAAAACGGAAATGTACAGATGAAAAAACAATCAGTTTTGTACATGTTGACTGCAAGCAACTCACTGATAATCGACGAGTGTATTAGACCCATAGCCATAATTTAAGATATATTTTAAGCACTCGCAAATCTCCCACTCCTCCCATTGATTAAAGCGGTGGTGCTCTACCGCCCTCTGGCGCACTTAAGCGGTGGCGTCCAATGAGTTAAGACACATTTCAGATACTCTGGAAGCCTATGGCAGTGGTGAATGAGCCCAAAATAACTATAATATTAGATTATGAAAATATTAACACAACGGGGACGAACAACGGATATATACGTGTTTCGATTCCACCCGTTGTGGACAGAAGCACGGATATATCCGTGGCAAGTTGTTTAGGCTTTTATTCCATTTTAATAACCTATTCAAGGTCGCCGAGCTGCACTGCAGATTTACCCTACTCTTTGAATTCGCCAAAGTGCAATACCGGCCAGATCCTCTTAGGGGCGCTATCGCGATAATAGAGTGTTCCCTGTGGCAGAAGTTGTCTTCTTTTTTTTTGGATCTCTAATGTAGTTTTCTACTCATCTGAAGCGATAGCTATTGTCTGTTGCACGGGATACGTTTTGGATTGCGGATTTCACTATGCAATAAGGGGATTTATCATCAGCCAATGGACATATCCTTCTACCAGATGGCGATCGATAACGGGGAAATGCTCGAGGGGATCCAACCGGCTCATGGTAAGATCTTTTTCACGTAAATTACAGCCCGATCGAGCTTTGTTATGAAATGATACGATACGATCGGCCTATGTGGCTACTTAGACGAACACGGTTATTGGTAATCAATAAGAAGAAACGACGTGCCGATCATATGCAGTTTGAGTTTTAACTGTAGCATCTGTATAACGGAAATGCCATTGGATATAACGTTAGTAGCTATTAGCCCTTTATCTCGCCATCCTGGAAATATCCTAGCCGGAATCCCTTATAACGCTTATATTCACAGCGCTATAAAATGAGAACGTATTGATGAATATTTTCTTTCTTTAAGCCATTTTGAAGGGACGGTTTATGGTCTCGATTGACAATGAGAATGGACAGATAGCAATACTATAAAGTATAGATTTAGCTCTACAAACAGCCCCAAGTCTGTTTACATTTGCTGGTCCTCTTGAGTGATATTAGACGCATCCCAATGGCCCCGAATGTGTTAAGGGTGCCTACATTTTTGTATTAAGACAAGAATGACTTGAAACCAGTGTCGGCGCCATGGGGGGGCATTCGCGGGCCATGCCCCCCCAGATGGGGCACTGTGCCCCTCCAACCGGCATGGTCAATTATTATAAAAAAATAAAAAAATTAAACATTAATTTTTTTTATTATAGTAAAAGTCAGATGTTTTCCTTTATAAATAGGCTATTTAGCCTATTATTAAACGAAATTAAACAAAAAAAGTCTTAAAGGAAGTGTATGTTTGATCTCACGCCACGGCTCACGCACGCGTTATTATTGGTCACGTTGAGTTGACGGGTAGGGCGTGACTGCATTTGAATTGATTTTGATATGGGTAGGGCGTGACTTGAGTGAGGTCAGTGAGCGCGAAAGTCAAAGATAGAGTCAGACTCAGGTAAAATATAATAATCACTTCTTGGAGACGGACATACAAATAAAATGTATATACGAAAATGGTTGGCTGGGGCAGGCGCACCTAAGGCTTCTTCACGGCAATACCGGCAAGGAGATTTCGACACTTGTCAACACAGACCAGCTACGAAGGAACAGGTACTACTTCTCGGCTCTCGTGGATGTTGTCGGGTTTCTGGTAGAAAACCAGTTGCCTTTACGTGGAAACCTAGATGCTTTTGGTGACATGTCTGAGGGGGGAAGTGGTCTTTTCCTGTCCTTATTGGACTACACAATTAAAAAGGACCCAGAATTGGCTGACATAGTGAAAACTATCCCTCGAAACGCCACATACACTTGTCATGACATGCAAAATGAACTTATAAGTACACTTAAGTGTGGTGACTGAGGCTATAGTGGAAGAAGTAGGCGACTCGCATTACACATTAAAAGTGGACGGAACACGCGATCCCACGGGATGTGAAAATATATCTGTTCGTTTTGTAGACCAGTCATTTGAAGTGACAGAGCGCCTGGTAACCATAGTGACAGCTGATGCAGGTGATGCACGGACATTGACAGACACAGTCTTAGCTGAGCTAAAGAATGCTGGTTTGGACTCGTCAAAGATTTTCAGCCAGGTGTATAATAATACGAAAACGAAATACGTGATCTTTCACTTTGTGTGTGTGCGCAAGACGCCAGTGTGTTTGTGACGTGACGTGCGAGAGAGAAGAGAGAGAGAGAGAGAGAGAGAGAGAGAGAGAGAGAGAGAGAGAGAGAGAGAGAGAGAGAGAGAGAGAGAGAGAGACTGTCTTATCTCTTATGCCTGCAGTGCGCTCATGTTTTGAAATGCATGTTGGTTTGCGGGAAATGCGTTTTCTGAAGCGTATAATATTATTTTATGCCCCCCCAAAATTACCATATGCCCCCCTGATAAATTCGTTCTGACGCCGACACTGCTTGAAACCCACATGTCAAACAGACTAGAATCTAACTGACAGCTGATTCCCTGTCACTGACTTTGATTGACTGTGAGTGGCATCCCTGGTAGGCTTTACCATTTAAGTCTGAAGCAATGCATTGTGTGTGATCACAACTGAGTTTACATGCACGCCAATATAAGGGATATAATTAGTAATATACAGGATACTCAAGTATTCCTTTTGAATGACTGCATTCCTAATTGCACTTTTCTATTATTTGGACCAAAGCACTACAATGGAATGACTGCAGTCATCACGTTTGAACTTTCTGTATGTCAAAATGGATGCAAATCTAGACAGATGTTACACCGCACCTGTCGAACAAACATGAGGATTCCTCTTTCAAAAATACTATTGAAAATTGATGCAGATGAAAAAAAAAAAAATCAAGATCCTCACTTTTGTTTGTTTTGGCAACATCTATTATAATTGATCATTGCTATTGCGTTTTCGCACTGCCTTGACTCGCTGTTCATCTTGAAAATGTATCTTAACTACTAGGTGACTTTTCTGAAAATATGGCTAGGGCTTAAGACAAACTCTTAAGCCTAGCCATATTTTCAGAAAGTTCACCTAAAAATACATACCTAAGTAAATGGAAGATTGCTCCACTTCTACAAGGCCATTTGCATCTTCTTGGTATCTACGGACATCTATTGATCTCAGGGAATGTATTCCAAGTGTCAGAAATATTGTGTCTGGTACTAGGCTTGAGTAAATTGTAATGAACCAAAGGAGAATATAATTCTCCCCCCCTCTTTGACAGTGAATAACACCATGCTAAAATTGATCAGACATGAAAAATAGCCACTGAGCTCATTCAGCAGCTTCTTGAGATCACGTGTACAAATAATCTAAGCAAATGAATAAAGGGAACAGGAGATTTTGTAGATACAGTACTGAATTCTGCCATCTGGACACATGCAATTTGAAATATGATTATAGAATATAAAATATCAGGCCTATAAATGACCTTATATTATGGCCAAGTCACACATCTATGGATCGGGCCAAATCTCACCTTTCCAATGGCAGAGGTAAATCTGGATTTAGTACCACCAGGCACCCCTGACAGAGCAGCAAAAATCGTGAATTAAATCTACAGTTACTTTTTTATAATGTAAATTGCTCTGCCATTTTTCATCAGATTGCAATGCCGTTTTTGCTAGACGTTCACAGAAAGATAGAGAAACTAACTGCGTTCTATTCAGGTTTGTTTCACCCGTGAGATATGATCCAGAAAAAAAAGAGAAAAAAAAGGCTTCACGCCAGAAGTCAGATGATTGACAGGGGCTAGCGTGAGCTGGGAAGTGTCGTTTTCTTTTTAATTCGAAAGCCCATCGAAAGCCCTGGGTCTCTTCTCTCAAAAGACTACACTCAAGGTTAGGTTGCGCCAAGTCCTCGTGTCAATAAGCGCCTTTTTCCGACTCGATGCCCTGAGATTTCTATAAACTCATATTTCACTTACAACACTTAAAATCATTGGTAAACAAACGTAGTGCTGAGAATATACACCTTGACTGCTGTTTTGACAGGGTTAGGGTCTTTACTCTTTGCTACATTTGAAAAGAAAATGCAACATTAATTCATACATTCTGTAGAGATGGATCTATGGCGTGATATCCATCTTGTACCGGTACCGGACCGCTCTGGCTTAAGAGGTTAATTAAAAATAAACTGCAGTTGCTGCTGGTGATGTAAAACTTCCTTTGTGCCTGATGATTTTCACAGTAATGTCCTACCAGATACCAGTATTTAGAACAACCAAGAACAGCAAATGTAAAACCAGTAATTAACTGGGTATAGGTAGAATCACTATTGTGTTATATCAGTTGGCGATAGAAATATCAATATTTATCTATATGAAATTTTTTGAGATTATTACTTTAATTTGAGTGGTATTCCACCTGTTCCACATGATGTGAAAATCCGCCTAAAATATATACCTAGGTAAATGGAATATTGCTCCACTTCTACAAGGGCTATTTGCATATTCTTGGTATCTATAGGTACATCTATGGACCTCAGGGAATGTATTCACAGTGTCAGAAATATTGTGTCTATTACTAGGCTTGCTTAAATTGTGATGAAACAAAAGAGAATATGAATTATGATTTTTCTTTGCATCTTTGACAGTGAATAACACCATGATAATAATGACCAAACTTAAAAAACTGCCACTGATCTCGTTCAGTACCCTCTTGAGATCATGTGTACAAAGAATCGAAGGAAATTAATAAAGGGAAGATGATTAAACCGAAGGTTCTGTAGATACAGTACTGAATTCTCCCATTCGGACCAATGCAATTAGAAATATTATTATAGAATATAGAATATGATGCTTATACATTACCTTATTATAGCCAATTCGCACATTTATATATATATACATATATTATCTTTCAAATGACCGAGTTCAATTTGGATTTAGTATCACCAGGCGTGCATAAGAACAGATAATGAAATCTACTGTAATCTAGTGTACTTTTTAATTTCCCCCACAGTGCAACCGTTTTGAAACTAATTTCAGATCTAATTGTTCCTACATGCTAACAATAGGGAGGAGAAACTAACTGCGTTTCAATATTTGTCAAAAACGTTACCTTTTGTGGCTTATTATCGCAAATCATAACAGTTATTGATATGATTCATTCAGAACGCTGAACTTTGAAAGCCCACAGTATCTGACAGGAAGTGTAGTTCGGAAAAATTCCAACGCTGGTCGACAGCTATGGCCGCAAAAAGACTACAATTACCATGGTTCAAAGTTTCCATTTCCGTTTCCGTCTTGGAATAAACGTCAGAAAATCGAAAACTTAAAACTATCTAATCCAGACTCCGACCATCACTTTCCGACACCACAGCTGAGACCCTCATCCACGCCTTCGTCACCTCCCTCCTGGACTACTGCAACGGGGTCCTGTCCGGGGTCCCAAGCTAAACCCTGGACAGGCTCCAGTATGTTCAAAATTCAGCTGCCAGGGTTCTAACCCGCACCAAACCCTGGCAGCACATCACCCCCATCCTCATCCACCTCCACTGGCTCCCCATCAAATCCTGCATCACCTACAAAACCCTCCTGCTCACCTACAAATCCCTTCACGCCCTGGCACCTCAGTACCTCACTGACCTCCTCCACCCCTACACTCAGTCACGGTCCCTGCGATCCACGGACACTGGTCAGCTCTCCATCCCCCGAACCAGACTACGGACGTTCGGGGACAGAGCTTTCAGTGTGGCAGCTCCCACCCTCTGGAACTCCCTCCCCGCAGAACTCCGCACCGCCCCAACTCTGGACTCATTTAAAAAACTGCTCAAAACCCACCTCTTCAACCTGGCCTTCAACCCCTAACTTTCTCACTTTATATGTATATGTTGTGTCTGTCCACTATGTTTGTTAATTTGTTATCTCCCCCCCCCCTTATGTAAAGCGACCTTGGGAAAGGCGCTATATAAAACAAAGTTATTATTATTATTATTATTATTATTATTATTATTATTATTATTATTATTATTATTATTATTATTATTATTATTATTATTATTATTATTATTATTATTATTATTATTATTATTATTATTATTATTAATCACTATCACTTTTAACCTATTGCTAAACTAACGTATTGATGATAATATACATTCTACATGCTTTTGTGACATGTTAGTGATGTTAGTACTTGAAAACGTTTGACAAAAAAATCGCAACTTATATGCAATATTAAAAAAAATATGGATTTATGACCAGATGTCATTTTTTGGGTCGGTACCGACCCCGTGGGGTGGAACAGGTAAGCAGGAGGGGAGCTCTTATTTTGGAATAGTGTGTTCAAATCAAGGCAGTCACTGATGGTAACGCAGATGTGATGGGCTTGTGTATCTGCCATAACTGTCATCTTGTTCATCTGTCAACCATCTCCTGCCAGATAGCAGCCTTGGGCACAGGTGGGATGATGAAATGCACAAAATATACACAGCACTGGCATTTGGTGTTATGACAGTAGTATGTGTTTATATGTATTCTGTTTGTTGTGTGTGTGGGTGTATGTGTATCTGCATGTTTGTGTTTTTCAAATTGTAGTCACTCATACATGGATGTTTTGTCAGGGTTATTTTTGAACATATTGTAGGGGATGCAAATAGATGGTTATCCTACCATCATAATTCTACACATAGTGGAATCATTATGAACAGGTACATGGTCCTATCACAAGCGGGGCGGGAGTTTTCAGAACCAGCCTATCAGAATGGAGTACCTGAGTGGAGTCCCACAGTGACAGGCGTGTCCAGGCATGTTGGAACAAGACGGCATGTTGGAACAAGACGTTGCCCATGAGAGAGGCACGGAGAATACCGTCTCTTCACGAAACTACTAGAAGTTGACGTTAAGCCAACACAACTTCTAAGAAGAAGTAACGGACATTAGAACGGACAGTCTAATAACCGCATGTGGTCGCATTGTTATCGTAACCTGAGTTTTATGCGACAAGTACCCTCGTGTCTGAGAGAATATCATGCTAACGCGACAATGGCGGCGTTCGTTTCTGAAAAGTAACATTCAACTGAAAGCGAAAGAGGCTTCGTCAGTGCTGTGAGTTACAAGAAAGTGAATGACATTGTTGAAGAAAGAAGCAGACGAATATTCTGTGAGAGTTTTGATGGACTTTTAATAAGTCCTGCGGTCAGTACGTGAAGTGTTAACGTGAAATGTAGCCTCGAACGGCACACGCAGTAAATACCAGTGAGTGCATTATTGCGGTCGTGTTCGTTGATGTTCCTATCGTATCGAGTACAGAAGATGAAAGACAACCTCAGCAATGACTGAATTGAAGAAGACGTGGTGCCCAGACTGAATTGTGCATTCGTTCTGAATTGAAGAAGACGTGGTGCCGCTGTCCAGACAGAACCAGGATCTGAGGGAGACCGGCTGGTGTCCATTAACAGCTAACACGCACACACACACTATCCCGCACACAAACAGACTGGAATACACGCACACACAAACAGACTGGAATACACGCACACACAAACAGACTGGAACACACACATACACAAACAGATTGCAACATACGTACAAGCCCAGTGATCAAGCAGTTACACGCATTATTTAGAACATTTGAAATAGGACGTTTCCCTGCCATCAGAAGACATTCTCCAGTGACTCAGCTCATCTCGTATGCAGTCTACAGAAGTGGTAATGTATCAAACCCTTTTCCAGTTGTAACCAACTGAAGTATTGTGTAAAGTGATAGTTAACTGTATCAACCCATGTCAGTTGTGAAAGACTGAAGTAATGCGTTAACCCTTAGTGGGTGACATATATCCCGTTTATATCCAGAGTGAATACTCCCTCTGTGAAGTTATAAGAGAGCTTTTGTTGTGAGGTAATTACAACTGTTATAAGTGAACTGCCATAATTATATGCAACTGTTATAAGTGAACTGCCATAACATTGGGATATATTGAGTTATACACTGTGAATCCATTTTTGAAGTAGAAATTACTATCCAGGTTGGGTATTGATTAACACTTTCAGTGCCACGAGGTGGCGCCAGAGTTAGCGCTTGAATGCCACCATCAGCGCCAATGTTATCGTTAATATCGCCTAATCTATATTTTAAATTATGGCTATGTGTCTAATCTGCCCGTCGCTTATCAAATAATCCTTTTCCAGTCAATGCTGTCAAGGCAGATTGGTTTTTTATCGCTTCATTTCCGTTTGAGAGCATTTTGAAAAGCACCAGTTTTGAGGTAAAAAACAGTCCATTCTGGGCCATTCTATGATAATCGTCTTTTACTGGAATATTCCAGAACGTTGATATTTGTCGGCCTATTTATGAATCGTTTTCAAATAAACGCTAGATGATCAATATTCAAGTCAAGTCAAGTCAAGAGTTTTATTTGTCACGGCATACAAGTATACAATGAAATGCGGGTGGTCTTGCTCGCAACGATGTGCAATACAGTGGTACAACATGTAATAGAATCCAATAAAAAACAACATTGTGCAATAAACAGGTAACAGGTAACAGGTAACATGGTGGGACATCTCGGTATCTGTACATAGTTATTTACAGGGCATATAGGACGTGCTAGGTAGCTTAGGTAGTGCAATACACTGTTACTGTTGTTATACTAATTTAAAGTGACCTTTCCTTTTTGGCCATAAGTGTGGGCGTGCGCGGCATGAGTGTGTGTCTGCTCATGTTAAAGTGTTAAAGTGGCTGCTAGTGTGTGAGCATGCACAGCGTGCGTGTCGTGTGTGTGCTCATGTGTGCTTGTGTGTGGATAGATCAGTGTTCTATGGCACTCAGTGTTCATTGTTCAAGGCTCTGATGGCCTGGGGGAAGAAGCTGAGCCTAAGCCTCTCTGTCCTAGTAGCTGGGGTTCGCAGGCGTCTGCCTGACCTCAGCAGCTGGAACAGGCTGTTATTGGGGTGGTGGGGGTCTTTCATTATTCTGCAGGCTCTGGATTTGCACCTCTTGTTGTATAGAACCTGCAGGGGAGGTAGTGTAATACCCGTGGTACGCTCGGGTGAGCGCACCATTCTCTGTAGGGCCTTCTTGTCCTGTGCTGTGCTGTTTCCATACCAGGCAGTGATGTTTCCAGTCAAGATGCTCTCTACAGCTCCGGAGTAGAAGGACTGGACTATCTTCCCCGATACTCTGAACTTCATTAACTGTCTCAGGTGGTAGAGGCGCTGCTTCGCCTTTTTTACGACTGTGTATGTGTGTTGACCATGTCAGATCCTCTGAGATGTGGACCCCCAGGTACTTAAAGCTGCTCACCCTGTCCACGGTAGCCCCGTTTATCATCAGTGGTGTGTGTGTCTCCTGCTGTCCTCTCCTATAATCCACGATCAGCTCCTTGGTTTTACCAATGTTCAGGAGCAGGCTGTTGTCCTGGCACCAGCGTTCCAGTACCTCAACCTCCTCCCGGTAGGCCTTCTCGTCGTTGTCCGAGATCAGCCCCACCACCACTGTGTCGTCTGCAAACTTCACTATGGAGTTGGAGCTGAACTTGGCCACACAATCGTGTGTGTAGAGTGAGTACAGCAGGGGGCTCAGAACACAGCCCTGGGGGGACCCGATGCTCAGGGTGATGGTGTTGGAGGTCTGACCCCCCACCCTGACCGCCTGGGGTCTTTCACTCAGAAAGTCCAGTACCCAGGCGCTCAGGGCGGAGCTCAGACCCAGCTCGATCAGCTTGTCCACCAGTCTGGTGGGGACTATGGTGTTGAACGCTGAGCTGTAGTCAATGAACAACAGTCTCACATAGCCCCCCTTCTGACGGTCAAGGTGAGAGAGGGTGCTGTGCAGTACCTGGGAGACCGCGTCGTCAGTGGACCTGTTTGTCCTGTATGCAAATTGCATAGGGTCCAGCCGGCGCGCCAGTGACGTCACTAGCCGGAGAGCTAGCAGCGCCACTGTCTACACCAAACCGAGCGTAGAAAGAGTTGAGCTTGTCCGCGAGAGAGGCGTCGTCGCTCCCCATTGAGGGGGCGCTGACTTTGTAGTCAGTTATTGTCTTCAGTCCCCGCCATAAGCCTCTTGTGTCGTTTTGTGCCATTTGTGTCTCCAGTTTATCAGCATATGTCCTCTTAGCAAGTTTAACAGCCTTGCGCAGAGTATAGACTGAAGCCTTATACTCCTCCATGTTTCCTGACTCTCTGCCCAGGTTGTAAGCAGTGGTGCGAGAGTTCAGAGCTGCTCTAATAGTACTGTCCACCCACGGTTTCTGGTTTGGGAAAACCCGCACCTTTTTCGTGGGGACAATACTATCAGCTATTGTTGTTATATAGCTCACCACGGTGTCTGCGAGCTCGCTGACGTCACTGGCGCTACCTTGGAACATATTCCAATCCGTGTCTGCGAGTACATCCTGGAGCGTGGCCTCTGATTCGTCAGTCCATTTTTTTGTCTCACGTGACACGACGGCGTCACGTGATCTTTGTTTGTAGGCAGGGAATAACAAGATGGAGTCGTGATCGCTCGAGCTTGTAGACCCCGTCAATGGCGGGGCCGCTACCGCCTTGTAGCCGGCTCTGAACGGGGTATAACAGTGGTCTAGCGTGTTCCTCCCTCTTGTGGAGCAGGCGATGTGCTGAAAAAAGGACGGCATCACTTTCTTCAGATTGGCCTGGTTGAAATCGCCAGCCACGATCATCGCCGCGTCTGGGTGTTTGATCTGGTGTTTATTGAGGTGGTCATGTAGTTCCACCAGCACTTTGCCAGTATTCGCCTGTGGAGGGATATATACGGCGGTCATGATGACCACGGTAAACTCCCGGGGGAGGTGGAACGGACGGCACAGGATTGAAAGATGTTCCATGTCTGGAGAGCACGAGCTCGAGAGAACATGTACCTCTTTGGGATTAACCCAGACATTGTTCGTGAGGAGGCAGACCCCACCGCCGACGCTCTTTCCAGAGGCTGCCGTGCGGTCCGCACGTAATACGGTGAAGGCGTCCGAGGGAGAGACGCTGTTGTCCGGAGTCGCTGACTTGAGCCATGTTTCCGTGAAACACATGATGTTGATGTCTCTCATCTCCCGTTGGAAGCGGACCCTCGCCCTCAAGTCATCCATCCTACCCTCCAACGAACGTGCATTTGCCAGAAAGATGGATGGAATTGCTGGGCGGTAAGCAGCTCTTTTTAATCTCAGCCTGATACCTCCTTGTCTCCCTCTGTGCCTCTTCTTGCCGTTTCCTTTGTTCTTTCCTTTGTTGCCGTTCTCCCGTCTGATCTCTGTTGGCCATTCTAGGCATAAAGTGTCTCCAAACTCCTCTTTGAGCCCGGGGTTTAGGTCCATAAGTGTCTGGCGGTCGTATGACGTACCCGCCAGTGTTGCTTTAATAAAAGAAATAGAAAAAACAAACATAATAGCTAAAAGTGTGTACATCGTCGCGGAGCTAAACCAGAGGCGACCGACCGGGGTTGCGCCAATTTATACGTACACGCACGCCCATTCTAGCCGCGCACGGATAATCGCTGTGTTCATTTCCTCTTGGATTTTTACAGTGAAACCAATTCTCGAAGTCAACTTCCTGTCTGTTGTTGCTACGCAACTGCAGCGTGGGGGGAACCTGTTCAGTCCGGTACATTGTGTACGCTTCATTTAGTGGAGAAACGGATCGTTAAAGCGGCAAATTAAAGACTTTCAAGCGGAATTTTCTTCAGTCCTTCACAATGCCAAAGAGCTGCTGTGTTACGCATTGTACTAATGACAAAAAAAAATACCCAAATCTGCAGTTTTATATAATACCCGTCGAGGAATCACAGAGGAAAAGTGGCTGGCAGCTATCAAGAGGGCACACGTAGATGCAGACGGGAGAGTCGACCAAAGCAGACCCTGGTCCCCCAAGTCAAATTCTACATATGTCTGCTCTACCCATTTCATAACAGGTGAGAATAAGGAACAAATATTTATATAGTAAATTAAGTTGTATTGGCTGTGAGGCTGTAAACAGCAGATGTTAGCTGCTAGCTGATTGATTGATTAGCTAGCAGTCTCTACTTCCTCATAATAGTCCATTCTCAGTGTAGCCTACATGCCTTTTTCATTTTTATATGTTACTAGTATACTGTTTATCAATCACATTCAGTGTTGTTGTCCTTGCTCTAAGAGACTGCTAGCTACTTCCCCATAATAGTCCATTCTCAGTGTAGCCTACATGCCTTTTTCATTTTTATATGTTACTAGTATACTATTTATCAATCACATTCAGTGTTGTTGTCCTTGCTCTAAGGACTTGTTATTGAATAGTCGTATTGCTTGTAATATACATGTCATATGTATATACTCTCTGTCAGGATCTATGGGGTAACAGTACTGTATATTTGCATATCATATTATGTCACAAATGTAACAGTACTATATACCTGTATGTCATGTATGTCCCTATGCCATAAATGTCATGATGTCATGTATGTTGTGTATGTCATAAATGTCACTATGAATTGAAAATGGGGGACCCTGATGTAAACAAGACAAACGTCTTTCTCTGGTCTGCATCCCCTTAACAATTGTGTGTATTGAGCCGTACTGTATTGTACCCATTCTGCAATCTGTTAATAACGTTTTCATTCATTCATTCAGGTGCAAAGGTCAATGACCAAACACACCCAGCCTACATTCCATCTGTATTCCCTTCAACATCACAGTCTACACCAGGGGTTCCCAACCTTTTTTCCCCCAGGGACCCCCAAACATCTCTGATGAAATTCCTGGACCCCCCTCCTAATAAAATACCATAAAATACTTTTTTTGGTCATTTTAATACTTTTTTTTGTCATTTTAATAACAAACTGCTTATACACAGGCATATGCATCATAATTAGACCCACTATGCTTCTTTGACTTGTGCCTTCAATCAACAAATCTAATCTTGCACCATATGTATTTAAAAATGTTGGCCAATATTCAAATCCTGGCTGTATTCATCCTCTCAAATCAGGCCCTAATGGTGAACGGTTTGCATTTATGTTGAATGAAGTAAGAATCCACTGCAGTAAAAATATCCTCACCTCGAGAGGTGGTAGTAAGGTTGACTGACATGAGAATGTCCTGCTTCAGATCCTCATTTTCGATATATTGCACATAAACGATGAGCACAGCTTCGTCTGCGACAGTTGTAGTTTCATCAAGTTGTATGGCAAATTAGGGATGCACGATATTGATTTTTTGACATCGATACCGATAACTTTATGCTCCTCAAGCCGATACCGATAACCGATATTTATTGTATTATAATATTTTTTTTAACTGTATATATATATATATATATATATATATTTTTTTTTATCAATTTCTTTTTTCTTTTAGTATTTATAAGCTCCGACGTCATCGGTACTGCTATCGGTACTCGAGAAATTATGGAGTTTTTTTTTGAGGAATTTAAACGTCGCAAACTAATCTTGTTGGCAGTTTTCTAATCTATATCTCTCCTGCCTGTGTGTCTGCCTGCGCGGGGAGCTCTGTGCTCTCTGCCTGCTGTGCTCTTGCCTCTCTTCCCCTCCCACACACACACACACACACACACTCACTCACTCACACACACACACACACACACACACACACACACACACACACACACACACACACACACACACACACACACACACACACACACACACACACAGACACTGGTGCTGCGCTGCCGAGTAGACAGCTCTGCTCTCATAATGGCGGACAGAACGAAATGTTCAAAAGTCTGGGTCTATTTTACTAAAGTCGATGCTGACAACGCTCGTTGCCACAAGTGCAACAAGACATTTGCCAGTAATGTATAAGCGCTGGTACTTGTCAATGTGGCTGGCGGGGAGATAACGTTAGCTCCGAGTAGAGTAATGGCTGACAATCCGGAGGTAAATAAACAAACGAGAGCTTCTGATTGGTGGTAAGAAGAAGAGGTGGGTGCAAGCCGTGGGATGTAATTGGCAGATCGACTGTCTGTCTCCGAATGTAACGTGACTACGTCACAGCCAAGAAAGGGAGCGCTGGATTTGTGAAAAACTCCCTGTTCCTAAACCACATGCTATCAGTTTTACCACAGTACTGGCAAAACGGGAGGAGGCTATAATAAAAACAAGCGCCCTTCATCCAAATCCACCCACACCGGATTTCTTTTAACCAAAAAATTTATTATATGTTATCGGAGCTATCAATAACGTTATCGAGTTTATCGGGATGACGTCATAATTGCTGATATCGGCCCGATAATTATCGGCCCGATAATTATCGTGCATCCCTATGGCAAATGGACCCTTTCTAAGCTTTTCTGACAGCTGCTGCTCGCAATCACTTGACATCTTATCAATTCGGTCTTTCACTACATTGTTCGAGAGTGGTACTGATTTTAGTTTATCCGCCACCTGTGGGCCGCACAGTTTCTAAACCATTTTGATGCAGGCTGGTTTGATGAGCTGCTCGCCAATATTGTGCGGTTTCTTTGCTTTTGCAATTAAAAGCGAACACTCAAAGGAGGCTTCTGTAGCCTTCTGTAAACCACTGCCACCCCTGCTCCACGCTACTCTAATATCAACAGGCTTGTTCGCCTTGAGAGACTGTTCTTTCCTCCGAAAAAAGTCCGGATCCTTCCCAACGGTTTCTGGGTGCTTAGACGCCTGATGTCTCTTCAGCTTGCTGGGCTTCAGGCTTGAGTTTGCCAACTTTTCTCCACAAATCACACACTCAGGTCGTTTGTCTGGTCCCTCAGTGAAGCCCATGGTGATTTAATTTTCGCGATTGCTGTAGGTCCTAACTTTTTTTGCAGATGAGCTGCCGTCATCTCCTTTTCGTTTGTCACACATTTTCGCCTCTGGCGGCTGACTGCAGACGAGCCGAGAAAGTTAACTAGCGTGCTAGGCTAGCTACAGAAAGTGATACAGTCAACTGATTCGCGTTTTAGCGGCTACCCGGTAGCCTACTGTTAACGTTCAAAAATCATGTCTAGATGTTTATTTATTTATTTTATTTTTTATTGTAGTGGAGAGACTATTCATGCTTCTGATGATAAAAATATGCTAATTAAATATTTATCTAAAAAAAAAAAAAAAAAAAAAACTCAAATCATCTGTGGTCTGACGGACCCCCTGCGCCCCCTGGCGGACCCCAGGTTGGGAATCACTGGTCTACACCATCTACGTCAACGAACATCAGTCACCATGAGCGGCGTGCAAAAAGGAACTCCTCTTCATACCATCGTAAGTGATATCATCTAGTTTTCAGTTATGTGCCAAAATCAATGGGTTCCTGAAATTGCAGTTTCTTATTAGTATGGTTTTTATTTCATTTAAAGTGACTCCCCACAAGAGGACTAAACGTTGCAGTCAAGACATCCAAGTTGAGGCAGCAGCCCAAGTTGAGGAAGCAGCCACACCTCCCATCACCGAGCAGTGTCTGTTTGACGAGATGCAGTCTCTCAGAGAGGAGAGGGATGCAGCCAAGGAGGATGGTGACCAACAGAGAACCAAGGTCGAGTCAAGCTCCTTGACCGCTTCATCTGTGGACAGCAACGACACCAAATGCAAGATGATGACAGGTGTTACCTGGCCAGTGCTTCAGCACTTGTTTTCTTTCTTGCACACAGAGAAGACAAGGAGCACCATAATCTCACCCATAGATCAGCTATTTATCACCCTTGTCAAACTACGTCACGACATGTCCTTTGACCTCATCTCCCACATCAGAGGTGTGTCAAAGGCAACAGTCATCAAAGTGTTCTGGACCTGGATAGACCTGTACGTCAAGCTTGACTTCTTGATTAAATGGCAGGACAGGGACCACATATTCTCAACCATCCCCCCAGTATTCAAAACAAAGTTTCCTCGTCTCACATCAATCATAGATTGTTTTGAAATTTTCATCGATGCACCCAGAACTCTTAAAGCTCGTGCTCAGTGCTATTCCTCCTACAAACGCCACGCCACAGTGAAAGTGTTCATATCGTGCAGCCCAGTGGGTCACATTAACTTCGTGTCCCAGGCCTGGGGAGGCAGAGCCTCAGATATCCATATTGTCAGGGAGTGTGGATTTATAAACCCTGCGCTGCACATGCCCGGGGATCAGATCCTGGCAGACAGGGGTTTCACACTTGAGGATGACTTTGCATCTGTTTGCGGTGCACAACTAATTCTACCCCCATTTACGAGGAACAAGAAGCAGCTGTCTGCAGAGGAGGTGGAGAGAGCCCGTAAAATCTCATCAGTGCGGATCCACATTGAGAGGGTGATTGGACTAGTCAAGAACCGATACACGATACTAAAGGGTCCAGTTCCAATTCGCTGTGTTCAGAGTCTAGCAGGTGAAGCCAATCGTGATCAATACAGCAGCATCAACAAGATCATCCGAGTCTGTGCTGCTTTGGTGAATCTGGGAGACAGCATTGTTCTCAAGGATTAGAGAGACATTTGTGATTGACCTGTGATACAGTCCACATTACAGTTCTACTTTTGTTTTGATGTGAAAAGTGATGCTGCATAGGAGGACTGCACTTAGCACTGACTGAGAAAGTACATATTACAGTTCTACTTTATAAAATGCTAATTGTAAATATGTTTGGCAATGTTAATTAATAGGAGAAGGTCCACATTACAGTTCTACTTTTGTTTTGATGTGAAAAGTGATGCTGCATAAGATGACTGCACTTAGCACTGACTGAGAAAGTACACATTACAGTTCTACTTTATAAAATGCTAATTGTAAATATGTTTGTCAATGTTAATAATATGAGAAAGTCCACATTACAGTTCTACTTTTGTTTTGATGTGAAAAGTGATGCTGCATAAGATGACTGCACTTAGCACTGACTGAGAAAGTACACATTACAGTTCTACTTTATAAAATGCTAATTGTAAATATGTTTGTCAATGTTAATAATATGAGAAAGTCCACATTACAGTTCTACTTTTGTTTTGATGTGAAAAGTGATGCTGCATAAGATGACTGCACTTAGCACTGACTGAGAAAGTACATATTACAGTTCTACTTTGACGTTTTAATGTTGGACCAAAGCATTGCATGTAATTAGAATACAGGCAAATAAAAGTAATTTAGTTTAAAGTACAATCTTGGCTGTCTTTTTCTCTCAACGCTTCAATAGGTAGATCTTTCCTTCACCAAAAAAAAAAGTGATCTTGGGCTTAAAAAGGTTGGTGACCACTGTTCTATGGTACAAAACAAGACAGCAAGAAGGGTACACCTCTATCAGCTGAGTAACAATGTTCAAGTGTTGAGTGCTACAGTCAGGTTTCCCACACATTGCAAAATGAAATTCAAGGACTTTCAAGTGTGAGGACTTTTCAAATTCAAGGAAAGGCTTCTCCTTGTCGATGACAAGGCCCGACTTAGTGATCTTATGGCCAGAGTGTGGCCCAGGATGGGTAATAGTGATCTCACTGGGCATGGTGTGTGGAGGTGGGGATCCAGACAAAATGTGTGCTAGATACTCATATGCGTTGTCCTCGTTATCGATGCCATATTTTATGGCTGCGATGTGGTCCAACCTCTTCCTGGTGGGGCTGCAAATGTCTCTGACCATGGACGGAGACATGGACTTTGACAGCCTGAGTTTGTGGCAGGAAGAGGCTGTGATGCGTCCAACACGCTGCTCATACCACACATTGCTCAGGCGCTGTGTGATCGTGGCCACATTGACATAATGCCAGTCTTCCTCACTGACTGACTTGAGTCGTCTGTATTGGTCGTCACACAGACTCCTCAATCTGTCATCATCTAGAGACCTGTACTCCTCCTTGTACAAGGAGCGTAGAGGCTGTGGAACTTGTGGTTGGGTAGCAACTGGTGTCTGCGCAATGAAGCGTGCCTGGAAATTAGTGAAAGCACACAGGCCCACAGGCTTAGAGGACACTGAAGCCAAGGTGTCCAAAAAGGCCTGCTGTTCTCTCTCTGTGGGATTTGGGGGCAGTGGCTTCTTCTCCTTGACGTCCTGCTTACAGGAATCCTTGTAAAAGGCAATATCACAGATCCTTGCTGGCTGGACCGACTTTGTGAAGCACTGATTCCATTGGCAGGATTCATCTGTGCCCACGGTCCTGGTGTAGCCGAGGCGGATGGCGGCCTCCACCTTGAAGAGCAAGGCTGCTACATGGCTGCATGTTTCGCCTAAGCTGAATAAATAATATGAAACCATGTAAGCTCTACGCACAAATCTCATTAAGTTAACAGTCACTCGAGACAAGGACACTAGTATTGGTGCAGCTACTGTATATAACATGTATCGATAATTCACAAAATTTGTGGCAATTTTCTTTTTTATTATTTCTTTTTTATTTAAAAAATATTATTTTGTATAACTCACCCTGCCATACAGTCACAGTGACCTGCAACCACCTTTCCTGTGCCATCTAAGGCCACCCAAGGATGATGTGGATCATCATTCACGCTGTAGGATGGTCTGACATCTGCTCGCAACAAGGTGCACCTTGTCAGTTTCCGGTGGAACACTGTTTCTACCCAACCAGAGACAAAGAAGCGGTATGCCTCTAAAGACTTATAGTTCTCCATGGCTTCTGATGAGAATACACCTGAAATAACATAAGACATAATGTAACTCTGGCCTGATCAATATTCTTCAGTTTTTTATCTTATCTTATCTCCTATCGGTACTGTTGTCATTATGAATTGAAAATGGGGGACCCTGATGTAAACAAGACAAAAGTCTTTCTCTGGTCTGCATCCCCTTAACAATTGTGTGTATTGAGCTGTACTGTATTGTACCTATTCTGCAATCTGTTAATAAAGTTTTCAATCAATCAATCAATCAATCAATCTTATCTTATCTTATCGAATCTTACGTGGATGTTTGATCAGGTAGTGGTACACATTTGGGTATTCGAGAGATGGCCAAGTCTTTGGATTGTTCTCCCAGTGGTCTTCAGGTGTCTTGTATGGACAAGATTGTAAGTCAATCAGGGCAAGTTTTGACTCATATCTCGCCTTAGAACTACCAGAAAGGCTTTCAAAATAGTGGAATGCCATGTTGGCCTCAATATTATCAAAACAAATGAAATGAAAAGGTTATGAAATTAACAAGAGTGTGCTAAAAACATGTAATAAAAACGGAGCTCCATGCATACATCAGGGAACTCCATGCATAAATCAGTTTCAGTTTCTTCCCCCCAAACCAAGATGGCGGCCGTCTCGTGACATCAGAGCGTCTTCGAGAATAGAGGACATTTCACAAAACAGCTTATATCTTCATCAAAATGAGTCTGATTATCCTAACACTGATAACATAGATTCCTTACCTGACATCAGATGGTATCCAACTGGTATATTCCAATTCCTGATCACCATTCGAAAAAATCGATAAGTGTATAGATCCAACGTGATACAGTAGAACACATGATTCCGCAGAGCTCAGAGGCTCCAGAATGAACTCTGATAACCCCGGCTGCATCAGTGGACTGGAAAATGTGGAGTACAGGATTTTTTCCCCCATCCATTTTCATTGAGTCCATTCCAAAATCCCTATGTCATCTGGGAGACGATAGGGGGCGCTTTTTTCCACATCTGATCGCTGGCGGCGCTCGGGTATACTAGGGTAGGCTCGCGTGATGCAATATGATTTCAGATCGCAAAAAAATAAATAAAGTAGAGCAGGATAGTTACAAACATACTTACACACGTAGGTAGTGAGGCCAATTGTATTGGGGACGGGGACTTAGCTCCTTTCGTCGTCTCAATCTTCCAAGGTAAGAACACACCATATTAACCCCGACAAGGGCGGGCATACTTACCTCCGCTACAATATGCACAGGTCAGTATGGTCAATATGGAAGTTCATTGCACCACCGTGGAGCTAGGAGCTTTGCTTCAACACCCCCCCCCCCCAGGAGCCAGGAGATGCATTGCGTTGGGGTCTTGAGGGTGTGTAGTTAGAGGTAGGAGGGAGCCGCCCCCCCCCGCTCCATAGTATGCCAGGTCAAGAATCTTGACGCCACGTAGCCATTCTAGCAATGCTTTTCTCTGCATCTCCCTAAATCATCGTTTCAAACGGCATCATCCACATCATCCCGCTTTCAATTGCAACCCCAGCTGCTAAAAAGAAGCAATGTTTCCAATAAGGCTGATAGCCTTGTTCCGGATCCTCAGAGCTCACTGTGGCTATTGCTAAGCTAACTGACCTCGATATTGTGTTTACATACGTGTTTTTTTACAGTTTACATAAGAAGGTCACAATTTTAACCAGTCGTGCTGCAATCTGTCCGCTCTCTCTATGTTGGAGGAAGAGCTCAGGCTGCTCCACACAGCCCCTGCCCCTCTCTCTCTCTCTCTCTCTCTCTCTCTCTCTCTCTCTCTCTCTCTCTCTCTCTCTCTCTCTCGCTCGCTCGCTCGCTCGCTCGCTCGCTCGCACGCACGCACGCACGCACGCACGCACGCACGCACGCACGCACGCACGCACGCACGCACGCACGCACGCACGCACGCACGCACGCACGCACGCACGCACGCACGCACGCACGCACACACACACACACACACACACACACACACACACACACACACACACACACACACACACACACACACACACACACACACACACACACACACACACACACACACACACACACACACACACACACACACCACAGACACACACACACACACACACAGAGAGCGGACAGACAGTGAACCAGGTGAAGTGAAGATCACGTGTGTTACTCTAGGGAGGATGTTTTTCCCACGACTGCATAATTCCAGACAGAAAGTTTGGCAGAATAAATGGACTTGGTTTCAAAGCCACATTCCACAGCTCTGGTGTGGAAACATTCTGGGTTTAAGTCAAACGAGAGAGGAGAGCCCATTAATGTGAACAGCCTGGTATGTCAACTGGATGACCATTTCATTCTTCTCCACTGAGCCAATATTTTCATAAAAGCAGTCAGAGAGAGAGAGAGAGAGGCTCAGTGTTTTGTGTCACACAACGAGAGGGAGACAGGAGCAAAACTTCTTGCTCTCCCTCCATCATCTGCACCCTTCAGTGGCTGTACGTTTCTCTCCCTCATCATTCTTTTCTCTCTCCTCTCCTCTCTTATTGCTTTTTAAAGGAATCAGCTGTAGACAGCTTCATTTTGGCACTTTATTACTTTATTGCTTGAATGGGTTGAATAGGCAATAGTCTTAACAATGGACGGGCTGTTTCAGCTCTGATCTGCATTTTTTCCTCGACTGAGGAGCATTTCGTTTTTTTTTTTGAATATGCAAAGTTACCAGTTGCCTGTTCCAGTCAGGGAGGCACATAATGTAATTACAGGCTGTAGTTAACTAATGGAAATATAAGCAATACTAGTGCAATATGTCAAAATACATTATAAATAGATTATATAATTATATAATTAAAGTAGATATGACTGCATCTTTGTTTTAATGAACGATTCAATTTCACCCCCATTCGCACAAGGGCCCCTAAGTAAAATATGAACTATATGAAGATGCTCACATTATATTATCATTATATCGGTGGCATAACATTATTTCTGGGACAATATGTGAGTTGCAGTACTCATGGATCATGGAAAGCATGGATCAGTGTTTCAGTGCATGTCTGAAAAGGGCTTTAGATAAGTGGGCCGTATCCCAACGCAACAAACATTTCACGATAACGTTAGTGTACTATCCATAGAATCCTCCTTCCGCTCTCATGCTCCACAGCTTCCAGTGTTGTCTTCCTGGAACAACTCACGCCTTGCGGGATTCAGAGCTTGATTTCAGAGCTTGATTACTGTTTCAGTGGCAAAAACACTTTTGGTGGACGCACTCAGTGGTAACCAAATACATTTTTAAAATCGAGTACCCTCAAAAACCACTCAAATTCAATTGAAATGGATTACTCAATTACTCCCCCCCATCCCTAGTTTGTCTGTGTGTTTGTTAGCGTTAGCTTGCTAATGCTAATAACTACAAGGAGAACGGTCAGTTTATTTTTATGTTTTTATTTAACTGTGCTCCTCTATGCCGCTGTCTGCTGGGGTGGCAATACCACGGCCAGGGATGCCAGGCGGCTGGATAAGCTGGTCAAAAAGGCTGGCTCAGTGGTGGGGAGGAGACTGGACCCACTGGGGACCATGGTGGAGAGCCGCATGCAGAGCAAGCTGCTGGCCATCATGGACAATGCCAACCACCCTCTCCACCACACCCTGGTGGGGCAGAGCAGCAGTCGCATCTCCCTGCACTCGCGGACTGAGCAGCACAGGAGGTCCTTTGTCCCCACAGTCATCAGACTGTACAACAGCTCAATCTAGTGCGGGGGACCTTGACCTGTTCCCTGTTCCCCACACACCTGTTTTTATACACCTGTTTT